>NC_138771.1:439024114-439066614 GCF_965119305.1 Pelophylax lessonae
CTCACATGTGCAGGTCTACCCTGTAGACACTTGGGATGATTTTGTGTCAGACTATTGGGCAACAAAAATTCTTACCCACCTGATAACCTTTAACACAACTGGGGATGGACTGAGGAGAAGTCTCCATGGGGATGCCGGTTAGCATGATTTTGTAACAAGGTGATCAGCTATTAATGTCTATAAGCACTTTTTTACCATGGAGAAAACCTTAAAAAAATTCTGGTTTTAAGACAGGTCTTCTATAATTTTATTCAACGAGTCACGGTTACATTCTTGAATGCATTACGCTGTAGATCCAATAATAAGAGCAATGTGTCATGCGTAGCATATCATACCCTAAAATGATTATGAATAGTGGCCAGAAAAGAAACAGTCGGTGAAAAGTGTCACATTGGGTAGGTGTTTAGTGGAAGAAAGGTCCCCCTAGGTAGGTGTTTAGTGGAAGAAAGGTCCCCTTAGGTAGATGGCCAGTTGGAGAAGGGCACCCTTGGGTAGATGGCTAGTTGAAGGGTACCCTTGGGTAGATGGCCAGTTGGAGAAGGGTACCCTTGGGTAGATGGCCAGTGGGAGAAGGGCACCTTTGGGTAGATGGCCAGTGGGAGAAGGGCACCCTTGGGTAGATGGCCAGTGGGAGAAGGGCACCCTTGGGTAGATGGCCAGTGGGAGAAGGGCACCCTTGGGTAGATGGCCAGTGGGAGAAGGGCACCCTTGGGTAGATGGCCAGTGGGAGAAGGGCACCCATATGCTGGTGGCCAGAGAATGTTAACTCAACAGACAGTTTCATAAGCATCAGTGGTTAGTCCCCTGAGTGAGGTTTCTTGCCGTCGGTTCTACCCCGAGTGTAGTTTGTGCAGGCACTGTCAGATGGCAGGTCAATCTGCAACGGCTCAAGGAACCCCTAGCACCCTCTGGAGGAACCTGCCTGAGAGAGGCTGGTCTATAAGGAAGTTACAATACGTAGCCGTCTTAACTTTTAAGTTGTGCAATCCCTCTCTTTTTTTTTTTTTTTTTTTTTTACTAACCACCGTTGTTGCTTACTCTGGTCTAAAAAGAACGGTGAAGTCTGATTTTGTTCATGTACACAAAAAAGTGATTTTATAAAGGCAGACCTAATAAATGAGCCTTTTAGTTGGATTTCCAGCTTTTCTTTTATAATAGCCTCCATATTTATCATTTATCTTTCAGAATGTGCCTAAGTGAGCTTGCAATAAATAAACTGAGGGTCTGGCTTCATATTTCAAGTCATGTGCGATCTGTTCCTCTTCACTGATTGTCTTGCAGCCTTTAGGTTAGTGGCGTCCTGGTCTGCAGCGCACAGGCTGTGCTTGTTTGGCAGCAAGACCCCACACATGTACAAGCTGAGACCTGCGGTCATACCAGGATCTACGACTCTGGGCTCTTTAGAAGCTTCTGTTGAGATGCCCAGAGGCAGCCTATCTGCTTCAAGTGTCAGGTGTAACGAAATGGCTATTTTAACACTTTGATGAATGCCTGTGTAAATCCACATACTGCCGCAGACTTTTACTGCTTTAAATCCTGGATCTATGTATTTGCCGATGTTAGTTAGCAAGTCTGTAAAACAAAACTTCACTCTCATGGAGAGCTTCATCTCCTCACCCTTTAATTAGAAGATCTATTGTTTTAAGTAGCATTTTAAACATTCTTTTTTGGAGGGGATTTTTCTATTTTTTCATTTTAAAAGATCTCATCCCTGCTACGCTGATGTGAAATTGGGCTGCTTTTAAGAAGTGTGAAGTCGGAGCAACTAAAAAGGTCAAAAGTAGGGCAACATTTCAGATTTGCGTTGTGTTATACATACATGTTAATGTGCGTTGGATTAAGACAGGTTAATTCTTCATGGGATGTGCATGTACCACCATACAGCCCTGCCCCATTTTTTATTGAGGCACATTGGTGCGTCGTCCTATTGACTAGGTGTTTTGGGGTGCCATTCAGAATGAAGAACCCTGCAATGTGTCATGTTTTTGTTTTGCATTGTACCACAAAACACAGATGTGAACAGAGCCTTCAACTTCTTTTTTAAAGTTCTGGAACAGTTGCTCATTAGGGATCCATGTGGGGCGATTGCCCATATGGATCATCAATTCATGTGTTTGGTGCAAATGGAATGTTGCTACTTTGATGTTTTTGAAAGTCTCAAAAATCCATATGGGGTCTTCCATAAAGTGATGTGTCTGGATGAGAGAGAATCTATATTTGGAAGCCCTAGTTCCTTATTTTTAGGCTGTATAATATTTTGAGCAATGATGTCACTCTCATTAAAGATGAATAGGTTCAACTTCACTTGTCTGGAACTAGTATGCAGCATAATAGGCAGCTTCCACCACAAGCTTCTCAAAATGTATTTTGTTTACAGGTCTTTTAAAAGCTGGTATAGTATACATAGTAAGATGTGAATGTAGCATTATAGTAGGCATGGTCTCTATTACCAAGGCCAATAGACTATCATGCTATAGTTAGACTGGTTGTGGTCTACTGTAATGCCTCGTACACACGCAACGATTATCGTTCGTCTTTTGTCCAGTGTTGTTGTGTTGGTTGAAATGTGCTCTAGACTGCACACAAATTTTATCGGCCAACAAAAAACAACTTCAGAAGTGATGTCATGTGCTGGTTTACTTTCCGTGTATTTTTTTCTTCTATGAGCATGCCCAGTGTTGCTCATCTGAAATTTTGCAACTCAGAGCATCACAGCACACGGTAGTGTGTTACGATCAGCTACAGTCCATGTGCGTTGGTGTACTATTCAGAATAATGCATGTTGCGGCATCTCAGCGAATGTGCGTTTCGGCTCCAAAAAGGCACTACTGACACCTAGCGATGACCTTCAAGGTATCTGCATCTTGGGTCTGTCATTGGCATAGATTCCATGGGTGCCGTGATAGGCTCATTCTTCTCTAGGGCAATGGGTTAAAAGCCTCAGGACTGGCCCGCTACTCTGTTGGCTGTTCTCAATGGCCAGTAATAATGCTTAGGAGGGTGCAAGGTAGACTCTAACACATAGTCCTATGTGATGGTGATTATTATGTAGAGCTTCTGTTGAAAACGGACCTAAAATACAGGCATCTGAAGGTGCCTTTTCTGTGAGGACTGCTCTGCTCTGGATTAGGGCTTTTCTATATTATTGTAATAGAGAGAGAAACAGACTAGGTAGCTCTTAAGGATTTATTGTCCTCCTTGAGAAACCTCTTAGGAAGTCCACCAGAAATTGAAGCTGAACTTTCAATTCAATGTAATACTCTGAGGCACGTTTTTGAGTCATTTAGTATCTTTACTATATAAATTGCTGGAACAGGTGCGGTTTCCTGCTGTTAAATGGAATAGATGTATTGAACTATGAAGACCAGTCACATTCAGAAGATGGTGGTGGAAACGGCTGATGGACTTTGATTGGTGAGTTGTAAAGTGGATTTAAAAGGAACCTGTAATCATTTAGAAACGGGAACTTCCTTTCTCCACTACCTAAAGAATCATTGACCCAAAACAAGCATACGTGTTGGTACACCTGATATACAAATGCATGCTTGAGATTCACATGCACAGTAATATATATTTTTCCCTTTTTTTTTCCCTTTTTTCTTTTACATAAAAAAAAAATAAATAAAAAAAAATATATATATATATATATATATATATATATATATATATATATATATATATATATATAATCATATCTTTAGGTGTAGGTTTTGACTGGATTTTTAAAATGATCTTTTCATCCAAAGGGAGACCTTGTTTGAAAAAGGCTTGGCAGCAGCCCCATGAAATGCAGCAGATTTTATTTAATTTTTTTTTTTTTTTTTTTTAAGCCTCTATCTTAAGTGGTTGCTGTCAGAATAATTCATTCGTTCTGCTGTATAGGAGGCATAAATATAGTATTGGACATATAATATTGGGCACTTACAATGTGGAATGATTTGACTTGTAAATCAGTAGTTTGCAAAAAAAAAAAAAAAATGTGTATATATTTATTACATGTAGTTAAAATAACGCTGTTAATTTATGCAGCATTTTACATATATATTGTACATTTGCATCCGTCCCTGCCCTCAAGGAGCTTATAACCTAAGGTGTGCGTGTGTGTATACAATTTGTTTGTTTTAGATGGAGGAATGGTTGTTGCTTCTAGTAGGTTTTTGTTGCTGTCTAGGTCTCTACCAGTCTCTATTTCCTTTGCTAGTCAACCAAGAAAAAAAAAAAAAAAAAAATTCCCCTTTTTTAAAAAATGCTTGTATTGCTCTGTCATCTTTTGGAGAAATGCTCATGGCTTCCTTTATACAGGAATTTAAGGCAAATAACCATAATAGGGGTTCTAACCCTACTATACAAAAGGTTGAATTTTTGCTGCAGCTTTTGTTGACCTGGCATTAGAATATTGCATCTGCTAGAGCGAACCAAAGTAAAGGACATATTTTCAAACTATTTTGTTTTTTGGAGGGGAAACATATTTGTTTTTATGTGATTCTAATTGTCAATTTGTGACTGCCTTTGACCACTAATCAATAGAACATTCTATTGACCCCTAGAAATGGGGTTGCCCTTCATCCTAATACCAGCCAAAGCTGGTCAATATGAAGAAGGAACTTACTTTTTAAATGCCTTAGTGATGCCAGAAGTAAAGTATACCTCACTTCAGAAGCCATGTAGGAAGGACAGCCTTAAAACCAGACCACACATACTGGTACAGGTCTGCTGGCTTTGGGTCCTTTCACACGGGCGCTCCGTATGTCCGTTTTTCATCCAATTTTTTTGCGGATGAAAAACTGACCTAATGCATGTCAATGGGACTGCGGATGACCATCCACTGACATCTGATTTGCGTCCTTTCCAATCGGTTCCGTTTTTTGGTACGTAAGAGAACCCTATTTTTCTTCTGTTTTAAAAAAATACGGAACGGACGCAGAAACGGATGTCAGCCGTGTCACCCACTGACATCTGAAATCCCATTGACATACATTATCTCTGTTTATCATCCGCAAAGGGATGGGATAATACATACGGACCGGATAACACAAGTGTCATCCGTGTCCGTTTAGAAGAAAGTGCCGGAGCGGATCAAAACGGTCCACCCCGTGTGAAAGGACCCTTTTATTGTAATGTTAATTGCTTGCTTCCCTAATCCTTGATATTATATAGCGCAAGCATACATAAACTGCTTCCCTGGTCCTAAGACATTTTAGAACTGCACTAATTCCACCATATCTAAAGTTTATGAATCTTCTCTCTCAAAGTCAGTGTGTTTTTTTTAGATGTGCATTCTGTCTTCTAATCTGGATTGCTCTGTGGGAGCTCTTCACTTAGACGTTTTACGTGGCCACTGAAGTCCATAAAAGGATACTTTCACAAACCACTTCCTTGCTTTGCAACAGAATTGGCAACATTTGGCTAACAAATGGCAAGGACAACTATTAAAGGGCCACATCAGGAGTGGTTTCTGGGTTTTCTATTTAAAATAAACCCTCATTAACCTCTTGCTCCAAAGCACACAGCAAAAATGACCACACAATGGTTGTAGGAGAAAATGGTGAATGTCCTTGCATGGCTTAGTCGCAGCCCAGACTTAAATCCCATTGAAAAACGGTGGAATGACTTGAAGACTGCAGTCCACAAATGGTCACCATCAAATTTTACTGAACTTGAGCAGTTCTGCAAAGAGTGGGCAATTACAAAGTCTAGATGTTCAAAGTTGGTAGAGACATATCCCAACAGACTAAAGGCTATCATTTTAAACCAAAGTTGGTTCAACAAAATACTGACACAAGGGGGCGATCCTTTTTCAAACTCTGATTTTGTTTGATTTTTTTTTTCTGACATGGTGGTGGTATATTTTTTGCTTGGTTGTCATAAGTTGAGTAAATACAGCTGGATAAAACAAAAGATGTGTCTGTCTCTATTTCTGGCTGCAAAGTAACAAAATGAGAATATTTAAAGTGTGTGTGTTCTCATTTGCGTGTTGCAGTAAAAAAAATGTATTCATTCTTTGGTGTAAGTAATACCTTACCATTGAATGTGACGTCGGAGTACAGTTTGCTCTGCCATGGGATTCTTCATTGAAACAAAATATATGTAGAATTCTAGCAAACGTGTGCTCACTACCCAGTTGCATAACATTTTAGAGAAATAGGAGAGCACAGCCTATCGATCAGGCTCGTATAGAGAAGCTGGTCATTGCGAAACGATGGTCTCTGGGGCTATCCAGCAAGAGAGACTTTATAAGATGTTGCCATGGAAACTCAGCCGTGCTTTGACGCTAGGAGATCATGTCAGCATATTGGCATCAAAGTGGTTAACCCATCCTAGACAGTGTAATCTGTGCCATGTAATGTATCAGAGATTGCTGTATGCAGTGCCCCCCCCCTTAAAAAAAAAAACATATCGCTGTATAAATGTGGGTATATCCGCCTGTCTTTAAAGACTGACACTGCCCATTTTCTTGTACTATAAACCTATGTATATGTTCCCTCTGTAGTCTTACTGCCTTTTCCTTGTACAGACCTGTGTCCATAAAGACACCATAATTAGTCTTGACAAACTAACAGTTTGGTCCATTATAATATATTTTTGTGTAATTTAAAACGGAAGTATATTTCATGAACATAGAAGTCCATGTTGACAAATTGTTACAGAAATTGGTTTAAAAGAAGAGGGTTTCAGGGTATAGTCCAGTTTTTAATAGCTGCAGTGTTGCCCCCTTGCCCACCTATTTTTGGTAACGTTGTTTGGTGATTTAGTATGTTCCCCCCCTATTTAGTAGACTGAGTGGGTAACAATAAGACTCCAATACTGAAGGCAATCCGTTATTTCATTTGGATGTATTAAGAGCAGTGATGATCTGAAACGTGCATTCACCCAAATTGGGCAAATCAATATAAAGGAAATGTAGTAGTCAGTGTGTCTTAGATAAATCCATTACATATGCAGGTTCTGCTTTCTACACTACACTGGCTGTGTTTTACTGCTCCTTCCCTCAATTTAGATCAATGAGTTGCAAAAACTGCACTCCTTATGTGATTCTCTTATCTCAAAAATTGTCAACGGAGAGACTGTGATTGCATCAAGCCACTGAGAGCTCCATCTAGTGGCCAAACTGCAATTCTCTATTAAATACCATTATAAAAATGTGGAAAAAAGAAGTTTGAAAATCTTAGTCAGTCATACCCAACATTGTGTATAAAATTCCAGTGCCCCCTTTCTTTCGTTCTTTCTTTCCTTACTTCGTTCTTTCCTTTCCTTCCTTGGTTCGTTCCTTCCTTCCATTCTTTCCTTCCTTCCTTTGGTTCTTTCCTTTCCTTTCCTTCTTTCCTTCCTTCCTTTGGTTCTTTTCTTTCCTTCTTTCCTTCCTTCCTTTGGTTCTTTCCTTTCCTTTCCTTCCTTCCTTCCTTCCTTCCTTCCTTCCTTCCTTCCTTCCTTTTTGGTTCTTTCCTTTGGTTCTTTCCTTTCCTTTCCTTTCCTTCCTTCCTTTGGTTCCTTCCTTCCTTTGGTTCTTTCCTTTCCTTCCTTCCTTTGGTTCCTTCCTTCCTTTGGTTCTTTCCTTTCCTTCCTTCCTTCCTTTGGTTCTTTCCTTTCCTTTCCTTTCCTTTCCTTCCTTCCTTTGGTTCTTTCCTTTCCTTTCCGGTCCTTTCCTTTGGTCCTTTGGTTCTTTCCTTTCCTTTCCTTTCGGGTCCTTTCCTTTGGTCCTTTGGTTCTTTCCTTTCCTTTCCTTTCCTTTCCTTTCCTTTCCTTTCCTTTCCTTTCCTTTCCTTTCCTTTGGTTCTTTCCTTTCCTTTCCTTTTTTTCCTTTGGTTCTTTCCTTTCCTTTCCTTTTTTTCCTTTCCCTTCCTTCCTTTCCTTTCCTTTCCTTCCTTCCTTTGGTTCTTTCCTTTCCTTCCTTTCCTTTCCTTCTTTCCTTTTGGTTCTTTCCTTTCCTTTGGTTCTTTCCTTTCCTTTCCTTTCCTTTCCTTTCCTTCCTTCCTTTGGTTCTTTCCTTTCGCTCGTTCTTTTATTTTTATCCTGTCACCTGACCCTCTCCAGCGCTGGTTTTCATTTTTGGATTGAATGAATGACCACTTCATCCTATTTCCTGGGAGCCCAAGTGTTCATGAAGACACACCCCCTGGGGCTGCATCATTACTTCAGTTTGTTCATTCTCAAGCCCGGGTTCTCTTTTGGATTTGGTGACATCAGTCATCCAACTTACACCATGGGAGCCCTATCTGTTATGTTCACACCCACTAGGATACATCATATACACTGTACAGTAATTCAGCTTGGGTCCACAGTACAGTAATGTGACCATCCAGTGCTGCCACTAGATGAGAGGAAGGACATGGGTCATATGACCATCCAGAGGTCACCTAAAAAAGATGTGTATTCTGGGAACATTTAAAAAAAATTGACCGCAGAGGAGGGGCACTCCAAATGTAATTTTAAAAAGTTCTCAAACTTTTTTTTTTTTTTTAACTGGAAATTGTTTTAATGAGGTGCTACCAACAGTTTGAGGGATTAGGGGAATTCTAGCTAAGAGATTGTGTTCCAAAGATCACAACAATTTCAGTTTTAAGTGCCCTTTATTATGGTCTCCTTCATGTCTCTAAAGCAGTGCCATTCCTTTAAAAGTCTCTCTGCTTGTTCTACTCTTTATTGAAAGGCAAACTATCACTCTTCCCAGACATTTTATTGCCCAAAACATTATGCTTTTTTATTTCTTTAAACATGTTATAATCAATAGTAATACATCCTTGGATAAAGTATTTTTAGAAGGTGTTAAGGTGTCTGTCGCGGTCAGCGACACTAACTTTATTGGTTTAGACTTCAGATTGAAAAAAGCAAATAAAATTGCCCATAATTACTTCTGTTGAGATATATTTTGTCCATAATTACCACAGTGGAGAGATATATAGTGTATATATTGCCTGCAATTGCTTCATCTTATGTTGAAAGATGCAAGTGTGTATGTAATTTAAAATAAATATATATATTTATATATATTTATTATTGCATCCGGAAAGTATTCACAGCGCTTCACTTTTTCCACATTTTATGTTACAGCCTTTATCCAAAATGGATTAAATTAATTTTCTTCAAAATTCTACAAACATTACCCTATAATGACAATGTGAAAGAAGTTTGTTTTAAATGTTTACAAATTTATAAAAACGAAAAAACATTACATGTACATAAGTATTTTACAGCCTTTGCTCAATACTTTGTTGAAGCACCTTTGGCATCAATTAGTCTCAAGTCTTTTTGAGTATGATGCTACAAGCTTGGCACACCTATTTTTGGGCACTTTCTCCCATTCTTCTTTCCTGGGCCTCTCAAGCTCTGGTTGAATGGGGAGTGTCGGTGCACAGCCAATGGGGGTTCAAGTCTGGGCTCTGGCTAGGCCACTCAAAGACATTCACAGAGTTGTCCTGCAGCCACACCTGTGTTCTTAGGGTTGTTATCCTGTTGGAAGATAAACCTTTGCCCCAGTCGATGGTCCAGAGCACTCTGGAGCAGGTTTTCATCAAGGATGTCTCTTTATGGCTGCATTCATCTTTCCCGCGATCCTGACTAGTCTCCCAGTTTCTGCCACTGTAAAACATCCTCAAAGCATGATGCTGCCACCACCATGCTTCACTGTAGGGATATTGGCCTGGTTATGAGTGGTGCCTGGTTTTCATCAGACATGACCCTTGCCATTCAGGCCAAAGAGTTCAGTCTTTTTGATCAGACCAGAGAATTTTGGTTTCTCATGGTCTGAGAATCCTTCACTCCAGGTGGGCTGTCATGTGCCTTTTTTACTGAGCGGGTTTAGACCGGTCACTCTACTAGACAGGCCCGATTTGTGAAGTGCTGCAGAGATTGTTGTTCTTCTGGAAGTTTCTCCTCTCTCCACAGAGAATTGGTTCTTGGTCACCTCCCTCACTAAGGCCCCCTCTCCCCCCGAATTCTCAGTTTGACCGGGCGGCCCACTCTAGGAAGAGTCCTGGTGGTTCCAAACTTCTTCCATTTGCGAATGATGGAGACCACTGTGCTCAATGGGACCTTAAATGTCTCCTTCCCCAGATCTGTGCCTCGATACAATCCTGTCTTGGAGGTCTACAGACAATTCCTTGGACTTTTTGGCTTGGGTTTGTGTTCTGACATGCACTGTTAATTGTGTAACCTTTTATATAGACAGGTGTGTGCCTTTCCAAATCATGTCCAATTAACTAAATTTACCACAGGTGGACTCCAAGTTGTAGAAACATCTCAAGGATGATCAGTGGAATGAATTGAATCCATTTTGCAATAAGGCTTTAACATGACAAAATGTGGAAAAAGTGAAGCGCTGTGAATACTTTCTGGATGTACTGTGTGTGTGTGTGTGTGTGTGTGTATGTATGTGTGTGTGTGTGTGTGTGTGTGTGTGTGTATATATATATATATATATATATATATATATATATATATATATATATATATAAATAAATAAATATTTGGCATGGTCTCTGACAAGAAGCAATTGCTTTTGGACAAAACTGCTTATTTGCTGTGAATCCTATAGTTCTCCAGCAAGTTATGGTTTTCTTTCATGTACAGTTAAGTGCTTAGTTCTGAATTCCAGGTTGTTTTTTTTTTAAATTGCCTGAATATCTGTGGAATTGGAGAAGCTAATGGCAATCCTATTGGAGTCCTAATTTTTCTATGGTTAGAGTTGCCCCCTTGCTAACATTTTATATTCTGTAGAGTCCTGCTGCAATCTCTGTCCACCTCTTGGCTGGTATAAAAATATATTGCAGAGACCATTCCCTCTTTTGCTGAAGCTAACATGGAGTGCTGTGACAGTGTGATGTAGCAAAACCATGAAAGGGCCACGATGTCTCTATTTTCCATATCAATGCAGTCCTTCCATTGATATATAGAATGCGGTTTACATCTTGTCTTGTGTAGATGTTTGTTTATATACATGAATTATCCACCCTTATTTAAATTGTGTGTAGCCAGACAGTAATGGCACCTCTGCCTCTCTGGGCCTCATAGGATTCAAAATGTTGGGGTGGGTGTAGTTACGCTCTTCCTGGTTTGTGTTTGTTGTGGTTGTTTTTCATTTTTAATTTTTTTTTTTTGTGTAAGGTTTAATTTTTGCTGTTTTTATTTAGTATCTGTCACGTACAGCTTCTTAACCTTTGGGACCTCCTGTGTTTTTCTTGGCTGTCTCCTTATCTGTTAATGGGCCTGTAGCCCAGATCCTCTTAACAGACAGCTAGCGAATCAGTCATCCTTCCGGGAGCTATTTAGAGGTGGTCTTGTTGATAATTTAGGAATAGTCACGTTGAGACAGTCCAGCTTGAAGGTGAGCAGTGGTGACTGATCTCTCATTCATGCCCTACACAGTCGCCTCTGCTTTTATTGTCATGTACTGCAGAACAGACCTTTCACCTCTGGCAGTCCATTACATGGATTTAAGGTCATGGTTTTCAGCAGGAGTGCTGTTATTTACAAGGAATGTAATCCTCTGTTGAGTAAACTTCTCACAAAGCTGGTAATCGGGGAAATAAAAGGTTTGTTCAAACCTGTCTGCTGACAACTTCTTAAAGGTCCAATTCAGAGAAAACGCAAGCATCAAAATCCATAAGGGGTTTGCCCTTGTTGAAGCTTGAGTTTTCATTGTCTATACTGAAGGACTTATGCGTCAGACCTACAAAACTGAGATCTTCTTAAATGGCAACTAATTCAAAACCGCCATGGGTAAAGGGGATCGTATTGGCAAATGCTATAACTGGAAGGGAAGCTTGTTGGGTGTTCCTCACGAAAAAAGAATTGGTTTATGTAGGAAATAAAGATAGGCTGGCATCAATGAAAGGGTGGCAATTACCCCCCCCCCTTAAGATGTTGTCCTGGTTTTGTGTTGATGCAAAGCTACAGGTGGAGTCATTAACAAGTGTTTCAAGGATTTCTTTGATTTATGTGGTCTACCACAGTTCTTGCTGAAGCCTCGTACACACGCGTCGAAAATCGGCAGGGAATTTTCATCCGACCGATCTGCCAATTTTCGGCTTGTTAGTACGATGCTTCCCGACAACCGACTCCGACTTTTGGCCGAAAAAAATCTGGTGTGCAGGCTATAAAATTTTTCTCCGTCGTCAAAAAGACGGCTGATTTTCGTGCAGTCAGTACAGATTTCGACGGAAAAATCTGATGAGCAAGACTGGGCATGCTCAGAGAAGAAAGAACACAAAGAAAGCAAACCAACACATGACATCACTTCTGAAGTAGAACTTTGTCGGGCGAGAAAATTCGTGTGCAGTCTAGGCACATTCCAACCAACAAAACACCACTCTGGACAAAAGATGGACGATCGGTCGGTCGATAATCGTTGCGTGTGTACTAGGCTTTAGTCTTCAGTAATCTCTTGGGATAGTTTTACCGCTGCAACTATCCCTACTCTCTGAGAGCCACTGGCCAGTCTTTTTTGATTGCTTAGGGGCTGGAGGGCTACTGGGTGGTTCATATTTCTTTGCTTTGGGCTCACATGTAAATGTTTAACTTTCATGCAATTGCACAATAAGGCTGCATCAGAAATAATTGTTGGTACCCATGATCGAGCACTATGAAATTCTGTAGTCTTCCCTACTAACTGTTCATAGCGAGGAAATGGAATACAAGAGAAGTGGCTATGTATTGCCGCAGACTAATCCCCTTAATATTTTTAAATCCCTACTAAGCCTACTTTTTTTTTTTTTTTTTTTTGCGCCTCATGCGGTTTGTTTTTCCCCAAAAATAAAATGTATTCAAGTCTACCACCGAGACTTTAAGGCCCCTTTCTCTTTTGTGAGACTTGGCCTGCGACTTGGGCCTGCAAAGTCACATGACAAGTCATACTCCATGATTGCGGTCCATAGACATAGCTTCAAGTCCAGTCAAACTTGTGAAGTGTGAAATGGCCTAAACAAGGTTTTTGCAAGTGAATGTGAATTGTTTTCATTGTTTCTATTGGTTGAATACTGTAAGAGCCGGTCCACACTAGCGCGACTTGTCAGCCTGACAAGTCGCGGTCCATTTACCGCTACAGGACCCGTTCTAATAGGAGCGACACAAGTCACTTAGAAAAAGGGTCCTGTACTACTTCGGGGCGACCTGGAGCGACTTGCATAGACTTCCATTATGTGAAGTCTCTGCAAGTCGCTCCGAAGTCGTGGTGCATGGTAATGCACAAGTCGCCCCCGAAGTAGTAAGCAGTCGTGTGGCCATAGTGTGAACTGAGCCTTAATCAGATTGCAGGTGGCGGAAGAGGAGATTGACGTTCTGTATGGAAATCTGTTTATTCATAAGCATGTTGCGTTAAAAGGCAAATTCATTTTCTCTTTCCCTGCTGTGGGTGGAGCAGGTCATTGAGGCACATGAGTTGGGCATTTTTGGCAACTTATGGAATTCATAGGAAACAAGCGAAAGGCATTGAGGCGGTTTTTGTTTTGCGAGTTTACAGCTAGACTTTACTGTTAGGGTTCCACAGTTTATTAACTACAGCAATTAACTGTTTCAAAGATTTCAGAATGTCATTTTCAAGATTGTCTGTCTGCTTCTGGGTCCATTAAGTTTTCCCAAAACAGCAAAGCTAAAGTGCAGGCTGGCGACTGGCACAGATACAGAGAGTAAAGATAAAAAAACAGAAAACAGAGCCCGCTTTCCCCCTGTCAGCTCTCGGAGCAAGCTTGGAAGTGCTGACTACATTGCCAAAGGTCATTCCTGTCAGCCAGATGCACTATTTCTGGTCCTGTCATCAGAAATTACCATGCCTAGGTCTGCTTGACAGTTGAAAAGCCTCCATAGTGCCTTAAAGGAGCCCCGATGTTCACACTAACAAAAATAAGATTTCATGAATTTTGTGAAAAGTTGACTATCCCAACAATATAAAATAGTAGAAATACCCACACCTGTACAGAAACTTGGTTTGTTGATGTATATACTTACTCTGCACTAAACTGGTGTATGTGAGTTGATGTGGGGCTGCTAACTGGAAAGGTGTTGAAGGAAAAAATCGTCCCCATCCACATTTTTAAAAATCTTTTCCAATTGTATTTCTTCAACTTTGTTACATTTTACGATTTACCTAAGAATGCTCTTAGAATTCAGTAGTGGTGGCTAGAGTAGAATTTCATGACTAAAAAGGATTCTCTTGCCCAGTTGGAATCTGACACCAGCCGCCATGTTGCTAACCTGCTTTAGTTTTTGATCTCTCCCATTGCTGACAGGAATATCCAAGCAACTACTCTAGTCTATTGGACAAATCTCTTTACAGGAGGATGTGGTGGGGCTGTTCATTACTAACTTCTAATTAGTCTTCACTATTAGCCACTTGGAATGAAGGCCCCTTGATCCCATAGGGCAGTAAAGGCGAACCTTGGAACCCCAGATGTTTTTGAAACTACATTTCCCATGATGCTCAACTAACACTGCAGAGTGCATTAGCTTAAATGTAGTTCCAAAGCATCTGGGGTGCCAAGGTTTGCCATCACTGCCATAGGGAAAGGAAAACTTGACTGCATGGAGCATGGCTCTGTTACGGGGCGTGGACAAGAGTATGAACGTGAGCGTTCTAAGATGATTGGCTGCTTGGACACCGGGTTAGGGAACAGGGCCTGAACTCCTATAAAAGTCTCTATTCCTGAGGTAAAATTTCTCACTCACCAGTTGAAGAGCAAGAAAGAAGGGTTGCCTGCCAACCCTCCCTGTTTCTTTTTTTTAAGTTGGTTGTCACAGCTTCCTCAATCGGTTTGGACCTTGCCAGCTTTAAGTGTTTGCTTTTAATGGGCTTTGCCCTTGAGTGAATTTCAATCAGTCTAATGTCTGTCCGGAACTCATGGTAACGACAGGCCTTTCAGACTGGTCATACACGGTGCAAATTTCTGTTGCAGGAAAGTTTGCACGATTTCCCTTTTGAAAATGTTAGTTTAATGACCACATAAAAGCATTTTTTTTTTTTTTTTTCTTCTAGCGGTTATGAGCATTTGACCAGTAGGATGGTTGCTGCTTTTGGCAGGCAAGTTTTTTTTTTTTATTTTTTTATTTTTTTATTTTTTTTTCCCCTCTTGCTGGTCTATACATCCTGTAGCGATGTACAAACTGGCAGGAGCAACCGCAACAAAGGTATGTTTATTCATGCCTCTTTTGCAGTTGAGCTCTGACGTAAAAATGACCCTATAGAGAGAGGGTCACTTTAACCACTTGCCTACTGAGCACTTTTACACCCTTCCTGCCCTTGTTTTTAGCTTTCAGCGCTGTTGTACTTTGAATGACAATTGCATGGTCATGCAATGATGTACACACAAATAGAGCTTTCTTTTTGAGGTATTTAATCACCACTGGGTTTTTTTGGGACTGAAAATTTAAAAAAAAGAAACCAGTAATTTTTTCTCCTTCCACAGATGTGCGCTGATGGGTGAGGCGGCACTGATAGGTGGCACTGAGGGGACCTATGTCCTTGTAACAGAAGCCGTTAAGCTTAGCGTGCGGGCAAAAAAAAAGCCGATAACTGGCTTCTGTGTACTTCGTTGATCAGTTGTCATTGGCTGACAGCTGATCATGTGGTAAAGGGCCGCTGTGATTTGGCCCTTTACCCCAATCTGTAATCAGGACTCGGCGAGCATTGGAGGACGCCCTCCCAGGATTTTAAGCCCACGCTGTAGCGCGGAAAGGGGTTAAAATGGTTGAAAAACCTTTTAAGGTTTTGTCATCTTAATGCATTCTATGCATGAAGGTGAAAAACCTGTGCTTTTTTTTTTTTTTTTTTTTAAATCTGAGCCTAATCCAGTAATGTGAAGGAGCGCTAAGACTCCGTCCGCTGTCATTGAACAGATTGATAGCAGCAGGAGCCATTGACTCCCGCTACTGTCAGTAGCTGTGACACGGGTGTGGAGGGCGAGCCCGCACGGGTGCCCCCATGGTAAGCGACTTTTCGTGGGGGCACCCGATGAAGAGGGGGTCCTGGAGTGCTGGCGGGGGACACCAGAAAAGGATCAGGGCTGCTCTGTGCAAAACCATTGCACAGAGCAGGCAAGTATAGGCATGCTTTGTGGTTTGTAAACTTTTTTTTTTTTTTTTCACTCAGGTATATAGGGGAAAACATCAATGCATAAACAGGGCCATTTCTCAGCCATGTTATCTGTTTATATGTCCACACAGCTCTTCCGGAGTAGAAGCTACAAAGGCAGTTGCTTGCCTGTAATTGTGTCAATGTAACTGTCCTAGAAGTCACTGTTGCAGCAAAGTGAAGGTATAGCGTAGTAAGGGCTCCTTTCCCAGAGTCATTTAGAAATACCTGAGCCTCTGGACTTGAGGCGGCATTTTACTACCAAGGTCACACGGAGGACTCTGTTACAAGTCTTATCTACCGGTATTTCACTCGGAGACTGCCAAAGCTTTTCTAAATCCTCTAGATATTAGTGACTGCATACTCCAGCCATACGGCTGTAACTGATTTATGGTGGACTTTGGTATGGCTGGAATTTATGTACACAAGGAGCAGCATATAAGATCCTGGGATTACATATAGAAGACTTGGCAAATAGCTGGACTTGTGCACTCTTTATACTGAAGCATGCCAGCATGTTAATTAGGTTGATTATGGGTGTATTGATATGAAAGCGTTCAATAAGGCAATGCAACGTGAAATGAACTAGGGCAATCAGATTACACTTTTTTTTTTTTTTTTTTTTTTTTGTTATGCTCTTCTAACTGCAATTAAAGTAGATGTAACCCCAATTACAAAAATCTCATACATACTTTTACATTTTAATATCAAATTTTTAATAATTTTCAGCATTTATGATGGTCCTGCAATTAAGGTCCTTGTGCATGCACTTATTATACTATGACTGCTCTCTGTTTCCCAGTTTTGCGCCAATGTTCTCGCTCTGTCACATGGGCTTCTGTCACATGGGCTTCTAATGAGGAGTACAAGTGGCCGCTTTACAGTCATCAACCTAAGAGACCAGTTCATAGAGCGAAAAGAAAGTAGCACCTATTGTTGCAAAAGCCGGTATGGCGAAGTTTTGTCAGAAGTGTGGCTTAATGTGGTTCTAGAGGTAGAAGGTCTTTAATCTTTATGCATTCTATGCAGTAAGGTTAAAAAAACCTTCCGGATGTAGCGCCCCCCCCCCCCCCCCCCCCACCCATACCTTACCTCAGCCCTATCCAGTTCTAGTGATGTGAATGAGAGCAGCGGCTCTCCTGGGTCTCCCTCTCCTCATTGGCTCACACAGCAGCGGGGGCCAGTGAACCAATATGTCAAGAGCGGGGGCATGTGTATGGACAATGTCACAAAGCCTGCTTGAGTGTCCCCATAGCAAAAGGCTTGTTATTTAGGGGGGGGAGGAGCCATGACAGCTGGCGGGGGACCCAAAAAAGAAGAGTATTGAGCCTGCAAAACCATTGCACAGAGCACGTAAGGATAGCCTGTTTAAAAATGTTTGCTCTTTTTTTGGTCTTAAAGAGGAAGTAAACCCTCCTCTGAAACTTGTACCTATAGGTAAGCCTATGATAAGGCTTACCTATAGGCACTGTAAATCTCTCCTAAACATGTACCATTTAGGAGATATTTACTTTGCATGCAGCCAGTGACATCACTGGCGCATGTGCTCTGAAGGAACGGCCGCTGGTGCCAGTCCTTCAGAGCCCCGTGCCGTGACCGTCGGCTCCCGCGCGTAGAAAATGTCACCCATGAGACAGGTGAGCGGTCGGCACTGCAGAGCTTCGTTCTAAGGTAAGTATTTCATAATGGGCTAGTATGCAATGCATACTAGCTCATTATGTGTTTTGTCTTTCCGGTGTTCGTGTGTGTTTTTTTTTTTTTTCTTTTTTTTTTAATTTCTGAGGTTTGCAACCTCTTTAACCCCTTAGTGCAGGCACCTGCCTTTAAAAGCCAAAGTAAACCCATTGATTCGATAGTTTCAAAAAACAGTTAAAGAAGTTTGTAAAGGCAGAAGGTTTTTTATCTTCTATGCATTAAGAAAAAAAAAAACCTTCTGTGTGCAGCAGCTCCCCTCGCCGCCCCAAATGCTTACCTGAGCCCTTCTTTATCCAGCATTTGTTGCAGGAGTCTCAGCTGCCCAGGGCTCCCCTTCTCTGTGGCTAAAGACAGCAGCGCAGCGAGATTGGCTCCCGATGCTGTCAATCAAAGTCGGTCTGCCAATCGGGAGAAAGGGAGGGAGAGGGCCCGGGTCGTGGCTCTGTGTCTGAATGGACATGCGGAGCAGTGACTTGGCTCAGGTGCCCCCACAGCAAGCCCCCTCCCTCCACTCAACAGGAGGGAGGGGCCAGGAACACAAGAGTGACCCGAGAAGAGGCAGATCCGGCCCATTCTGTGAAAAACCCCAGTAAAGAGTAGGTAAGTATAACATGTATGTTTTTTCTTTTTTGACCGCTGCAGTTATTTAACCCGCATCTCCAGAAATAGATGAAGCCTATTTTATCCATTTTCAAATGGCTGCCTCTGAAATGCTACCTGATGATTCCCATGTCCTCTCTTAGCTTCTAGGCTTCTTGAACGCGATATGGCGGTGAAGTCACCTGGGTGCCGGGACAATACAGTTGGTGACACCATAGCAAATAAAACATTATTCATTCTTAAATCAGGTTAATTAGCTTTTCTTTTTTTTTTTGCCGAGTGCTGTAGGCGCTGACCTCCCAGTGTTTTGCTTTTATACCGTTCTGTGCTGTGCAAACTGGGACTTTGCCCACATACTCCTCGGCTGCATTGTAATAGACAAGGCTTTTGTGTTCCGGTGGCTTACAAAGGTGTCTGAATTTTCTGCCAGGCTCGTGGGGAAAGGTGTGCAGTGTAAAGGTCTTCTGTAATATTATTTCAAACAAAAACCAGCTCCTTTTCATTTCCCCTGCTGTACAGTAGCCAGAAGCTGTGCGTCCTGTGACATGAATGTAATTGCTACAGCTTGGATATACGCAGTTAACCTTGTGCATGCAGGTCTGTTGCTCATAGCAACCATTTATGGTTTTTTTTGGCCACAATACCCTGTAAACAGACTGGGAAAATAGAGCTTGCGTAGACAAGGAGGATTATGTGTGTGGGTTTTTTTTTTTTTTTTTTTTTTTTTTTTTTTTTTTTTTTTTGTGCAGGTCCTTTTTTTTAGGTGTGAGTGCCAAATCTTTTGTACAGATGCTGTAGAATTGTGAGATTCGTATTCATACTTTGTCCTTTTTTGTATGTGTTGTGCTTTATACCAGTGGTGCCCAAACTGCGGTCCACAGTCTAAGTAGGGCCCTTTACTTGCCTTTATCTATCCCTTGCTGTACTATTCCTCCCACTGACGCAAAGGATGGGACACTTTTCCTCCCACTGACACTCCCATTGACTACCAAGCCTGAAGCAATGTTATTCCCACTGACACTGGGGCATTTTCTATTCCCATTGACCACAGACTGCCCCCACTAACGTCTGAAGGACCGTAAACTGGCTCCATTGTTTAGAAGAATACTCCTGTTACTTTACAGCATGCATTAGATGTGACATATAATTGATTGCTATAGGCAATGGGTCGGCTAGGGCAGTGGTCCTCAACCCTGGCCTACAGGGCCCACTAACAGGCCAGGTTTGCAAGATAACTGAAATACATCCCAGGTGATATCATTTGCTGCTCAGTGATTGCAGTACTCTAGTCTGCATCTCCCCAAGGTAATACTTAAAATCTGGCCTGTTAGTGGGCCCTGAGGACCGGAGTTGAGGACCATTGGGCTAGGGCAACCCTACATGTGCATATCTTTTGAGTGCTGCACAAGCATTTTTCACTTTTTTTTTTTTTTTTTTTTTTTTTACCTAGATTTTTTGTTTTAACCAGTTACTAGGCAAGAAATTGCAAAAAAAAAAAAAAAAAAATGCACAGTTTACATGTGTTTAGGCACACTCTTTGACGTCTATGGGGATAAAAAAAAAAAATGGCAACTGTGCCCCAAACAGCTTATTTGCTTTTTCCAAGCTTTGAGCAAATGGCTTCAAATGGCATTACGCTCAGGTGTGAACCGGCACCATAGGATACAATGGAAACCTTTATGTTGAGCTTTGATGTACTTCTAGAAAAGTGCTTCAAATCGCTCAGGTGTGAACCATGGATTTATAAAAAAAAAAAAAAAAAAAAAAAAAAAAAAGCATGGGAATATCTGCTGAGCATTCGCATGTTAGAAATGTGTAGTCTAGAGCAGTGGTCCTCAACTCCGGTCCCCAGGGCCCACTAACAGGCCAGATTTTAAGTATTACCTTGGGGAGATGCAGACTAGAGTACTGCAATCACTGAGCAGCAAATTATATCACCTGTGATGTATTTCAGTTATGTTGCAAACCTGGCCTGTTAGTGGGCCCTGTAGGCCAGGGTTGAGGACCAGTGGACTCTAGAGAACCTTTTTGATTCTTCTAAAGCCTGATACTCCAGCAGGCTGAAAAAACAGAAGCGTTTGCTGTTCTGATGTTGGTACCGTGATCTCCCTGCTGAGCTATTGTGTTCTGACAAGGGGGCTGCCGCCTCCTTCCAGAAAGTTTGAGAAGTAAGACCGCACTCCGGTTGATATTTTTGTTGAAATCAAAAATTGTTTCCTTTATTCCTCAAAGTAAAAGCTGACACACAGTGTACAAGCAGACGTATTGGTTCATGCGTTTCACGACATTCCCAGTCGCTTACTCATAACCACGCCTCCAGAACACAACGGTCAGCGCTGATTGGATGCCTGTTTTCCAGCATGCCTGGTTTGATGGGCTGTGTACACACGGGGCCAAATGTTGGCCAGTTTCTGTTGAACCGGCTGATATTCAATCACGTGTGTTCTAGACTTAAGTGCTAGTTATGACTCGGGAGATAAACTTAATGTGGCCGAAACGCCTAAAACCACCTCCTCTTCACCCGGTTTTGATATGTCCATTTCATTGCAAGCGATGCTTCTATTGGTTTGATAGTTTGCTAATATTAGGAAGCTCATGGTCAGCTTATTTTGCTAGCTATGAGCTATTCACAAAATGTAATGATGGCTTATTTTACTTATCTTTGCCACTTGAGTAAATGCGTGTTTTCCACCCTTTTCGGTCTCTCCAGTAAGCCATAAATCTCGGATGTGCAGGGAGAGTTAAGAATAAATGGGGATGGCTTGTGGAGAGGGAGCAATGCATCAGGAAGTCAGGCGTGCCGAAGTGACTGGCTGAAGTGCAAAACCACTTGATCAAATGCCCCATCAGCTCCCTCTCTGCAGTGCTCACAAGGCCTGCAGAGCGTTGCCGTTCCATCTTCAAGAGAGAGAAGTTCATACACTGTGACACAGCGATGCAGCACGAATCCAGCGCCAATGTGTGTGTGGATGTCCCTCGCCGTAGTGTGATGTATAGTCTGACACTCTTTTCTGAGAGTTCACCTTTTTACCCTGCCAGAAAAAAAATCATTTTTCAGTTTTTCTGGTGCTTGGCTCCATCCTCAGTGGAAGCATAAAAGACCAGTTAATGACTTTTGGCAGCATTCGTTAATATGACCACATGGTATAAAAAAGAAACCTCAATGTATTTTTATTTTACATACCACCTTTTTCGTGACTTTAGATCACTGAACTTTAGAAGTCCTATGGGGTATCGTGTGTGATTTGTAACACCTGATAGAAGTAGAAGATGTTGGTTAATGGTCCAGAATTTTATTCTATACCCTATAGATCTGCCAGCTGAAATCATTTTTTTTTTCTTTTTTTTAACTTATTCTAGAACTGGCCAGATTGGCCGTTACTGTAGATAAGGCTTACTCATTTTACACGATTACAAAGGTCTTCTTGCCTATCTCTAGATTTGGGGAGACAGGCCAATCCTATTGCAAGTTTGGTATTAGACTGTATTGATAATGGGAGCTGCAGTGGTTCATTCCAATCAGAATTTAATATTAAACTTTTTTTTTTTATTCTTTGTAGTCCTGTACCACACAGGTTTATAATACGTAATTCATTTTTGCGTGGAGAAGTCTTAAAAGTAGAATTCCAGATTTAATTTGACTAGAAATGGTGCATTTGGGCCAAACTGGCCCCTACTTTCCATTTCTATCCTACACTGATCTGGCCACTGTGTGTACTATGTCATACCATTGTAGCATTCACTACATACAATATACAGCGCTCTGATCTGCAGCAGTACAGATGACTAATGCCTCGTACACACGCAACGATTATCGGCCGACCGATCCGCCGTCTTTTGTCCAGTGTTGTTGTGTTGGTTGAAATGCGCTCTAGACTGCGCACAAATTTTCTTGGCCAACAAAAACCAACTGCAGAAGTGATGTCATGTTCTGGTTTACTTTCCGTGTGTTTTTTTTCTTCTCTGAGCATGCCCAGTCTTGCTCATCAGATTTTTGTCTGCCGAAATCTGCACTGACTGATGGAAAATCGGCCGTTATGTTGACGGCCAACAAAAATTTTATAGCCTGCACACCAGATTTTTTTCGGCCGAGAAGTTGGAGTCGGTTGTCAAGCATCATACTAACAAGCCGAAAATCAGCCGATCGAACGTTGGCCAACAATTGTTGCGTGTGTACGAGGCATAAGCAAGTTTACCTAATGAAGTGGCAGGTGAGTATATACCATAATTTTGGGGGACTTGTTGGCACTAAAGGACATCTCTTTACAGGCTAAGGAGGTGTTGAGTGGGATGCCAGGTTCTTTGTAATAGTGCACTTGGCACCCTCCATTTGTGCGCTGTACATTTATAATCCGTTGTTTCAATAAGTTTCAGTAGCTTCTGAAATCAGCTGACGTAGCCTGCGAGCTGAGGCTGCAGCTGTACTAGAGAAATTAGGTTGCAATTATGCCCAAAATTGACTTTCCTCCAGTTAAACAATCGGGTTAATTCACACAAGCAGTGTTCTCTCTCTCTTCTCTATTATAATACTTAATGGCCCTGCAGGGTCCTGTCTTTATTGAACCCTTCCTGTGGAGCTTTGCATTGTGGGTCTTCTTGGTTGCAACAGCTTTGAAAAATATGTACATTGCATTAACTATTGTGAGTTGGAACTCTTGGGATTACTCCATTCACAAACCGACATCCCGTCACAAGATTTCACGCTTTTTTTTATTTCTACCACAATACAACACATCCCACCTCTCAATGAAAGTGAATAGCTTCACTCCAGGCTAGTGTGATGCAAATCAGGGGGTTTGTGCCCCTCGCTAACTCTGTTTTCTCATCACACCCCTTGACAAGCTCTTTAATGCCATTAAGTAGTGTCACAGTTCAGCACAGGGCGAAGGCATGTCAGAAGAAGCAAAACATTGCACATACATTTTAAGTCGAATTGGATTGCCTTCAAAACTATAATATTTGCCTACGCTGTTTACCTATTGTAGGCTATAGATGCGTGACTACAGAAAACACATACACTGAAATGGATCAGGGGAAATGCTTGGTTGCTTTTAGAGCCGATTCACACTGGGGCGACTTGTCAGGCGACCTGGTCGCCTGACAAGTCGCCGTGGGTAGCCTGCCATAGATTAGCACAGGATCCGTTCTAATAGGAGCGACACAAGTCGCTCCGACTTAGAAAAAGGGTCCTGTACTACTTTGGGGCGACCTGCATTGACTTCAATGATATGAAGTCTGTGCATGCCGCTCCGAGGTCACGGTGCACGCTGTGCACCGCGACTTCACAGGTCGCCCTGCAAGTCGGGTTGCTCCTATGTGAACCGGCTCTAAAAGGAAATGTTTGTATAGAGAGAAATACGAATTTTGACGTTGCTGACCTGCATCTCAAAATAAACTAGTTGTTTGGACAACTCTATCTTCATTATTTGAGATCTTGAATCCAGAAAGAAAGATCTTATTTTCATACTTGTTTCAGATTGACATATATTAAAGCCACTGGATGAGCAAGATAACCAGGAAACTTGTTCACATTGAATGTGGCTTTGAAATAATGCAACTTTATCTAAAATCGCACGATTTCAAAGCCGCGTGTCAGTGTGACTTTGAGGACATCTCTGCGGCTTCATGCACAGATGTCTTTGCAAGTCACACCCAAAATCGACAAAATTAGCGCAGGAGCTACTTTTTCAGATCTATGCTGCACCTCAAAGTCGGCGTTGCATCGATTTGAGCATGGTCATGGCTGACAATAGGATGCAACTTCAAATCGCATTACAAGTCGCTTCAGTGTGAACGAGGACTTACTCCAGGTACCCCTTAATCAGGGTGGTTACACAGAGAAACGAATACAAGGAATCTGTGATGAGACATGTAAGGGTTAATTAGCGATTCTGAGTGACAGGAGCACCCGTTAAATTACAGATTTCTGACCTCTCTAGGCAGACAGCTGCTCCGTGCTTATTCTGTGGAGAAAAGTAACCTTTTCACTGTGTGATCGCCGTTACCGGTTTTCAGCTGAATCAGGTTGGCAGTTGACATTGGAACAATGATTCAAGAACAGGCAGATCTTTAACCACTTAAGCCCCGGAAGATTTTACCCCCTTCCTGACCAGGGCCTATTTTGCGATTCGGCACTGCGTTACTTTAGCGGACAATTGCGCGGTCCTGCGACTCTGGACCTAAACGAATTTGATGTCCTTTTTCCCCACAAACAGAGCTTTCTTTTGGTGGTATTTGATCACCTGTGCGATTTTTGATCATGCGCTATAAACAAAAAAAGAGCGTCAATTTTGCAAAAATAATGTTTTTCACATTTTTTTTTTTTATATGAAATACCCCCAAAAAAATGTAAAAATCGAAATTTTTGAACATTTTAGGCCAATTTGTTTTCTGCTACATATGTTTTGGTAAAAAAAAAAATCGCAAAAAGCGTATTTTGATTGGTTTGCGCAAAAGTTATTGCGTTTAATAACTAAGGGAAAGATTTTTGTCTTTTTTTGTGGTTTTTTTTTTTGTTTTGCGGGACTCTGACATTGCGGCGGACAGATCGGACCCTTGACTGACATTTTTGACACTTTTGGGGTTACCAGTGACATTACTACAGTAATCAGTGCTATACATTTGCACTGTTACTGTAAAAATTACACTGGCAGGGAAGGGGTTAACTTTATTTGAGAAGGTGGGGTTAAGTGTGTCCCTAGGGGCGTGATTCTAACTGTGTGATTGGATGTGGCTTGTTGTGTAAGAACAGAGATACGATTCTGCATAACAGAACCGTATGATCTCCATTCTTACACAGGGGAGAATGACAGGGGCTTTGTTTACATTAGCTGCCTGCCTTTCTCCCGCTGTAACGGACTATCGCGAGTGCCAGCGGACATCGGGTCCGCCGGGCACACGCGCTGGGGGGGTCCGTGAACGAGCGGGGGTGGGAGCGCGCCTCCAGCGGCGCTCTCCCCCTAGAGCCTCACAGGCTAGCGACGTAGTACTACGTCGCTTTGCCTGTGAGGGGCTGACTGCCGCAGTAAATATACTGTGGGCGGTTGGCAAGTGGTTAAAGCAACACCATTGCGAAACAAAAAAAAAAAAAACCGTAGTTCCCTGCAAAAAAGTGTTCTACCTTCCCTTGGGGCCAAGCATGTCTATCTTTGCTCTTTGAAGGGCTACCTCCTTTGTTTCACTTTCACTCTATAGCACTTGACACTTCCAGATATGTTGGCAGCCTGTATGTCCTGTCGGGAGTTATGGTTCCATCCTCCGGAAGCTGCCTGAAGTTAAGCCTGGTACACGCAATCAGTTCTTTTTCTTCAACCCAGGGGACTAAACGGAAAAAAAAAATGAAGAGCTCGGGAGGAGCCACTGTACTAACTATCTGATGTTTGTTAGTACAGCGATCTCCCCTGCTGAGCTATTGTGTTTTGATAGAGGGGACTGCCTCCCACCACCACCACAACACACCCGTCAGCATTTACAGCCATTGGCTGGGAGCACTGATTGAATGCTGATCTGCAAAAGGTGCAGAGATTAGAATTATCGAAGGATGCTTAAAAGGTTTTCTGTTTTTTTACTTTTTTGGCCTTTGTTTATTCATGGTATGTAACCAATTCTTTCAGGCTCATGATGGTTAATCATGACGTACAATAGAGCTTCTGTTGTATGGCACAGTTATCTCATGTGTGACTTATTGATCACCTTATCTGCCATCTCACCATGTTGAAACCTGGCAGTGGTTCTATAGCATCTATTGATTCGTTACTCCTTGCTTTCTCCAAAGGCAGATGATACAGTGTGCTAGAAGTTAGTAAATTTGCAGAATAACCAAATACAGCCTATTCTGTAAATAGAATTATGCAGGACAACTATACAGAGTGCCTATCATATCATTGGTATTACTCTGGAACCCCTGACAACCACCCAACTTGTACGGCCCTGTCAGATTTTACTTATAGGTGTTAGTGCAAGAGGATGTCCAACTGGTTACCATGATCTCTTACATATTGAATTTTTCTGTAAGCTTTTGGGGTTGCAAGTGTAGAAGTTGCTATAGACACAAAATTGGTTGACTATTGTTTGAATGTTGGTAGTATGCATTCTGGACAGTCACCTTTGACAGATCAATCTCAAGGGAAAAATCAAGCTAGGATAGATTTTCCAGACCAGCTGCTGCTGTTCACACCAGATAAGGCAGGTTACACGGAGTTTGCCTAGCACATAGTCATGCATGATTTATATCTAAAGTCCTGCAGGGTTAAGCGTCAACCATTAGATGGTCAGACCTTCCAGCAGCAATCTTCAAACATCTGGAAGTGGGTGGCCATGCATGGTCAAAACCTACCCACAATGTGCCAGACAAGTTTTTGGCCATGTCTGCAGTACTTGTTTGTTTTTCTCAACCTAAAGTTGGCCATATGTGATTGAATTTCAAATGTATGGCTTCACAATTTCATAAATGGTTCTGCTGTAAGATTTTGCTCAATCAGCGCTTGCAGCCAATGATCAGTGTATTCTGACAGTGGGGGAGTTCTGCTATACAATTACACAGCAGGAAGGATTTCCCTATGTGCCTCAAATGTGTGGATGGGGAAATTGGCTCAGGTTTTTTGGTTCAGCCTGCTAAATGTCAAAATGTATGTCACCCAGGATTCTGAACAAGATAGGTTGAAGGGCTCTAGGGTACTTGTCTATATTAGAGGAAAAATGTTTTTTGTTTCCTCTGTGATTGGTAAAATCAGTTTTCGGACCTGGAGATTTCTTAGTGATCCAGGTGGGAGGAAATCTCCAATCCTGGGACCAGGATTTAAGAATAGCAAGGTCACTGTGCAGGTGAGTCCTGGGCTTTTTAAGAGTCAGGACCAGGGTTCTGGGCTCCACCTTCCCAAGGAGTCCATGTGGGAACAAGGGATTGGCCACAAGCATGCATGTCTGCACAGTAAAGTCTGACAGAACAGACAGAGGGCCCAAGCCTATGGGCTGAAACAGCAGGAGACACCAGAGGTATTGCATTTATACATGAAACTAGGGACACGGTTATATGGTCGAGGACCGAGGCATAAAGCCTGAGCAGTGGTGCTGCTAGAGAGTGCCAGGAGGCTGAATCTTTGTTTTTCATTGATGGTGGATACCCATGCGTAGGCAACTGTTTGTTTTGATGGCTATTTGTCTTGTTTCTTATTAATAAAAGTAGGCCAACGAGGCCTTAAACAGCATATCTGGTGTGGAATCTGCTCACTGTTGAGCTCTACACTTATACTACAGTAAATAACCCCCAACATTACACCATATATGGCCTGCTTTTGTAGGGGTCAAAATGCTCCAAAAGATTTGGAACAGTGGTTTGTGTTTAGGAATGTCCATTTACTCCAAAAAGCAAATCCTTTAAAGGCAAAACCATTTTCAAATACTTTTGAATGACATTTAGGTCATTGAATTTACTGATAAAAATTTTCGTAAAATGTTTTTATGAAAATCTGATGATTTTAGTGTACTATAGTAGTTAGGACATTAAAGGATAATGAATAAGCCTTCATCTGCTATACTATGCAAATGTTCTCAGATAAGTGTATATCCTGATGTGTTTAGCTGATTGCCTTCTTGCACGTAGCATTGTGTGTGCCTTCACACCTATTTATTAGTCTTTAAGGTGGTCTAGCAAATTGCCTGTTGGTTATCTAACAGGTGATAGGCCTTGTGTTTCTATTATGCTTCATGACTCTAAAGCCCCGTACACGCACAACGATTATCGGCCGACCGATCGGCCGTCTTTTGTCCAGAGTGGTGTTTTGTTGGTTGGAATGTGCCTAGACTGCACACAAATTTTCTCGCCCGACAAAATTCTACTTCAGAAGTGATGTCATGTGTTGGTTTGCTTTCTTTGTGTTGTTTCTTCACTGAGCATGCCCAGACTTGCTCATCAGATTTTTCCCTGTCGAAATCTGTACTTACTGCACGAAAATCGGCCGTTGTATTGACGGCCAACAAAAATTTTATAGCCTGCACACCAGATTTTTTCGGCCAAAAAGTCGAAGTCGGTTGTCGGAAGCATCATACTAACAAGCCGAAAATCGGCAGATCGGACGTTGGCCAAAAATTCCCTGCCAATTTTCGGCACGTGTGTACAGGGCTTGAGGGAGCCTCCGTAATTTATCTCCACTCACACAGCACTCCCCTTTTTTTCCCCTTAGGACCACAGTCCTTACTTGTCAGAGGTTGGTAGTTGTGGAATGAAAGACCCTTTTGATTAACTGCAGCTAACTTGGGGATGACAGGCTCATTTTTAAAAGTAAAGGAGAAAGGTCTGTTGATATTTAGAAGGAATAGGAGATCTCGGCAGGGGAGGTGGTGGCTGGTAATGGGGGAGGTAGAACGATGTAGTCTAGAGCTAAACAGAACCTGCTTGTGTGCAAACAATGGCTCCATTTAAGGATCTTGACGCTGTGTGATTAAGTAATTGTATGGGCTTCCTGCTTTTGTCCCCATCTTCTATACCCTCCTATACATTCTGGTATATTGTATACACTTCCTATTTCTCTGCATACAATACTGTCCGCCCACCTACCGTACACCTCAGCTATCAGCTGTAGAGAAGGAATTGTTTTATTACATTTTATGTTTGGTTTCCCTTTAGATGGATACACCACACTGCTTGTTCTGCTAACGTGATCATGAGATAATTACACATTACTACTAACTAGTGTTAAAGTTATGATTACCTCTACAAGCCTTAAAGGAAACATCCCCTTGAGACTGACTTATGTTACTTGCCTACAAAAAAAAGAAACCGGAGAATGGAATTTTCTGCTTTCCAAATACCTGGCTTGGCTTGGTAGGGCTTTCCAAATACTTGGCTTGGTAGGGATAACTGAGTCAAGACAGGATGCGGTGACACTGTTTGGCACAAAGCCGGTCTAGCAACATATGCAGCTGTTGTGAGGTTGGGTATCTATAAATGGGAACGTTTTCATAGGAGTTGGTGACAGTGGCCCATAGTATCAGTTTTGTTTGGGCTTACCCTTTTAAAGTTCTCATAAACTAGCAGATGGGACCAGTGTGAAACAGATGGGTCGTTCATAGGTTTGGTCATACATTTGTGTCAAATATCACAATTTAAACAGGCATGCAGGAACTTGTTTGTACAAAGTAATCCACTTATCCTGATTTTAAAGCCTAGTACACACGCAACGATCTTCGGCTGACCGATCGTACGTCTTTTGTCCAGAGTTGTGTTTTGTTTGGAATGTGCCTAGACTGCACACAAATTTTCTCACCCGACAAAATTCTACTTCAGAAGTGATGTCATGTGCTGGTTTGCTTTCTTTGTGTTCTTTCTTCTCTGAGCATGCCCAGACTTGCTCATTAGATTTTTCCCTGTCTAAATCTGTACTGACTGCACGAAAATCGGCCGTGTTTTGACGGCGGACAAAAATTTTATAGCCTGCACACCAGATTTTTTTCGGCCGAAAAGTCGGAGTCGGTTGTCGGAAGCATCATACGAACAACCCGAAAATCGGCAGATCGGTCGTCGGACGAAAATTCCCTGCCGAATTTCGACGCGTGTGTACGAGGCTTTACTTTTATTGGTAATTCTATCAAAGAACTCCATTGATACCATCATTTTTTAATAGTTATATTTTTATTTCATTTAAGTGAATGGTTTGTAAGTCCCATCACCACCTTCTAAAGATGAACTTCACCTCTTGTGTATTTTTTAAAAAAATCCCTTCTTACATTTTTAATTTGGTTATCTTTAGGAAATGTACTTGTACACCCAGCGAATCCAGTGCTCGTTTATGATCAGCCGCCACTCTGCTACCCAACTGGATTCTGTGCTGCCATCTTCATCTGTCATGGGGAGATAGCTGTCTTCTGCAAATTTTTGCAATCGGCCCCCTGACCATGGTCCATAGTTACATAGTAGTTGAGGTTGAATAAAGACAATAGTCCATCCAGTTCAACCTGCGTAGGTGTCTGCGGCCTTAATCATTTCCCATACCCTTCAATGTTTTGATCCTTGAGATGTATGTCCAAGAGTCTCTTTAAAAGTAGCCATACTCACCGAAGTTACTGCCATTTGTGGTAGAGAATTCAACAGTCTTGTAGCCCTTACTGTAAAAAAAAAAAAAAACCCTACGTTAAAAAGCTTCTCCTCTAATTGCATTGTATGGCCTTGTGCCCTCATGCATTCACGTGTTTACATGTTTTATACTTGTGTTTCAAAAACAGAAACCTTTCCGTAAATTTGCGGCAAAAATAGCGGTTTCTGCACCATTAGACACTTTTTTTTTTTTTTTTTTTTATCGGCAAAATGTCTGAAACACCATTTTTCGGGCCACCAAAATTTTAAGTGCATCTCTACATAAAAGGATACATGACTCTTCACTAGTCATTCCTTATTAGATGCCTGACAGTTTTTAGGCAGCCAAAAGGTGGCTATGACCTATTTCCTACAGAAAAGTGTGTTTTATTTTGAATAATTTGCGATACCCTTACTACCAAGTTCCTCGACCTCCAATCCCAAAAATGACACCAGGTTATCTGAGTTAGGAAGAAATCCTCTACAAAAAAATTCTGCAGTTCTAGATCTGGAAGGCTGAACCAACATAGGATGTTAACAGTGAATGTACAAAGCAGTACTAAGCGCCAATGGCTCATGCTGCTGTCAAGCCTCCTGTTAGGAGAGAGAGGAGCAGTGCTGCTGTAGACTAGCACAGCGCAGGATCGAGATCTGACTTGGGTAAGTATTTCATATTTAAGTGGGGAGCTGACCATGAAAGGTGTGTGTTTGGGGGTTTTTTTTTTTTACCTTGCAGAGATTACTTTTAAGGCAAAAAACATTTTCCTGTTACAACCACCTTACTGATTTCCCCCAATCCGAATGCTACCTAGCAATCCTTTTAACACTGGATTAACTATCTGCTACAGATACCCTTCTCCCTGCAGTGAGATCCTCTGAACAGATATCGAACATCCATTTTTAAAAGATGCTATTGCCAGTTCTAAGCTTATGTTCATGTAGGGATAGTTAAGTATAATTCTGAATTCCAAATGGAGATTTTCACTATGCAGCAATATGCCTGAGCATTGCAGGCTTGGTAATCCCCAAAAGATCTGATTATGCCTTAATACATCAAATCTCTTGCAAGTATGTAGATATACATAAATCTGAATCCGGGCAAATGGTTAAATCCATAGCTCAGATACCAATGTATGCACTGATTTAATTGCTAAAGTATTTTTAATCCTGTTCAGCTTGTCTTGTGATCCTGGCTGCACAACCAGGTACCTGAATTCCAGTTCATTTAAGTGCTGCTTGGTCAAAGGCTTGACCCCAGCTTGCTGATTGGAAAATGAAGGAGCACATTTTCTTCTGTATGCTTATTCATTAGACTGTCAACACTGTGTAAAGCAGTGTTCTGTAGATGTGATTGAGACAGAATTTGATTACATAATCAAGCTGTAAAAAGCCCAACCCAAACCATAACTTTTTTTTTTTTTCTATTGCATTGGAGCCCCTCCCCCCCCCCCCCCCCCACATCAGATTCCAACCCTTCAGGTTCCCTTCTTAGGGAGACTTCCTCAGGGACCTATGCCTCGAGGAAAAGACCAGAGTATGCATGTAGAATTCTACAGTGTGAATCCTCAATTTACTCAACCTGAATTCCAGTGTTTTTTTTTTTTTTTGACAATCGATTTTTGTGTATATGTAACAGGAATAAAATGTTTTAACATCTGTCTGACGTTTGACTTTAGTGGTCCTGGTTTACTTTATTCATGGCAACCTTTTAATGCTTGGTATTTGACCTGAAAGAATTCTGGTCTTTATCAGTAACTAACTTTTTTTCTGTGCCCTGTCTATTTGGAGCAGTAAATCACACTGCCCATCCTCTAGTAGATAAGGCTGCTACTTCAGTAGTGTATCTGTCTAGCCAGCCAGTGTCTGGACAGTTTTACTGAAGGCCATGGGAGGACACAGATTTACCCTATTTTGTAATTTATTTATTTTTCTATCCAGCGCTTGTAAAGCTTCCCGTACATAATTTCACAGAGGTTGGCGTGATGGGTCTCCTAGGGGCGGCCTTGTGCAGGAGCCCATTTCCTGTAATTATCCATCTGGTTCATACACCTGGGCAGCGTAATCTGCGTTTATGGCTCATAGACATTGGAGGTCAATTTGTGCAAAATACAAAATATTTTCTTAGGGACTTGAAATTGCCGAAAAACTACCAGGGATGTAAACGGCAAAGCAAAATGTTTTTAATCTTTTGAACTTCTTCCAGAAACATTTTCTCTACGCGCTGAATATTCCAGGCTGCTGTATATTTTCTTACAATCAAGACGTGCTTGCCCTGTATGTTTAAGTATATATTTTTGCTAAAGCGTTGAAACATGGATTAAAATATAAAACAAGGATGAGAGAACAAATTTTGTGCATCACGAACCATGACTTTTTTTTTTTTTTTTTAATACTTCGGCAAAACCTTTTTCGTTTTGGATAGAGTGGATGGGGATTAGAACACCTGTCAGTTTTTTTATTGCTATCTGGGCCCCCATTAAAGACCTTCTCCCTCCTCTATTTGTCCTGTTTACCATTATCATTGAAAGTAAAATAAAATCCCAAATTTTGGGTTGTCCCCAGTAAAAGTAAGTAAAAGAGGGGAAATCTTCTGATGGGGACACTAATTCTGATGGCCTGGGGGTCCCCAAAGGATTCCCTTAAAGAGGTTGTAAGCCTCGAAGGGTAAAAAATACTTTGACAAAAGCATAATGAGCTAGTATGCATTGCATGCTAGCTCGTTATGAAATACTTACCTTAGAACAGGGGTGTCCAAACTATGGCCTTCCAGCTGTTAAGGAACTAAAATTCCCATGAGGCATTGTAGATCTCTGACCATTCACAGACCTAACTAGGCATGATGGGATTTAGTTCTGAACAGCTTGAGGGCCATAGTTTGGACATAGCTGCCTTAGAACGAAGCACTCCAGTGGCAAACCGCACACCACTGAGACAGCTGACATCTTCCCCCAGTGTTACTTCCAGATTTGCGGGCTCCGGCCTTTTGAATGCCAGAAGCCATGATGACGTCACGTGCGGGAGCCGCCGTTTATGGCATGGGCTCTGAAGGTCCAGCACGGTAAGCCGTACCTTCAGAGCGCATGCGCCGATGACAGAGATATTCACAGTACCTAGAGGTAAGCCTTTTATAGATTGTAAGCTCTAGTGAGCAGGGCCCTCTGATTCCTACTGTATTAAAGTGTATATTGTATTTGTACGGTCTACCCCCAAGTTGTAAAGCACTGTGTAAACTGTTGCTCTATTTAAATCCTATAGTATAATTATATTATTTATTATTACTATTATTATTATTTATTATTATTAGCCTCGGTTCACACTAGGGCGACCTGTGAGGCGACCTGGTCGCCTCACAGGTCGCCGCAGGTCGCCTCCCATAGGGAAGCTGCGGACCCGTTCTATTAGGAGCGACACAAGTCGCTCCGACCTAGAAAAAGGGTCCGGAGCTTCTTTGGGGCGACCAGGAGGCGACCGCCATAGACTTCAATGTTATGAAGTCCGTGGCGGCCGCTCCGAGGTCGCGGTGCGCTGCTCGCACCGCGACCTCGGAGGTCGCCCCGGGAAGTAGTGTCGCGGTAGTGTGAACCGGCGCTTAGGCTTACCTATAGGTACAAGTAAAAACAAAGACTTCCACTTTAATCTGCAGGGATTCCCTCACTTCCTTTTTGGTTATGGGACAGGAAGTAAATGGTAAATCTCCCCAATGGGGGTACAGATGGCAAAAAAATTAAACTAATCGGGATTATGACCCTTCCCTACTCTATCCTTACTCTGCCCATCTTGGACATTGAGGATAGCCTTTTTCTACTTGAAATAATTTTTGGCAAAAAAAACTTGGAACACCCATTCTTGGTCAATTATTGGTTTGTCTTGTTCTTAGACATGATTATACACCATTGGTGAACACACCACTCAAAGATGAACTGAAAGTGAACATGGCTTGTACTGACTGGTATACTGCAAATACTTTGCCCATGTGGTAATGGACATCAATGTAAATATTCACAAAGTTTGACTCCTTTCACACGGGCGGTGCACCTGACAAGAGTCCATTCTGCTCAGCGGGGGATCAATCCCCTGATCTCCGCTGAGCAGGCGGATGACGGCTCTGTCTTCGCTCTGTGTGCAGAGACAGAGCTGTCAGATCCCCGCCATAGAGGGGAGATCGTTCTCATCCGATCCTCCAGATGGATGGAAAATAGGGTTACCTTCTGTCTGGATTTCATGGACAGGATCGGATCCGAGAGCAGCGGCTGTTAGTGGACATGTCACTGCTTACATCCGCCGTTATATAGGACTGCATGGAGCATCTGATCTGGTCCGCCTGACAAACTGACAGGCGGATCAGAAAGCCTGTGTGAAAGGGGCCTTAGACTGATAGACGGGTGATGGAGACAAATTACCAAGAGTAGGATTGTCATAGTAGCTTCCTGGCTGTCCCTTTTGACAGGCAATCACCCTCTCTGTAGCCAGTGAGGTGTCCCAGTCATGGGTCTTAACCACTTAAAGACCAAGCCTATTTTTGGCACTTGGTGTTTACAAGTTAAAATCCTATTTTTTTTTTTTTTTTTGCTAGAAAACGACTTCGAACCGCCAAACATTATATATATATATATATATATATATATATATATATATATATATATATATATAATATTTTTTTTTTTAGCAGAGACCCTAGAGAATAAAATGGAGATCGTTGCAATATTTATTTGAATTTAAAAAATAAGAAAACAGTAAAGTTAACCCCATTTTTTTTCCATAATGTGAAAGATAATGTTACGCTGAGTAAATAGATACCCAACATGTCATGCTTCAAAATTGCGCACGCTCGCGGAATGACGACAAACTTTGGTGCTTAAAAATCCCTTAGGTGACATTTTAAAAATGTATACAGGTTACCAGCCTAGAGTTACAGAGGAGGGGATTCTAGGGCTAGAATTATTGCTCTCTAATGATCGTGGTGATACCTCACATGTGTGGTTTGAACACCGTTTACATATGTGGGCGGGGCTTCCATATGCATTCGCTTCTGTGCGCGAGCTAACGGGGACAGGGCGCTTTAATTTTTTTTTTCCTGTTTTATTTTATTTATTATCTTTATTTTTACACAATTAAAAAAAATAGAATAAATAAAAAAATTTATAATTTTTATTCCTATTACAAGGAATGTAAACATTCCTTTTAATAGAAATATCCATGACAGGACCTCTTTATTGTGAGATCTGGGGTCAAAAAGTCCTCAGATCTTACAAGTACACTAAAGAAAAAAAAAAGTTAAAAAATCGTCTTTCAGCTGGTTGCTAGGTAACGTCGTTTGTTGCTCCGGTTCTCCAAGACCATAGTCGAGTGAGGGCCATTTTGCCTTCACTCGACTTCCTGTCTCTGAGGATCCGGGACCGGATCGTTTTCCCAGCTGCCGGCGGGTCTGGTAAGCGGGAAAAAGGACCGGGACGCAGCGGGAGGGGGGGGGCACCTATTCTGCCGCACCGTAAGGGTGGTCCCGCGGCGAATCCGCCACTGGGACCACCCTTTTCTGAAAGCCAATCGCCCGCCGTTGAAAAAAATACCGGGGTTATGGCAGCTATCTGCTGCCATAACCCAGGTATTTAGTGTCAAATGACCGACGTAAATCGGCGGGCGGGCGGTAGGTGGTTAAAGTGGGTCATAGATGGTTTCTTTAAAAGAGTGGATGGAGCAACCCACCTGCTGGGACACTATATTCTGATAGCAGGACTCTCCGCTGTCAGAACACACTAATCGGCATCTGCTAGCTGATGCAAGTTTTGTAGCTTATCTGTTTTCAACAGAAGTTGACCTAACGTTCAACTTCTAAAGATCTACTTTCAAATCTTTAAAATCTGCTTCTGTCTAATGGAGTCGGCCACACGTGGATCAAAATATGGCGGGTCCCTTCTGAACCATCTGAATTTGAATCCATCCGTGGCTGGTTTAACACTGCTACATCTTTATCCACTATCAACGAGAGCAACATCATGCTGCCTCCACTACAGAGGGAGCATTTCCATAGGGAAAACTAAGCAGCCTCTTAGCAATCACTAGTGGTAGGATCAGCCTTGGGGCTATATCAGACACGCAATTTTGTAGCGTTGATTAATTACTGCTACAAATGGCTAATGTCAGCGATTAACAACACTTTGTCTCTAAGAAGCACTTTGTTGCTGCTTAGTTAAACTAGTGTTACAACATTGGGTCGGTGTGCTTCACTACAAATCTCTCTTAGTGCTTTGTAAGCCATAAAAGTATATGCAGAGTGTTGCTGGAATGAAACACTAAGGGCCTTTTCACACGAGGCTGATCCGTTTTGATGGACTTACTGAGCAGGCAGATGACAAATCTGTCTCCGCTCACTGTGCAGAGGTGGACCTGTCAGAGTCCACTTTCCTCTATGGGGAGATTGGATGAAAAAAGTCAGCCTGTCCGTTTTTTAATCCAATCCGACCCACTGGACAAACTTTTGTGCTTAAAAATCCCATAGGCGACACTTTAAGAATTTCTACAGGTTACCGGCTTAGAGTTACAGAGGAGGTCTAGGGCTAGAATTATTTCTCTCACTCTTACCGATCGTGGCAATACCTCATGTGTGGTTTGAACCCCGTTTACATATGTGGATGGGGCTTCCATATGCGTTCACTTCTGCGCGCGAGCTAACAGGGACAGGGCGCTTTAATTTTTTTTTTCCCTATTTTATTTTATTTTTACACACTCTCCTCTATGGGGAGATTGGATGAAAAAAGTCAGCCTGTCCGTTTTTTAATCCAATCCGACCCACTGGACGCATGGCAAACGTATCGCCATATGCCTGTGTTCAGTGGATTTTGTCGGATCAGATGTCAGCGGACTGATGTCAGCAGATAGGTCATCTGCCTCCCCATAGAGGACAATGGTTGGCCTGATTTGGGTCTGGTCTGGGAATGGACTGGACCAGCTCTGTCTGATCGTATCAAAGAGGCCTAAGGTTGGGGTAACACTTGCCCACAGGCTGGTTGTGGGTGCAGGAATTGCACTTGTTCCTGCAGGCAAATCGCGCTGCTCTTAAGAGACCTTCATTTTGAATGGAACCCCCACACCTCTGCTCGCAACATGCTTGTGCGTGTGGGAAATGCAGGGAAATCACATGGTCAACAACACCATGCAGTTAACCAGCGGCTTGCTCCTTTTTTTTCTGTGGGAAACCGGAGCACAGCAGCCCATTCAAATTAATAGGCTGTCGTACCCCAGCAAACGCAAGCCACACAGCCTGCAATAGTATGAACTGAGCCAGAAGCCTGGTTCACATGTGCGATTTCAGATGTTACTTGAGTCGCATAAGAATGGAAATCGCATTGTTTAAATAGTGTCCGTTTACATCAATGCGACTCGGCAAAGAGCAATTTTTAGAAAAGTTTCCTGTACTACCGGTGTGATTCCAGTGCAGTTGTGGCCCCATAAACTATGCAAACATTATCAAAGTTCCATCCAAGTAGCACTACATGATCACACTGAAAGTGGGGATAAAATCATATTGCAGCATTGTGAACTTAGTAAATTTTACAGCAATCTCTAACGAAGTCTGAGTTGCCACTTCCATAGAAAATACTTGATTTCTGTTACACAAAAAAAATTAATGGCTGTGAATAAACCAACTGTTTGACATGGCCCTTAGGTGCCTGCAGTGATTTATTTTTAACTTTCTTTAACTGCCTGCTTCCTGTGAGCTGTTCAGCGTTCAGTTTCTCAGCAGGTTTGCCTATGTGTCATCTACTGATTAAAAAGTAGACAAATAGTCGTCATCTTTTCACCTGTCTTGTAAAGTTTCTTCTGTTTTTTTATTTTTGTCGTTTCCTCCTTGGCACTTGTCGCCCCCTTCTACGTTGGCTTGACTTAGAGCAGGCGTGGGAGTCTCTAGGGTTTCCATTGTACAACACAAAGCCTTGGAAATGCAGGCTGTCACACGGGACGAGGGAGGCACAAGCACTAGGGGAGGGAGGGGACTGACAAGTAACACTAAAGGAACAGCTCGCTGGCTCCTTATCATCGAGGTGTTACCTTCTGAATCATCTCTGATACGGAGCTGTCCCACCTACCTGGATAAACGGCAATCAACAGACTGAGGAGGAGGCAGCTGCCGTTCTTCTCCCGGGAGGCAGCGAGCAGAAGGTGGGAATTGTAAGTGTAGCTTTTGGATTCCACTATGTGCACCTGTTGTCGTGTAGACTAGGATGTTGTAGCTGCTACAATTCCTATGTACTCTCCTCTCTCTCTTTCTACTCTCTTGGGTGTGCTCGTGTGTAATTTTTATTTATGTTGGCACAGGGGGTGGACAAATTTTAATAAGCAGTTTAGGAGCCAGCCTGTCCAATCCAGAAGTCAGCAGGATTTGTTTTAGAAGCAGGCTTCATTGACGACGGTTAAAGAAAACCTCAAAAGTTAGGTGCCAGCTGTAATTTTTAATGCACATTGGCTACCTGTCTCCCTTAACTAGCCAACGTGTGCCCGTCCTGTGTGGCCAAGGTTGGATGTTACAAAGGCTTTAAAATGTAATGTAGCGTGTAGTACGAAATGTTGCCACATAGTACAATACTAGGAATATGATATGCTCCTATAATCCAGTCCCCCCACTGGCAAAAACGGAAGTCCAGTTTATCTAGTCTGTTATCCAATTTAAATATGATCATACAGCGGCTAATCTACCCTAGGGAAGCCATACTTATCAGAGCATAGAAGGCTTCAGAACTATATAGCGTGCTTCCATGTAGCCAGAAGCTGTAATGCATACTTTTAATCGGTTTCTTTTATGATCGATCGCTACTGACAGGAAAAATCGATCGATAGTCGTCAACCTGTCTGATCGATGCCCACACATGGGGAAGTGGATTTCGACCGTTAGTTAAGATATGATCAATAGTTATTTAGGATGTGGCACCTGCAGAGAGCCTTTCTCACTATTTTAAGATATAATAAATGTTCTAAATCACATTTCCGCTTCCGCCATGTAATCTTTTGGAAAGATCGTATTTCTAAACCCAGTTTCTTAGTGCCGATAATTGATGCAATGCGATTTAATATTTAGTTTGATTCAATCATCTGAAATTGAGTCTAGATCCGTTGTAAGGGAAGTTTATAGCTATTGGATTGTTTGTGGACTTGATCTTTTTGATCAAATTGCACATCAATCAGATAAAAGTATGGCCGGCATAATTGTTGAATGCTTTTCAGTAAGAACAAATGGTGAATATTGGTGTTGTGGGTTGTGTCGCCAAGAACAAATGGTGAATATTGGTTTTGTGGCCATTTGATTCTTGCACAGACCAGTAGTACTCCAGCCATCCATTACTCCTCACGAGAGATCTAGATCTGTGTCTACTCCCGCCCACTACTAGATCTCTTTTTCCTCCTAGTTTGATGAACGCAAGGCGGCGTCATGACTGTACCCTCCGGCGTGAAGCAGCGCTTTTACAGTAAAGGGATCCGCCCTTTCTTCTGGATTAGGGGAATTTGGGGGTCTCTTCTGCATTGGAGATATAACGGCTGAAATCTGCATTGCTTTTCTCTGGAGGATATACTTTGTACTCAAAAGTTTCAAACCAGAACCTGATTGGTTGCATTGGCTGCACCTTCTTTTTATAGTTCAATAACCTTTGTTCCTAACGTTGCACAATGTTCAACAGATAAGCCCCCTCCTCCCCATCAAAGCATTTGATTAAAAATAGGTGTTCATTTTTCTCGATGTAATGACATTTCCACGGTTCCTTTTTTTTTTTTTTTTTTTTTCCTTTGCAATTTGTGTGTTTTCCTCCTAACCTACTCCCCCTACATGTAATATGAGAAATTGTGACGTTCCAGGTAACTGACTTGTGAGCTAGGGCAGAGGTCGTTGCGGCTGCTGCAGAGAGGAGCTGTCGGTGGCCATGGTGCTTGGAGCTCTAGTGAAAGTTGTAATCTAATGATTGGCTTCGGTTTCGAGCTTGGGGGAGCCAGATCTAAGGTGGCTTTGTGGCACCTACAAACAGAATTACTCTTGGGTGCCGTTCTGTTAAGGCTAGCCTGCAGGTGACACTCACACCTTAGATAATGAAATCCAAGTGAAGACCACAATCTTTGCGTTTTGGAGGGGTAATATCCGATAGTAGATTTTACACTATTACCCTTTTTTCTTTTAGAGAACATTGCTGTGTTTTTACCAAATTCCTTAAAATATAGTTAGTTTTGGTGTGTGGGTGTTACTGTTTTTGCTTTGTGTATGTTTGCTTACTCATGTTTTGGATACAACCGCTTGCATGCTGAGCTTTTTAGGTTTCAGCGTGAATGCATTTGCATGTCTATGCAATGCTTCTATGGGTAAAACAAATGTTTTTGTGCTTGGTTTTGTTTTTGTTTTTCTTTTGTTTTTTCTGAAATTGGTTAATATCTTTTCGTAAAGAACTTTGTCCCTATACTTAAAGATATAGCTACAGACCTGACTATATGGACGAAACCCACTTTTTCATGGTTCGGAAGAGCTGCAACTTTAAAAATGTTCTCCCATGCCTCTTGTACCTTCTCCAAACCATTCCAATTGAGAAGGCAGTTACATAGTCGGGTTGAAAAAAGACAAGTCCATCCGGTTCAACCTGAAGAAAAAAATTGGTCGATTTTGGCCAGAGATGACAACCGTTCTTTCAGTGGTACCAGCTGGGCACATCTGTCGCAAAACTCTGACCTGGGCGGGAGCGAGACGTTGGACAGGTTTAAAAAAAAAAAAAAAAAAAAAAAAAAAAACCTTGGAACTCCTTTCACACTGATCGGTTTGATACGCAAAAAAAAAAGCAAATGTATCCCTATAAATCCTTTGAAACTCTTCACACCAATGTGTTGCAGCTGCAGGGCATTTTTAAAGGCTGCCTTCACACTGTTCTTTTGAGAAAAAAAAAAAAATGCAGTAAAAACGCATTGGCGTTTTTTTTTTTTTTTTTTTTATTTATTTTTTTCATGTTTTTTGGAGTCTTGACTTCAATCATACACCTGTAAAATGTAGACCTATGACTCCAACACATCACGGTGTGTTTTTGATAGGTTTTCTTTAAAGATCAATGGGAGATTTGTTTTTGGTGTGCTTTTGAAAAGGGCACCAAAGATTCAGCATAGGTATCCAGGACCCACAGCAAATAAGTGTGATGAGTTCCATCAGATTTTAAAGGGTTGTATTTTTCTGCCAGTTTTGTTTTTGGTATTACCCCAAAAACAGATCAATGTGAAAGGGGCCCTAAGACCATTGAAATGAATGTCAAAACACATCAAAAACGCACGCGCAGTGCATTTTTTTTCTTTTGTCACATGTCAAAATTTTACATGCCGGGAGTCAGGAATCCAGAAAATGTACCAAAAACAGAAGCATGTGTGTGTTTTTTTTTTTTTTTTTTTGGAAACCCTAATCATGTTTTAAGAACACCAGTGTAAAAGGGCCTTTTTTTTATATGGACCCGTCTTTACACATTTTCACACCTGAGCGATTTGAAACTAAAGCTACCCCCCATAGATGGTTACAAAATAGTTTGAAAAAAAACATTCCAAACGCTCGATCTTTCGACTTTTTAAATATTAGGGGGCGCTTTTCGATTCTCGAAATGCAAAGTTTATTGGCAAAAAAAATTAAGTCATGTCAATTCTTATTGCGGAAACTAACGATTTTCTAAACGTTAGTAGTGGAATCGATTGCAAACCATTCGAAAAACTTTACGACGTCAGAAATATGTAGTTGCTGAGTGGCAGGGTTCACAAAAAAAATATTTTTCATTTCTGCTGATCGTGCAAGCGTTCAAAAAAAAATGTACCATTTATGTTGTTAATGACTGATAACCTGTCGACAAGTGGAGGAAAAATTTTGACACAATGATGGCGTTTTATCGCATGCGCATTCGACAGATCTTTATTGAATATAAACGTGTCTGGGTTTATAATAAATATATATATATATATATATATATATATATATAATATAATTTTTTTTGATTTTTTTTCTAACCATCTATTGCCAGATTTCCATTATATTCAGTAGTGTACGTTCACACCTGAGCGTAGTGTCACTTAAAGCTCATGAAT
>NC_138771.1:439069114-439119114 GCF_965119305.1 Pelophylax lessonae
CAGGCTTATTGATGGTCAGATCGAGGTTTTGGACATAAATGATAACAGTCCTAATTTTGCCTCTCCAGTCCTCATGTTGTCCATTCCAGAAAACACAAATATCGGAATGCTCTTTCCAATCCCTGCTGCTACCGATCGGGATTCTGGAGTGAACGGGGTGGCATCCTATGAGCTGATTGTGGGCCCTGAAGCACATGAACTTTTTGGACTGCAAGTAGCTGAGGATCAAGATGAGAAACAACCTCAGCTCATCGTCATGGGAAATCTCGATCGGGAGCAAAGAGACTCCTATGATCTCACAATTAAAGTTCAAGATGGTGGCAAGACACCACGAGCCAGCAGTGCCCTACTTCGTATCTCCATCCTGGACACCAACGACAATGCTCCCAAATTTGAAAAGATGGCTTATGAGGCAGTGCTGCCCGAGAACAGCCCAATGGGGCACTCAGTACTCCAGGTAAGTAGAGAATGCTCAGACCTAGTTCTCTACAATGTATATTTATTTTACTTTTAAAAGCCATTTTCATTAGCTAGAGTCAAGAGCAGAGGACAAGTCGTCAGCATGAATGCCTACCTATTTTCAATCGAATAAGCAATCAAAGTATGTGCTGTGTGTCTAATGGAGTGGCTCTTCCATTTTGTTCAGGATTACAGCCTGAAGGGATTAAGCAGCGGTTGGATGAAAATGTTTAATGTGGTAAATAAAGCACTGATCAAGTTAAAGGAATCAGGGGACTTTTAAAGTCTTTCCTGTTAAAATGCAGCCTTCAGAAAAGGTAGTTCAATGTAGTTATCGTTTTGTTGTTTTATCACATTAGGCAGGTAACATAAGATCAATGTCGTCAGAGATACAGCCCTTCAATTGAGAAATTGCTGCTAATGATTCCTTATTCCACAGCCTGGATACATTATATGTCATGGCTGAGTTATGCAGGTAATTTGCAAGTGCATACATTCGCATATAAATGAACTTTTGAAAAATGTTGTCCATGTAGCCACAGCAGGACAATTGCCAGTCGTTCAGCCAGCCTTTGTTTTTAGTGTTTACTTTTCAGTAAGTCTTAAATGGGTAGTAATTTGCAATGCTCCAGTAAATGAAGGTTTTACTCTAGTTCTTTGCTGGAAAAAAAAAATTAAAGGCATTTTTTTTTTTTTTTTTTTTTTAAGAGCATGATTTCTCAAGGCCCTTTTTTTTTTTTTTTTTTATAGCTTTAGGGTTTAGCATAGGCCATAATGGAGGTTCAGTCATTCGTGAGTGTTCCTTCCTTCCACTCAACCATACCCAAACGGTCACTATGCCTGAGGTTTCATAGTATTGTAGTGAAAAGATATCCATGGAGCCAGCTTTAGCTCTGAAAAGTAGTACAGGTTGAGAAATTGAGTGCTGCTGGGCAACTTCTCCTGCAATAATAATAATTTTATGCTTTTCTAAAGGTGCCAATCAGTTTGTTTTGTCGATGAAAATATTTTCGGCATAATTTTTGTCGGCTGCATGTTTTCAGTGACTTAAAACTGAACGAAAATAAAATTTGACTTCAGTCAATTGACAAAAACTTGAAAACTGGATGAAAATGTGAGGGAGGAATGTTTTAACATGAGTTTGGAGATTTTAAATGCTTAAAAAACGGCATTACAATTTAACTAAACTATATATTTTTTTTTCCGAGATTTCAAAATAAAATACTACTAAAACAATTTTAGATGACTAAATCAAAATTAACACTGGTGCCGATTGAACATCTAATGTGTATGGGTACTTAAACTCAAGGATAGCTTCTGAGACACTAATGCCTGCCTATTATAATAACTGTCATGAAACAAATATAGATACTGCCATTGCTGGCATCCTTCTAAAAATGGTTGTCGCCTGGCTGGCTTTATTATTAAGTGGGACATGGGACAAGCATGTAAGAAAGCAACAAGAAAGTCAGATTTCCATGCCTGTTTTTATTGGTCATGATGAAGGTACTGAAGTCAAAATTGGTTTCAATTTATTATGTTCCTCAAAATTCTTCAAACCCCCATAATGACAACGTGAAAGAAGTTTGTTTTAAAATCTTTGCAAATTTATTAAGAATAATAAAAAAAAATTGCATGTACATGAGTATTCACATCCTTTGTTCAATAATTTGTTGAAGCACCTTTGGCACCAATTACAGCCTCAAGCGTTTTTGAGTATGATGCTACACGCTGGGCACACAATTTTTGCATATTTTTGGGCAGTTTGTCTCATTTCTTCTTTGTAGGACCTCTCGAGCTCCATCATGTTGGAAGGGGAGCATCATTGCACAGCCATTTTCAGATCTCTCCTGAGATGTTCAATCGGGTTCAAGTCTGGGCTCTGGCTGGGCCACTCCAGGACATTCACAGAGTTTTCTGGTAGCCACTCCTTTGTTATCTTGGCTGTGTGCTTAGGGTTGTCTTCTTGTTGGAAGATGAACCGTTGCCCCAGTCTGAGGTCCAGCGCTCTCTGGAGCAGGTTTTCATCAAGTATGTGTCTGTACATTGGTGCATTTATCTTTCCCTCGATCCTGACTTCCAGTTACTGCTGCTGAAAAACATCCCCACAGCATGCTGCTGCTATCACCATGCTTCACTGTAGTGATGGTATTGACCAGGTGATAAGCGGCGCCTGGTTTCCTCAAGATATGACACTTACCATTCAGTCCCGGTTCACACTTGTGCGATGCGGGAAGGCTGCGAATTCGCAGCCTGTTCCTGCATCGCAACGCACATCTGGCAGTTCACACTGCCATATGCGATACGTAGGGGGTGTCAATGAAATGTTAACGACACCCCCAGTTTGATCGCATATCGCAGTGCGATCTGACAGTTCGCACAGGATCGGATCGCACAAGTGTGAACCACTGTGCGATCCGATCCTGATGCGGCTGGAAAAAAGGGTCCTGTGCGTCTTTTGTGCGGGTGCAGTGCGAATTCAGCCATACAAAGTGTATGGCTGAATTCGCATCCGAACATCCGATCGCATGTAATGAAGGAGCAGTGCGCTCTGAATTACATGCGATCACCGCACTCGCACAAATGTGAATCGACCCTGAGGCCAAAGAGTTCAATCTTTGTTTCATCAGACCAGAGAATTTTGTTTCTCATGGTCTGAGAGTCCTTCAGGTACCTTTTTGGCAAACTCCAGACGGGCTGTCATGTGCCTTCCTTCTGGAGTGGCTTCCGTCTGGCCACTCTACCATACAGGCCTGATTTGTGGAGTGCTGAAGAGATGGTTGTTGTTCTGGAAGGTTCTCCTCTCTACAGAGAAATGCTGGAGCTGTGTCAGATTGACCATGGGGTTCTTGGTCACCTTACGGACTAAGGCCCTTCTCTCCCCATCGCCGTTTGGCTGGGCAGCCCACTCTAGGAAGAGTCCTGGTGGTTCCAAACTTCAATTTACAGATGGAGTCCAATATGCTCATTGGGACCTTCAATGCTGCAGAACTTTTTCTGTTCCCTTTCCAAGATCTGTGCCCCGATATAATCCTGTCTCAGAGGTCTAAAGACAATTCCTTGGACTTCATGGCTTGGTTTGTGCTCTGACATGCACTATTAACTATGGAACCTTTTTATATAGACAGGTGTGCCTTTCCAAATCATGTCCAGTCAACAATTTACCACAGATGGACTCCCAAGTTTTAGAAACCTCAAGAATGATCAGTGGAAACAAGATGCACCTGAGTTCAATTTTGAGTGTCATGTCAAATGCTGTGACTACTTTATGTACATGTGGTCTTTTCGGTTTTTTATTAAATTTGCAAAGATTGCTAACAAACTTCTTTCACAATGCCATTATGGGGTATTGTTTGTAGATTTTTGAGGAAAATAATGAATTTAATCCATTTTGGAATAAGGCTGTAACCTAACAAAATGTGGAAAATGTAAAGCGCTGTGAATACTTTCCGGAAGCTCCTAATATTTGAATTCTTCCATTTTTGACTGCTAGAGGCCAGTATTAGTCTATTTTTGTTATTTTTTAAATCTGAATTTGCAATTAGACATGTGATAAGTGGTCCACATAAATGCAGATTAGTGCTTAATGATGTAGGTAACTCTTTACCATATAATCTCCCCAGCTAAACTGTGTTGCCAGCTATAAATCTGAAAGGGCACCTTGGCAATGCTGTGGTTTTTTTCCAGTTAACAAATAGGGGAAAAAACAGTTTTGATCTCTTTCAACACAGATTACTGTGACCATGACTGCTCCTCGAAGCTGAAACTGGTTAACTGGTTCCAGGTGATTGCTTTGCTGGATTTTTTGCATTCCTACCATGTAATATAACTTGGGCCTTTGCCTGACTAAGAACTGGTTGGGTGAGTTTTGGATAGTGGCTTATTTCTTTGTCTATCTTGGGAGAGGATGACTCCTGAATTAATTTCTTTGTGCTCTTCCTTCCTTGATGCAACATTTTGCAGAATTCAACAAATTAGCACTGTCAAGAGGTCATGTATGTCCGGAGCAATTAAACACCTACTCCAGGACCAGGGTCTTCAGCCTCTGGCTAATTTTTGTCTGACTCAAAAATATTCCAGGGAAGTCTAGAAATGGAGAGTCAACCATTTTGACAATAAGATGCAGCTGTTGGTCAGGAATCCTGACAGCAGCTGATGCCGGCTGTTGGAATACAATAACCACAGTTTGAGATTTGTTCACCTGCACCGTATAATGAATAGGAGAATGTCTTTTTGTCTTTTTTTTTTTTTTCTCGTTCAGCCCATAGGCTGGATGAAAAAGATCTAGCTGTGCGGTGTATGACCAGCTTTAGGCCCTTCTCACACTAGCGGACCGTTTAGGTCCGCCTATCCGTTTTTCAGCCTGACCCAATCAGACCCTCCAGTCTCCTCCTATGGAGCAGTGGGTATCAACAAACGTGTCCATTGACGCCGGCGCACATCTGGTCTGCGCCTATCCACTAAAAACAGACTTGTGGCGATTCGTTCTCCATCTGCCTGGGGAATCGGATGGTAGTCGGGTGTAAACGGACAGGTGGTCCACTTACATCCGGCCGCCCATAGAGGAGAGCCGGCTGTGCCTGTGTCCGCTCTGCATAAGCGGAGTGGACACTGGCCAGCTGTCCGCCTGCTCAGCGGGAATCAGTGGACAGAGTCCGCCCTGTGTACGGGGCATTACTGAGTGTTTTTGTAATCCCTGCTCCTGTAATCCTGGGCAGCCAGCTGCAAGTTGCAGAGTTCTGGGATAGATTTTTTTTTTTTACGGAAGATGACAGATTTTCACTCTTAAACTCTTCAGCACAAGAAGTGGTCAGGATTAGGTCTTCTCTCGCAGTAATACTTGGAGCAGTTGAGCGAGAATTTTATGAATCAAGTTGTACCTTGAACCAATCGATTTTTAGAATTGGTATATGTTCCCCATTGTCATTAAAGCCACTTTTACATTTACCAGCAGATGAACTGGAGGTGTTGGTACACTGATACTTTCATGAATGTGGTCATCCACAAGCCCTGTATTGATGTGCTTTTGTTTGCAAGAGACACGGTTTGCTTGCTATTACAAGTCTATGGCAAAATCTCAGTGCTGTCAGTCCAAATGCAGGTTAAATGGAGGTCAGCTGCGGGTCAAATGCACTTGTCAAATATCTTAGTGTCTCAAACTGATGCCAATGACAAAAGCACAAAGCCCACCTACAGAGGCCCAGTGATTTTTTTTTTTTTATTGTTTTTGGTTCTTCCACATTGGCAATCAACTGATGGTCAACTATACCATTTTATATTCTCAACAAAAAATGGTGGTTATTTTCCAGTTGGGCATATTCAATCCTGTCCTGAACAATGTATAAATATAGAATGCATAACCTAATTATCCAGGATGCCATTGTTACTCTCTCCTTTGAGTTCCCTGGCTGTCGGGCTTATACTCAAGCTTCAATGCTTTGGGTCAATGACCTGCAACATGTATAGAAATATGGAATTCTGACCTTTTTTCTGCTATTTATTTCCAATAGCCTATTTTGAGCCTGTGACTATAAAAACTAGTACTGTATTAAAGATAATTTTTAACCAGGTAACTAGCAATGGATTCTCTCCATATGAATGTACTTTAAATATATTTAGGGTGACTCTAGTGATCTCTAACTTGAACGGTATTACATTTTACAATTCTAAACCTTTTCTTGAGAGAAAAATCAATTTGGGATCCTCATTCGGAATGAGGATCCCAAATCTCACCAAAAGATGCTCTTGCACTAGGATGTGTGATTTTTTTAATTACTCACTCATTGTTCCCCAGGAAACTTCTCAGGGGGGTGGCATGCCCTTCAGTGTGGAAGAAGGTTAGGTAAGTATTCATTTTTTTTTTTTTTTCCCTTAGTGCTGGTTCACACTGAAGCGGCATGACTTCGGGGGCGACCTGTGAAGTCGCGTGCACCGCGACTTTGGCACGACGTGCACGGACTTCATAAAATGAATGTCTATGCAAGTCGCTCCAGGTCGCCCGAAGTAGTACAGGACCCTTTTTCTAAGTCGGCACAACGTGTGTCGCTCCTATTAGAACGGGTCCTGTAGCAGTCAATGGACCGCGACAGTGCGTGACTTGTCAGGCTGACAAGTTGTACTAGTGTGAATGGAGACTTACAGGTACGCTTTTTGTCCATGTCCTATCTAGTTATAGGAAGAAGGGGCCTTGATCTAATTTAACTGCAAGGTCCTCTTCACCTTGCACACATTTACTACTTTATTGGCCAGAAATATTGAAGAGGTCCTCCATAGTCCATATAGCAGAGTACCATTGTGTGGCAACATCTTTGTGAAAAAGTCTAACTTTTCACTGTGACTGAACAAAGCTAACTTTGCTGTGAACAAGCTATAATCTTGGAACAAATCATCCTCCAGGCACTGGTGCTCTTGTTTCGATCAAGCAACAGAGAAGCTTATTGTGCGCTCTGACATTCTGACATTTTTTTTCATTAAAATGTTTAGAACATTCCTCAACGGCAGGTGTAGCTTAGCACAAACGAGAGAAATATTTCTTTCTGCTGTGAAATGCCATATATTTCCACCCTGTGCTGGGAGCATCTTTCTTTTTAGGATCTTGCTGGCCAAATGTGGATCCTGATTGTTCACCTGGCAGTGCCTACTTCTTCTCTTATGTTTGTAATTAAGGAGGCATTAAAGAGGTTGTAAACCCACCTCACAAACTTTTACCTATAGGTAAGCCTATATTAAGGCTTACCTAATAGGTGCTATAAATATCTCCCAAACTTGCACCGTTTAGGAGATATTTAGAGTTCATACTGCCGATGACGTCATCGGCGCATGCGCTCTGAAGGAACGGCCACCCGTGCCGTTCCTTCAGAGCTCGGTGCCGTGAACGGCGCGGGAGTGATGTAATCGCGCCTCCGGCCAATCAGATGGCCGGAGGACGCGAACCCGGAAGTAGGACGGCCGGACATGTCAGCCGTGTCGCTGAGCGGGCGGCACGGCGGGGGCTTCTAGCATACTAGCTCATTATGCCTTTCTCTTTACAGGGCTTTTTTTTTCTCAGGGACTTTACTTCCTCTTTAAGAAGTCGGTGACCGCCTTCTGTTGAAGCAAAACCAGGAAATTTTGGCTACCACAGAAATCTCTGAAAAAATGTAAAAATATTCAATAACTAGTTTCTGGAAACCTTGTCCTATAACTGAAAAGCAAATGTGTTCAGTACATTTGTAAAGGCAAGTGTTAAAGCAAAGCAACCCCAAAGCCATAGAATGAAGGCAAAAGTTTTGGTTAAAGTCAGCCTACTCTCCCTCGCATGCACAGTTACTGAAAAAGTTAAGGGCAAGTATCATGCAGCAGCAGGAATTGGATATGTTTTGAACAATTAGCATAAGACCTTGAGGAACAGTGCAAATAACTCCCCGCTTGTGATGGTTCCCTTTCACCCTTCTCCTTTGGGCTAGGCTAGTTGGAAAACGAGAAGTTTTCAGTTCAGTAGCATATTGATCTCAGCCCTGTCCCATATAATAATTGAGGCAGCCTGGTTTAAAAGGGTTCAAAATCACGCCTGTCATGGATGAGTGGCTCTGACACCATCAATATGTGATCAAAGCAGTCCTCACACTTCATGACTGTATTGACCTTTTTGGCAGATATTCATTTCATAGAATTGATTTCCGACTATAAAACCAGAAAAAAAGAAAAAAGCTGACGCTTTCTCTAGAGTTTGATGTAACATTGTTGAATTTCTTATTGCTATTATTTCCTAATGGTGGTAGTTTAACGTTCATTAAAATGTTATTTATAGGTTTCTTCATACTTGGCAGTATTTTAAATAGATTCAATAAAAGTAAACGAGAAAGACACAATTTATTATTTTAGATAGAGATGTACCAATGCCACTTTTTTTTTTTTTTTTTTTTAGCTGTGTGTGTGTGTGTATAGATGGATAGATATATATTTTTTAAGTATATTGCCGACAATTAGGGAAATCAGAAGGGGGTCTCCATCATCAATCGATGTGCTGTGTAGTAATACCATCTGGCTGAGACTTATGGCTCATTTCCACTGAGCTTTCTGGTACGGTTCGGTACGGTACGGTACGCTATTTATGCCGTTTCCATTATGAATGGTACCCTAATTCCGAACCGTACCGTACCACTTTTTTGGTACCCTTTCGTTGGGGTACCAAGCACATTAGACCCGTACCAACAGGGTGGAGCTACAATCTGCAGAACTTTGGTTGACAGAGAATCGTCTATCACAGCTTTCCTGCTACACCACGCCTATCATGAAAGGGTACTATTGGCAGTGGAAACGCAATGTGTACTGAACCGTACCACTCAGTGGAAACGAGGCATAAGTGATGAAGAAAGCGGCACCCCCAACACTCAGTACTGCCGACCCCACAGCTAGGAGGACCATGCTGCCATCCCCACCAACCTACCGCCCCACCCTTCTCTTCCTCTACCAGCGTTACAATTGTCCTTTTTGTATAAATTAATGCCTCTAGCTTCCTGCCTCTTAAACCAAGCACCAATCATGGTTATCTACAGAGCCACACCTGTAAGTCCTGCATCAGGAGGGAGAACATCAGTGTTCAATGTGTGTGCTTGCTCCTCCTCCCCTTCTCCCTATGAGCACTGCTACCAGGTGGCCAGAGATATGTGGCTTCTATGGCCGGAGATCAGCACTGCTTTCCTTTGGCTGTAAGCGGGGAGGAGGAGAACTGATCCATCTCATCCTCCCATTCCCTGAGCTGTCAGTGCAGGTTAGGGAGATCCCCAGGATCTACATGGACTAGGGGAGGAGGGGAATCGGTCACTACCACACCTCAACCACTGCCTCTATGGGCGCTGACATTTTCTATCATGGGACCCCCTACTGGTCAGTCTGCCCCTTGTTTTGTTTACACTTCAGCTGTCAGAAGGGTAACCCCACTGACACCTGAATGAGTCCTCCCTTATTAAGGATGTGGCAGCCCTGCTCAGTAACAACCAATAATTGGCGGCATTCTTCTGTATACATTTCAGCTATCAGCAGGAGAATCCCACTGACAGCTAAAAGAAACAAGCCTGAAGGTATCTTTTAGTATCTGCATTTTGGGGAGATTTACCTTCACTTCCTGTCCCATAGCCAAACAGGAAGTGAGAGGAAATCCCTACAAATTTAGGGAATCTCTATACACCACCCCCCCCCCCCCTCCAGTAATGCATTTTCTTTTTACTTTCACTTTTAATGATAATGGTAAATAGGGTAAATTATTGTGAAAGAAAATTCAAATTGATGGCAAGACCAGCCTTAGGATTTATGTTTACAACTTAGAAATGTAACTGTTTTTGAAATATCTTCATTCATTTATTTTAGATGCCTTGTTTTTCTTGTTTCTGTGTTTAACTAGCTGAAAAATGTCTGTCAAAAAAATTTTGAGCTAATTATCTTGTTTATGTGTTTGCAGGTGAAAGCCAACGACTCTGACCAGGGAGCCAATGCTGAGATTGACTATTCCTTTCACCAGGCCTCAGATACTGTTCGGAGGCTCCTGCATTTAGATAGGTCATCAGGTTTGATTACAGTTCAGGGTCCCATAGATCGTGAAGATGTTGGAACTCTGCGTTTTTCAGTGGTGGCCAAGGACAAAGGATCGAATCCTAAATCTGCCCGTACCCAAGTTACAATCACCATACGTGATACAAATGACAACAAGCCAGTAATTGATATCAGAGGGTTCGGACTTGTAACACACCAAGATGGTGTGGCAAATATATCCGAAGATGTCCCAGTGGAAACGCCAGTGGCTTTGGTACAGGTGTCTGATATAGATGAGGGTGAAAATGCTGCGGTGACCTGCGTTGTGGCCAGGGATGTTCCTTTCCAGCTCAAACAGGTTAGCGACACAGGGACTGACAGCAAAAAGAAGTATTTCCTGCAAACCACCACACCGCTGGACTATGAGTCTATGAAGGAATATACTATTGAAATTGTAGCTGTTGACTCTGGTAACCCTCCTCTTTCCAGTACCAACTCTCTTAAGGTGCAGGTGACTGATGTGAATGACAATCCACCTATCTTCCCCCAGAGTCTAATGGAGGTGACCTTCAAAGAGAACAACTCTCCTGATGATATTGTAATGGAAGTTAGTGCAACTGATGCCGATAGTGGTTCAAATGCTCAGATATCTTACTCCATACTTGCAGATGCCAATACTCGTGCAATCTTTTCTATCAACCCAGACTCTGGTCAAATTAGAGTCAACACTGTATTGGATCGGGAGCAGAGGGAACATTATGACTTTCATGTTGTTGCTGCAGATAAAGGATCCCCAAGTCTAAAGGGAACTGCTTCTGTTGTCATCACTGTTCTGGACTGTAATGACAATGATCCTAAGTTTATGTTAAATGGCTACAACTTCTCAGTCATGGAGAACATGCCTAGGTTGAGCCCAGTTGGAATGGTCACCGTTATTGATGCAGATAAAGGTGAAAATGCTCGTGTCCATCTCTCAGTCGAGCCTGAGAGTGGAGAATTTGTTATCCAGAATGGGACGGGCACTATCCTTTCCAGCATCTCCTTTGACCGGGAGCACCAGAGCACATACACCTTCCGGTTGAAGGCGGTGGACGGAGGGGACCCGCCTCGTTCTTCATATGTGGGTGTGACTATAAATGTCCTTGATGAGAATGATAATGCTCCAGTGATAGTTTCACCTTCAAACATTTCATATACTTATCTTATTCCTTCTACACACCCCGGTACCCAGGTTATTAAGGTGCGAGCTGAGGACATGGACACGGGTATTAATGCTGACCTTGTATATAGTATTGCTAGTGGCAATCCCTATGAACTTTTTCAGATAGAGCCAACAAGAGGTGAAGTAACCCTAGAAAAGCAGATAATAAGGAAGCACCATGGCCTGCACCGTCTAGTTGTAAGAGTGAGTGATCGCGGAAAACCTACCAGACATGGCACAGCCTTAGTCCACTTCTATATCAATGAAACTTTGACAAACCAGACCTTTGTGGAAACTCTACTTGGTCACAGCCAGGATACTCCATTGCACATTGATATTGCTGGGGATCCTGAATATGAGCATAACAAACAGCAAAGAATCATTCTGTTTGGTGTGTTTGCTGGAATTGTGGCAGTTGTCGTAGTCATTGTGGTGGTTGTTTTGGCTCGATACTGCAGACAGAAGGAAGCAAAGAGTGGCTATCAGGCGGGTAAGAAGGAAACAAAAGATCTGTATGCTCCAAAGCAGAGTAATAAAAACAGTAAAAATAAAATCAAAACCAAGAAAAGCAAATCTCCAAAGCCACCCAAACCAGTAGAAGAGGACGAGGAAAGTGGGCTGCAGAAGTCCCTTAAATTTAATCTTATGAGTGACTCTGTTGGGGACAGCCCAAGGATTCATCTTCCTTTGAATTACCCACCTGGGAGCCCGGATTTGGGGCGTCATTACCGCTCAAACTCCCCCCTGCCATCCATCCAGCTGCAGCCACAATCCCCATCTGCGTCCAAGAAGCACCAGGTGGTACAAGACCTACCGGCTGCCAACACCTTTGTTGGCACTGGGGACAACAACTCCACTGGCTCTGATCAGTACTCGGATTACAGCTATCGGACCAACCCCCAGAAATACAACAATAAGCAGGTAGGCGATTACTTCCTACACAAGGCTTCAGCGGATGGCACTATAGCTTGGACTGACGTGTGGTGATGCCTTCTTGAAGTACCTAAAAACCAGTGGGGATGGTGGGGGCACTAAAGACTTTTTTTTAAATATTTTATTTTATTTTTTTTGCCTTCTGTAGGTCAGATAGCAGTTTGATTGAATTGTTGCTGTGTAGAACCAAAAACAAATTGTATTGTAAATTTCAGCAGCACTTCATGTCAATAGGCCCTATGGGCATGGGCATGCCTCACAGTGCCTTGTATATAATTTTAAATTATTATTGAAGAATGGGCTGGAAATTCACTAGTAGTGTTATGCTAGCTGACACGTATTAAGAAAACAATTTAATTTTTGGTTTACTAGTGTTGTGAGCTGGCTCTCACTGCAATAGCTTGTTTTAACCGTGCTTGTGTTGATGCAGTGTCTCCTTCCTTTTTTTCTTTTATCAGTTTTGTTGGGGGCAAGCCTATGCTTTCCTTTGCAATTAATCATTCCTTATACCTTTTGCTGAGCTACTGGGTGACTTGTTCTTTATTGTGGCTGTAGCTGATAAAGATCTTGGCTTTTGCTTGGATACAAGTGGATGGTTTTATCATGGCATTGAGTGTTGTGACTAAGACTTTTTCTAAAGCGTTTTTCATGGGGTTTGGGATTCTTTGGAAGAATAGGCGCATTGTGTCAGGGCTGCTAACTTGTACTGTGTTAGTAATATTTTCCTTTAGTGCCTGCTGTTTGCATGGTTTATCTCCTACTTCTCCTCTGTTAGCTCTGTGCTTTGTGCTCTAATTTTCTTAACCAAATGTGTCGTTAGAAACTCACCTACACACACTCTGTTCTGATGCAGGACTAGAGGTCTGTGGTCCATAGCAACTAATCAAATCCCTTTCTATTCAATGACTTTCACTCTAAGAATTGAAGTTGGTTGCTATAGGCAACAGATACGTTTCCTTTCCTCTGGTTTTTCTAGCCTCTATTTTTTAGTCCAGTGGACCTTCTAAATGTACACAGTTGAAGAAAAGGGTGAGCTCAGGATGATATTCATGGCTCTAGAAATAATGAACTGTATTCAGAAAACTGCCTCTCCATTTGTGTATCAAGAATTATTAGGGCATACCTGGCTATACCCAAATGCTTATAACTGCATTAATTTGCAGCCTAGGTCCCTTGAATCCAAAACTGTTGTAATTTACCAACTTTTGTTGTGACCCCCAAACCAAAATAGTGAATGGCGCTCAGACTGTAGGAATCCCATTCCGTAAAGCAGACCACTATGAGTGCAGGCTAGGACAGAGCTTGTCCTGGCTCAAGGAGGCAATGTACAGGGAAGAAAATTTCCATATGAGCCCCACATCTCTGCAAACCCCAGGTGAGAAAGTGTAACAGCCTCAGCCTGGACTTCAGCAAGTCCACACCCCCAACATGTTTCACTCCACCCTGAAGCTTAATCATGGCCAAGAATAGGCTCTGGGACGGAGTGAAACACGTTGGGGGCGTGGACTGGCTTGAGCTCGGGATGAGGCCGTTACACTTTCTTACCTGGGGTTTGCAGACATGTGCGACTCGTATGGACATTTCCTGCCCTGTGCATTGCCAACTTTTGTTGGTGTTGCATGCTGGTCCCTCCCCTTCCCACAAATTCCTATTGATTTAGTAAAGCTACCTATCATACGGATTGACCAATAGGAACATATAGAAAAGGGCAGCGACAACATTTAACACTACAAGAAAATGCTTAAGCTTGCCAGTTAAGAGCAGTCTAGGATTTTGCACACCTGGGATGCAGAGTAATACATGCAGAATGATATGCATGCACCATTTTTCTCCTTTTTGGTAGTCTTCAAGTCGTCAGCGTTTGGGTACTGATAAATTTATTTCAAAACTGAGATGCTGACTTAGGATTTTGTCATAGGACAAAAGCAAATTTACACTGATTGGAAGATGGCAGCCTAATATCCTAGGAATGTTATTAACTAGACCTCAGAGGGGTATGCTTATAATGAATGGAAAAACAGTTGGCTATACATTTAAATTGTTACGTTGTGTTGCATGACTGCTGTAAATAACCCCTTCTGGTAACATTCTGCATAACTGAGCAAGACTTGCACGTTTAAATAATTACTTAAGGAAGATCGTATAACCTTGGTTTCTTAAAAGAAATTCAAATTCCAGCAAAGTTTTACTACGTCTGCAAAGTTTTAAAGTGCAGAGTCTCCAAATCAATAGAGACCTTTGCCTAAAGAGCTCTCTACAAAGAAGTCATGCCATTGTGCAGGACCTTGTAAAAGCACAATAAATATTGTCCTCCTCCCTAAAGATGCCTTTATAAATACTCGCGCAGTGCCAATGTGCCTTATTGTGTGATAGCTTTGTAACTTAAAAAGTTTGTGCCTTTCTGTCATATATATATTTTTATTTTTTTTTTCCATGCCCATAAAATGTTTTAAATACTATTTGTTCACGAAATCTCTAGTTTTACATGTTAATAAAAATGAAGGATTTTTGTAACTGCTGTCTGCTGTGTGTGTATGTATGTATGTATATGTGTATGTGTGTGTGTGTGTGTGTATGTATATATATGTATGTATGTATGTATGTGTGTATATATATATATATATATATATATATATATATATATATATATATATATATATATATATATATATATATATATACACACACACACACACTAGTGTGTGTGTGTAAAAAAAAAAAAAAAAAAAAAGTTAAAATTGTGTCCATTTTTGAAGACCTCTAGGTTTGCCATCTTATTGTAATTTTACATTTTTGGCTCTGTCATGGACTTTTGTACATGTAATTTATATCTGTATATTCGATCTGTTAATTTTTCATGTTACTGCTTTGTCCTGGACTTAAAGGGAAAAAAAAAAGCCACAGTCAAAACCTTCGTATAACCTCTCTTGGAGCCGAAAATGGAAGTATTGTGCCCGTTTTTGTCTTGGAGATGATCTAAGACTGAATAATATTTGCCTTACTCCATGGTCCCTCACGCCATTGCTAGTAGTGATAACCAGTCCTACAAAGCTTCTCTTCTTGCCAGAGTCTGATTGTCACCTCTCCTCTTGCTGAGATCATTGGTTACAATGCAGGACCAGTGGCCACAGCAAATTGTGAGATAACGAGGACTGGAGCACCAGTTAACGTGAGACTGTGGAGAAAAACAAGTGTTACTTGCTTTACATTGTCCCCCAGACAAAACAAACGGTTTGCATCAGCATTTGGGGAAGCTCATAGTTTATAATGTGAGTTCCTGCTTTAAGATAAAATACCTTGCTGACACTAAACCCAACCACGTTTTTTTGTTCTGGTTGGGGTAGGAAGGGGTAACACATTGTAAAGCTTTTGTGTCCCTGCTTGGCAGATTTTCCCTGACTTCCTGTCTGAATGTCAGACAGAACATGTCTGAAAGGGGCACTAAATATCCAACAGAGGTTTTAACCCTTTCCTATCCTTTACAAAACAAAGTTTTCCTGGAGTTGAGGTTTAATGGGCACTTAAATAGTTTTCGTTAAGTTTTTATATTGTCAATTTTGGTGGGTGTTCAAGGCTGGGTTCTCACTTATGCGAATTGGATGCAGGTTTCCCCGCATCCATTTTGCATGACGAGATTGTGACCGGCTCTCAATGGAGCCGGTGCACACATCTCGAGGCGGCTGCAGAGCGAATTGCACAGGGGTCCTGTGCTTCTTTGGCTCCATTTTTAGGTCGAAAAATCCAAGTTTGAGACTGCACTCAAGTTGTTATGATGCAATCAAAAGGTTTCTTTATTCCTCATAAATAAAGTAGACAGTGTACAAACAGACGTGTCGGGTTGACACGTTTCACGACGCTGTAGGTCGCTTACTCATAACCACAGCGGTGGTTATGTGTGGTTATGAGTAAGCGACCTACAGCCTTGTGAAACGCGTCAACCCGACACGTCTGTTTGTACACTGTCTACTTTATTTATGAGGAATAAAGAAACCTTTTGATTTCATCATAACACCTTGAGTGCGGTCTCAAACTTGGATTTTTCTACTCTTGGATGACGGATCTGACCTGCACCGGGTTTGGAACATACACCTGAGCGGCTTTCCTTCATCATTCCATTTTTAGGTCCAAATTCAGCCGAAAATTCGGGCCTGATTCATCCCTGAAATGGAGAACAGGGACGCACTGGACCCCTGCTCTCAGCTACATCCGTTTTTCAAGTGTGAACCCAACCTTAAGAACTTCTTAACTTTCGAACAGAAATAGAAAACCCCAGCTGTTTTGGTGGCGGGGGTTCAGCTGTGCAGTGCAGAAAAAAAAAAAACACATCCTATATAACTATTACAGAAATGTTTATTGCCGTTTGCATCATACAGCATGGAGGAATTGGGTGTGGCTGGTGCAATACAGTAATGAAGTCACTATATCCCCTTATTACCTCATTGTTTTGTAATGGAAATTAATTGCAATTACAAATTTTTTAATTGGTTTAGCTTCACTACCCCAGAAGCGCATGTGTGTTAAGATATGGTTGCTTCAAGTAAAAGTTTTATAGAGTATTTTAACTACTTGTCAGCAAGAATCTTATGGCTAGCCATATACGTAAAGATTTTTCTCGTATGGGCTGAGAGAAGATCAATGGATTCCTCCATCCCTGCTAATTATCTCCGCTGCTGGCTATGGTATACAGATAGCCAGCACCTGTGGTTATCTGAATAACTAGTGACTGCAGAGAATGCAATCACTGCTGGGTTTATTTTCCATCAGGCTCAGTCAATTTGTAAATAGACTTTTGTGGGAGGTGTAGACAGGGTCGCATATGGCTCCAATTTTGGCTGATTCAGCAGGAGTCTGCAAAAATTCAAGTAGTTTATGGCCAGCTTAACTTAACTCAAATTTATTTGCAATCCACGAATGTCAACATGGGAAGCTGTAAACAAGTAGTGCAGTCTCTTGCTCACCAGCTATCTGTTATTAGTACATTTCTAGAGTCCCTCTTAAAGTGAACTAAACATAACATACATTGCACACATGCCCTCACTATTTTGATACCTGATCTGATGGCAAAGGTTATGTACTTTTACCTGTGAGTAGCTCCAGGCTTCTTCTGGCTGCCAGTACCTGAACCGAGCAAAGGTATTAGGTCACATGTTCCCCATCAAAGTGGCATGTTGAGGCATAACTAGAAAACTGCTGAACACAGATCCTGCTTTTATACTAGAGTAGGGTTCCTACTACTGTGGTTGTGTTGGTAGCCAGAGAAAGCATTGATATGCTGAATGGTACAAATCACACCGTTTTCATTATCAGCTTAGCTGATGAACAGTGGGAGGTGTAAAATAGGCTTGCTTCAGAATAGACTTGGGCTCAATTAAGTCTACAGTCACCCTATGAACATTAACTAGCCACATAACACAATTGCCTTGATAAATACAGAGCACCATCATGTATTACTTGTGTCTGCGCTCTGGTGCTCCAGCAATCAACATTGCCAAGTGTTGGCCATTTATCAGCAACATATGGTGTCACTCAACACCTCTAATGCTATCTAAGTCTTGTGATTGCAAAGCCTGACTTGGAAATGCTTTCTCTGTTCCCGTCAAAGACCTAGATGGCCCGAGAGGATTGAGCGACATCGAGTTGTATGTTGTCATTGCTCTGTGGCTGGCAGTTTCCCAATGCTGATTGCTGGGCAACCAGAGCATGGACACAAGTCAACCATGGTGTTCTGTATTTATCAAAGTACACATGTTTAATAATCATTGAATATTTCAAGGATAAACTTCCACTTTTAAAGCTTTGTAACGCTTAATTGTAAAAAACAAGGGAGAATACCGTGCTAATGTCCCAGTAACCAGCCAGCACAACACAGGACGAATGTAAGCAACAATTATAACAATACGTGCAATATAAATTATAACGTAACCATCAACACACAAATTAAATTGTGATTATTAAAATTGTGAAATTTCATATACGAAATAACAATATTAAAGATCCAGTGTAAATTTGAAAAGATTAATATCACCTCAAATATATTAGAAATACCTGTGTGGGCACTCAAACATGAGTGACATTAATGAAGGTGATATAGTAAACTCAATGGTGACACAACAAATCACAATAAGTGACATTCAAATTATAAAAATTCAAAAAGTATAGTCCATGGAATGATTCCAAATGAGTGTATGTAAAACAAATTTTCAAAGTGCTCGGAGAGAATACTGAAGACCAAAGAAGTTTTGTTATGAAGAAATACACCACCAACGTGAAAGAAGGTCCACTTGTTCCGGTTAGCCTTCTTTCACGTTGGGGGTAGAATGATGATTTCTTCACAACAATTATTCTTTGGTTGTGGGTTTTCATCCAGTATTCTCTCCGAGCACTTTTTGAAGATTTGTTTTACATACTCATTTGGATTCAACCTATGGACTATACTTTTTGAATTTTTTATAATTTGAATGTCACATTTTGTGATTTATGTCGCCATTGAGTTTACTATATCACCTTCAGTGATGTCACTCATGTTTTAATGCCCACACGGGTGTGCCTAATATATCTGTGGTGATATTAATTTTTTCATATTCATACTAGATCTTTAATATTTTTATTTATATGAAATTTCACAAGTTTTAATTATCACAATTTAATTTGTGTGTTGATGGTTACATTATGTGTAATCATTTATAATTTATTAGTGCTGGACGTATTGTTAGAATTGTCACCATTTATACAATGTCTTGTATTTTTTTAATACGGTAATTACAAGATGTTTCCTAATTGGAAAAAGTGTAGATCGTGACATCACCCCTCTCCGTCAACCTGGAACAATGTAAGTATGCAAAACCTATCTTTCCTGGAGTTCTGCTTTTGTATATTGGCCTGGGGTTTAGCTTTTAAAAAGGTAATTTCCTGAAGTACAGTATGCACCAGGGTGAGTGATAGGTGACCTATCAGACAACTAAAAATCATTTTTGCTAACTCATTATAACCTATATGGTTTTGCACAATATAGATACCAGAGGTTTCTATGTTCTGCACCCACCTCTTCTGTGATGACTATGCAACGTGTGAAAATAAAAGTACCAGTATGTTGGTCTCAACTCCATTTTTCTACTTGATTGATATTTATTGAATACTGTGAATATTGATTTTGTGAATAAAGAACTTTTTTTTTTTTTTTGCATTTTGTTGTTTTTTTTTTTTTCTTTTCTGGTATATTGCAGTATTATCCTTTTTTTTGCTACGCATTAATTTAGTTGGAAAAATGGTTATTGCCGTTGGATGCTGACTTTAAATATGGAATTGAATCTCCCCAGAGGCTTTGCTGAGTGCCTTGTGAAGTATACAGAGCTTTCCTTTAGTGTCCAAATGCTGCAATTAAGGCTGTGAAAGAGTGAAAGGCACACTTAGAAGCATATTAGTGGGTATTATAGGCATTTTCACTTGTAATGGAAGTGATCCTAATGGACAAAATGCTAAATTACTGGATGCAATTTGGTCTTTGTAAAACTCCAACACTTCTTTTAAAAAGATATTGGCATATTTTTTTCAGTTTTATGGGCAGGTGAAAAAGTAATTGCAGAGCTTTCTCATTGCGTCTGCACAACCATTTTATATATAAAAAAAAAAATACATAAAATAAAGTGATTTTATAATTTCAGATTCTGAATACACTAGCTATAAATTAATGCTTATTTTGCTTTGAAGATAGCTACCTTTCCTTACAAAAATAGAGTTTTTGTAAACCCAATCACTAAAATCTTATGTAAGCTTTGACATTTTAATGACATTTTAGAAGTCCTTTTCAATATTTTTTTTTCACATTTGCATTTAAAATCTTGTGAAGGTACATCCTGTGACAACCATGATTGAATTAAGTGTAACTGATACCCTAAGTACAGCCCAACAACTGTGCCCCAGCACCGCTTGAATGGGACTTTTCAGGTACATTAAAATTCACAAAAGAGGATTCATGTTTTAATTAAATACTCTGAAAAGTTTTATGGGTGTCACTGTAATTGTAAAATATACAAGATCCTTTGGACTTGCATCTGCCATTCTAATACAGAGTGTGCATGGTGAGACACAATATCCACTAAGCTTATTGCCCAAGTTTTCTTTCCCATTGAATTTTCTAAAATTTTTTTAAATTTAATTTTAAAATACAACTTTGCTACCCCCCTATGAGGCTATTTAAGTTGAAGATTTGTCGTTCCCTTCTCTGCTTTTTTAAAGGCTGTGGTAAGGAGGCAGATTTTTTTTACCATGTAGTATGACCCTACGCCCTCCTAATACCTCTTGTACTAAGGTGTGTTTGATAGTCAGGTTGAAAAAAAGACACCAGTCCATCTGGCTCAAACAATAAAACCAATAGGACCGGTATGTGATCTACAGCTCCACTCCCCAGAAATTCTAATAAGGGCAATACTTCTGTGCCAAAAAAAAAAAAAAAAATTTCTTCCATGGGAAATACTCTCTCTCCCTTCCTCCCCGATTACTGCATGACTGGCAGCAACTTATTTGCTTGGTTCTTCAATTAAATCAGCTTACCTCCGCCTTCCTCAACCCTTTTAACACGGAGAAACCCTTGACATTTCAGGTTTTTGGAGACCCCCCCCCCCCCCGAATAGTAATTGAACTTCTATCCACAGCTTACACTGCATTAGTGTAAAAGTATGATAAGACATGAGAATATATCAAATAGGGAATGAGGAATACTTGAGATATAGGGCTGCTCCACCCAAAAAATGATTTGCTGTTGGTGATCAGTGTTTCCTTGGATTGGTGAACAGTGGGAAGAATGCTTCTTACAGTGATGGTCAGTAGGAAGATTGTCCCGTCCCTCTGAAAAGATGATTGGTGTCAAAGATCACTTAAATGAAAGGCAAAAATTGCTAGAGAAACCCTAGGGTTCTACCAAACTGATTTGAGAAATGCTGGCTTACCCTCCTGCTCACCTCCCTATAGCTTTCTCTGACAGCCAGTAAACCAGAAGTCTTTTTATTCAATAAATTGTGAATGCTCCTTAATTTGTATGTTTCAACTAATATTTATGTAACCAGCAAGACGGCAATGTAGTTCGTCTTTTGAATTTTATAATGCAGGGTTTACTTATATATAGGTGTGTACTATATTGTGAAAAGTATTGGGACACCTGCCTTTACACGCACATGAATTTTTAATGGCATCCCAGTCTATTCAATATTGAGTTGGCCCACCCTTTGCAGCTATAACCGCTTCAACTCTTCTGGGAATGCTGTCCACGACAATTGGGAGTGTCTATGGGAATGTTTGACTATTCTTCCAGCAGTGGCATTTGTGAAGTCAGGCACTGATGAGCACAAGAAGTCCTGGCTTGCATTCTCTGCTTTAATTCATCCCAAAGGTGTTTTATCAAATTGAGGTCAGGTGCAGGCTAGACAAGTTCCTCCACCTCAAACTCTCTCATCCATGCCTTTATGGACAATGCTTTGTGCACTGGTCCATATCATTTGATGGTGTTTTTTAGCGGTTGAGGTTGGCCCCTTGGTCCCAGTGAAGGGAAATTTGTAAGCATCAAGACCTTTTGGACAACGTCCTGCTCACAACTTTGTAGGAACAGTCTGTGGTTGGCCCTTCCTGTTCCAACATGACAGTTCACAAAGCAAGGTCCATTAAGACAGGGATGAGCGAGTTTGGGGAGGAGGAACTTTACTGGCCTGCAAAGAGATAAGACTAGTAAACTCAAACACCTCAAGCTCTGTGCAAAAAAGTGAGTCCACAACATAAGCAAAGAATTTGTTTCTGTAGGTTGAGATCTAAAAGAAATTCATAATGAAAATGGCTTCTACATCAATTCTACGTTCTATGCTTTTTGCAAAAGTAGAATGCTTGCTTTCTGTATCTCCCTATTTTGTACATTTTCCTATACAGTATCTGTGGCATTAGTCTTTTGCCATGTTGCATAGATCTGCATCAAATCCAAGTAGAGTCCAGTGGTGTGACATAAAGCACAGTTGACAGGTTTGTCATAGATTCTGATGAATGTCACTAGGGAGTCTTTCCCACACCACAACACAGTAATTTCATGCCTGGGGTATCAGGTGAAAGTTTAAAAGGGGGAAAAAAAAAACATACAACAGAAATAATAGTGATAAATCACCATAGTGCATTTTAGGTGAAACCTCTGCTTTTAAAGAGGAAGTAAAGTCTGGAAAAGTTTTTTCTTTTTGTTTACCTGCAAAGTAAATGCATAATTACTTAGTAAGCAATGCATACTAGCACATCATGTGGTACCTGCAAATGAAGCCCATGTTGTCCCCAATGGAGGCCACATCCATCTTTGTCTTCCTTCGGGGTCTGCAGACTCTTGACTGCTACTGGCTGGAGCCGGGTGACGTCACTCCTGCACATGCATGCGGGAACGGCCGGTCACGGCACAGGGCTCTAAAGAAATAGCACTGACGGCTGCTCCTTCAGAGCGCATGCGCTGATTGTCATCGGCTGCATGCAATGTAAATATCTCCTAAATCTGCGCTAGGTAAGCCACGACATAGCCCCACTGGACGGGGGCTGGCCAGCAAGTTAAATGTCTCGCAAGAGTGTATATGAACTGGCTTTGGTCTGAGTCGCAGCATTTCCTCCTGGCTGACAGCACCCATATTACGATGGAGCAGTGCCCATCCTGTTCCTGGTGTGGTTAGTAGCTGTCCCCCTGCCCTTTACCCCTGGAGGGTTTTGGGGTGGACAAGGGCTCTTCCGGTTTCCCCATCCTCCACCCCCCCCCCTCCCACAGCTCCTCTACAATTTCAGCAGTCACTCTTGGTCTTTGGGAGGCAGCCCCTGTGAGGATGGCTGAGACCACTGCCTCCTGTTTGGGCATCCACCTTCCCCTCTGCTGCCCCTGGGTGGTCGGCTCGGCTGGAGCTTGCTTCCAAGTGGCTGGCGCCCACAAAAATATAGGCTGTGATTTTGCAGTCTACGGAGTCAGGCGCCTTGGTTCGGGGTGGAGGGTTGGCCCCAGTGCATTTTGCTGAAGCCCCCGCTCTTCCTTTTGGACATCTGCCGAGCTGAGGATCTGTGCACTTACGGCTGGGCCTCCACAAAAATATAGGCCACGGCCTGCTAGGCCATTTGGTCCGCTTGGCCACTCCCTTTGAAGGGGTGGCGCTATGAGGGTGCTTCATTTGTGAATGACAGCCTTGCCACTATTAATGTGTGGGGCACCTGCCCCTTTTAGTGCTGCGGGATCATCGGGGTACCCTGCATCTGCGTGTCCGCGTCCCAGCGGGCGGCTCCTTTTAAGGGGGGTATTTCCTATTATGCCCTCTATGAAGTGCTCGAAGGGTGACCCCCTTTTTTTTTTTTTTTGCAAGGTCCAGTAGGTGGTCCATTCATGGGCCCTTGGTCTGCATCCCCATTGCGGGTTTGCAGTGGCGGCCTCCCCTGATATGTTTTCGGGGTGAGCTTGGTATATAGTGACCCTACTGGGTCTGCATCCACGCACCCTGAGTACTCAGATAGTGAGAATGATTCCTCTGCTTCTCTAGCCACATATGACAAGGCGCTAGTGGATGCACTGTTTGTGTCATTGCGTGACACTTTGAAATTGGAGGTTGCGGCTGATGCTGCGTCGGAGGGGCTGGTCTCTTTTTGTCACCCACAGGCCCTTCAAAGCGTTGAGGGTCTTCCCTTTTTTCCTCTCGCTTTGTCAACATTCGGACAATGCCACAGCTGTAGTCTATATCAATTACCAAGGGGGCATAAGAAGTGTCTTGGTGGCTCAGTAAGTAGCCGGCATTCTAAGGTGGACTGACCAATTTTTGTTCCAGCCTCTCAAATTTCTGCCACGACTCCTGTGCAGGATCCAGGCAGAAGGGATTCTAGTGGCTCCAGAGTGGCCTCGCCATTCTTGGTACGCATATCTGGTACGGCTGGTCACCGATGCTACTGGGGGACTTTCTCTCAGGGAGGATCTGCTGTCACAAAGGCCAATCTTCCATCCTGCTTTACAGTTGCTGGCTTTAACGGCTGGGCTGTTGAAAGTCAGGTGCTAAAGGGTAGAGCTATGTCTGAATCGGTTATTCCTACGCTGTTAAAAGCTAGGAAATCTTCTAGGAAGATCTACCATTGTACTTGGAAGAAGTACATTGCATGGTGTGAGTCTCTTGAGGTTCATCCTCACTCTTTCTTGGTGGATATTGGCCTTTAACAGGGGGTTGAACAGTAATTGGCCTTGAGTACCATAAAGGGCCAGATATCGGTTTTTGGCTGTCTTTTTCCAAGGACCTTTGGCCACACACTCTCTGGTGCGTACCTTTTTCTTCAGGGTGTCCCACATTTGGTTAATGTGGTGCTTTCAGCTCTACAGAAGCCTCCCTTTGAAAATATTCAGGAGGTTTCCCTGATTTTCTGCCCCAGAAGTTGACCTTTGGTGGCTATCACTTCCGCACAGGGTGTCGGAACTGGCCGCGTTAACCTGTCGTTCACCTTAGGGTGATTCCCAAGGATAAGGTAGTGCTTTGCCTCTGTGTCCATTCCTTCCTAAGGTGGTCTGACTGTCATTTGAATGAAGACCTTGAGTGGCTTCTCCTGTGTCCCAGTCCTAAACATCTGATTGCTTTGCATGCCTTGGATGTGGTTTGTGCACTTAGGGTGTACCTGACAGCTATAGATTTTTTTTTTATTTAGGGAGTCAGTATCTCTATTTGTACTCAGACGGACCTTTACAAAGGGTTGTTCGCTTCTTTTGCGACCATTTCCAGCTGGCTCAGACGGTGGTTCAGGCCTATTACATCAAGGGTCATGTTCCTCCTTTCCCTGTCAAGGCGCACTCTACTCTACTGCTCCGTGCCAAACTGAGTATATAAGGTGAGTTAACTGCTAAAATAAGTGTACAATTGAAGAGCTGCTTGGGTGTAAGAACATGTCCGCTGCCGCCTTCATGTTCTGTCAGATTAGGAAACCTATTGAAACACAGAACGGTGGTGTTGGAACGCATAGCAGTAAGCAATTTTGTTCGCAACGTCCCTTCTATTGCATTTTCAGATGGGTAACGGAATTCTGATAGAACACCAGCATACGAACTGTGGGCAGCCAGCTGTGACTGCTTGCGGTGACCCAAAAGGACGCAGGGGCCGAACTTTGCTTGGATTGCCAAAGTGATCGGACTTGAAGTGGGGGAGCTGGTACCTGTAGAAACTAGGTCCCCCCCCCCCCCCCCAAAAAAAAAAATGTGCCAAATGTGGAAGTTCTGCCTAAAGGCCAGATGGTACCAACATGAGCACCCATGGTTTGAATTTTGTCCAATTCAGCACAAAACTGCTAAAATTCAAGCTGTGAATGATGGCCCTTACAATATGCTCCATTTGAGTCCCTGTCCCAGAACACCAATACGTGTTGGGAGTTTTAGCTTTACTCCAAGTTGCTAAATGAATGTTCTCCGTCTCCATGATTTGAAAAGATATTGAAATCAAACATCCAGGCAACTAGCCTTTTTAGGACACAAATCATGGCAACCTACACATTTCTCCTTTTTTTTTTTTTTTTTTTTTTTCAGGGTTTTTTTTTATAAGCTGGAAATGGTAATCACACTCCTGATCTACATATGACTGTGTGAGGAAACAATTCTGTTTTGAATATCGGAATTGCATTTAAAATGAAAATTTAAAACTTATTTAAAAAATATATCTATTTACATACATCTAATATTAGTACCTACCCTTCATGGCTCCTTTTGCTTCATGATCTTAGAGGGAAAGGAGAACAAAGAATAACCACACTAGTGTGCTGCTGCACCTTCACTGTCCAACCAGGGTCCTGGACCCAGGTTGCATTACTTTACTGCAATGTAGACTGTGAAGAGGTCCAGGATGTCAATGTGCTGTCCAGCATAGGTGGTAAATCTGAAGACATTTTAGCCCTGTTAAAAAAAAAAAAAATAATAAATAAAAAAAAAAAAATATTGCAGCATGCAAAGTTTAACCTTTCCCTAAAACTGAAGAAAATCTGCTTAATACAAAGCTGATAAACCTATATGTATACATTTCTACATGAACCTTTAATTTTGTTCAGGTAGAAAAGTTTACATACAGTATATGGTTTATCAGCTGTGTATTTAGCTGATTTTCTTCAGCTTTAAGGCTAGCTAAACTTTGCCTTCTGCAATATTAATTTTTTATAGGGCTAAATTGTTGTGATGCTTGTGATGAGATTCCTATTTAGATCTCTGGGCCAAGGTTTTTCTGTACTTTTGTACATCTACTTTACCAGCATCAGAAAATTTTAAACTGTGTACCTGTTAACAATGCCTAAATGGTAATGTTTATTACACAGTCATTCTTTTCTTTTACAGAACAGAAGGTCAGCCACATAGCTTTTAGCGATGACCCCGCCAAAGTATCTCGTTTTTCTTATTCAGCAGTGCAAAAGACTTTTGTCTCCATTGAATAGTGCTGTTGTACGTACTTGTAATATTGAAGACGGTCCTACAGTGTATAATTTTCAAAGTCCTTTTAAAAAATGTTTTTCTTCTAAAATGTTAGATACTTTGGATTGTATGGGGAATTGCATCTGAGCACCTTCTAAGCACACCACATAAAGGAGAAGCCACGAGTCCTGAATTCTCTATATATTACTAATAAAATTTATATAAAAAAGCTGAATCCCTACGTGTGGTATGTAAGGATGAATGGATTGAGAGATATATATATATATATATATATATATATATATATATATATATATATATAATTTTTTTTTTTCTTTCTTGCATTTTATTGGTGAGGTTAATACAGATACAGTATTTAAATAGGAATGTATGGACCTGTATTTTTTAGATTTCAATAGATTTTTATTAGGTTTAAGTGCAAAGGAAGAATACACAAGAATACATAGGGACCTGTATTTTTTTAATACTAAAAATCCTACAAATGCCCCTTGAATATACAGTGGATGGCAGCTGGCACCCTGGTCTCCATCTCTGGAATGTGGGCAGGTCCTTCACATCACGTAGAAAGGTGGACCAGCTTGGCTGGCGTATCTGCATTGTACATGACATCGGCTAGAGTTACAGCAGCACAACCAGAGAAGTGGCTTTTGGGGGACCAGTTGTCCAAGTGGAGCTGGCTGGGAGGAGGTCTGTGGGACCATGCAGTGTAGTAATCTTCTATGTTAAAGCCCCCCCCCCCCCCCCCAAGACTAAAGGAGCTTTATATCCCATGTTTTGGGACATTTTATATTCTTTGGTGAGACACATTTAAAGCCCAACTGTGGAAAATGTAAAATCCTTTTAGGCCTAAATGAGCCTTTTAATACTTAGCTTCAATACAAGGGAGCATTTTTGCTTTCCATGAAGTTCAGCTTTAAAGTGCGTGTAAACTTCAGATAAAATCTGAACAAAGTAAATCCCTCTATAGTGTGTAGGAGAGCTGCATGATTAATCCTTAAAAAATTGCCCCCCCCTCACAATCTTAATCTAGCATTTCCCAGATTCATACAGTGCAGAGCCGTTCTGTACTCACTCGCAGCTGTCAAAAAAAACAAAACCTCCAGAAAGTATCAACATTTGTTCAGCGCTGAGCGATAACTATAAACAATGTATCATTTGGTTCTTTTAGATCAAAGGGATGAACTTCTGTCTGTAAATGAGGTAAATTTAACCACTTAAAAACTAAGCCTTTTTCTGATGCTTGTTACTTACAGGTTAAAATCTGTATTTTTTGCTGGAAAATTACTTAGAACCCTATATATATATATATATATATATATATATATATATATATATATATATATATATATATATATATATATATATATATATAATTTTTTTTTTTTAGCAGAGACCCTATAGAATAAAATGGCGGTCGTTGCGCTATTTTATGTCGCATTGTATTTGCTCAGCGGTCTTTCAAACTCAATTGTTTGGGGGAAAAAATACACTTTAATGAATTAAACTAAACAGTAAAGTTAGCCCAACTTTTGTATAATGTCAAAGATGAGGTCATGATATTCCAAGCAAAAGAATGGAGTCAAATTTTATCCAGAATCCTGCAGCTCTAGTGTGTACTTGTATTAAGAGCATTAATTGTCACTTTTCTCTGCTACTTTGTTTCTCTGCTGTCAGCATGATGACACCAGGAGAAACATGGTGACAGGGGAGTGACCTCCGGGGGGGGGGGGGGATGTCCCTTCTCTCCAATTGGCTCTCAGAGCTCTCTGACCGGCTTAAGGGACCTTTTGCTTAGAGAAACCTGGGAGCTGCCATGATTAAGATTCCAAAAAAAAAAAATTGCTAGTTGCCTGACTGTAATACTGGGTTCCTTTTTTATACCACATTCAAAACTACTGACCTAGAACAAGCAATGCAGTAGTAAGTGAGGTCAGACTGAAGTCAAAACAATCTGTATGTTCTGGGTCATTGGAGACAGATCAGTATTACAGCCAAGAAACTGGCATTTTCAGAAGACAACCGTATCAGCCTCCATCATCCGTTCCCTTTTATTAGGTGTGGTTTTGGAGTTTTGCCAGCTGCAATGACAACAAAGTCTGGAAGTGTGAAATATCCTACAGTGACTATGCTGCCATATAAACAGGTATGCATATCTTAAAAAAAAATCTAGGTTTCTAAATATTATCTTTAGATTCATACAATTAAAAAAAAAAAAAAAAAATTCAAAGCGCTCATATCTTGTCTATCTGAATTGGTAGAAGCGTGTCCTAAGCCATCCTTGGAATCTTCCCGTTTTTATTGCCGTAATGTCTTTTGATGACTCAATCCATCTTCATTCCATAAGCGTTTAATGAACTTGTCATTGCTGCATCAGAGGAAGCAGATTCCACAGTCTCCATGTCATCAATTTAATTCCTTTGTGACTGAGCTGGGCATATGACACTACTGTCTCTGGTCAGTAGTCGAGTTTAATTAAAATGTAAGGATATAAATTGGAAACGGGGCAGTAAATGGCATTCAGCGGGCTTTTATAGAGGCTGTACAGACAGCTTACGTAAGATTGGTGTGGGTCAATAGCTGGTATAAAAGTTTTTCTTCTCTCCGAAGTGTGTGAAGAAAAAAAAAATCAAAATTCAAAGAATATGCCAGCTCTTCCAGGCTTGCTGCTGGCTTGAAAAAAGAAAAAAAATCTGAGAAGTGCCGTGACTGATGTCTTGAGCCTCTCCTGAGGCTTTACAAGGTACAAGCTTTCGGCTGTTTTGTGTTTCAGGCAAAAGGTGAAGGGTTTAAGGAGCACTCAGAGTACAGACACACGTTAGGTGATGGGAGAACAGATTTGCAAAGAAATTGCACAAATATGTTCAACCTGTAAAGGACTCTATAGTAAGGACGTATGGAGACTCGTTCCCTGGATGTCCTGCAGCTCCAGTGGCTTAAACCCTTTTCCCTGCCTTGGCACAAAGTATGCAGAGTTTTGATTGCACTTTGATTTTCGGATTTGCAAGCTTTTAAGGGGATGAGTCTGAAAAACTTGCAGCCAGTCATCCAAGCAGTTAGCATTTTCAGAAGGGGACCTGCAATCACAAGGTATGTATCTTCAGTACAGGGTATTTTTTTAAAGTTGATTTTTAGAAATGTTGGCAACTGGGTGTTCAAAGCTCTAAAATCTTACTCTATGCCCATTAGGAAAAAGGGTCCAACACAAAAATTCTGCTGCGTTTCAGCCCTTACTGGCTTTAGTCATATCTACTAACTCCAGACAGATTTAAAAAAACAGATTAACCTTCCTAGCGGTATTCCCGAGTGTGACTCGGGGTAAGATTTTAGTGCCAAAAGCGGTAACCCCGAGTCACACTCGGGGTAGCGCTAGGAAGATCGCTGGATGCTGGAGGAGGTTTTACTTACCTTTTCTCCGGGATCCAGCGATGTCTGCGAGCGGTGTGCGGCGGCGGAGCTTCCTCCCGATCGTCTGCGAGCCCCGGCTTCCGTCTCCGGCGACGTGACGTCCGCCGGGGGGTGGAACCGGCGGCAAATTCGAATGTAAAATGCACCAAACACACTGATATCGTTCAAAATAAAATAAAATCACATTACATTACCCCCCAGTGCCCTTTCCTGCAGTTTTACTGTACTTTTTATGTAAATATATGTATATATATATATATATACATATATATACAGTATATATATATATATACATATATATACAGTATATATATATATATATATATACGTATATATATATATACACATATACATATATATATATATACACACACACACATATTATATATATATATACATATATATGTATATATATATATATATATATATATATATATATATATATATATATATATATATATACATACACACGTATATATATATATATATATATATATATATATATATACACACGTAATTCTTGTGAATGAGCAGCCCAAACCAACTGTATACATTATATATATATATATATATATATATATATATATAATATATGTATACATAATATATGTATACATACATATATATATATATATATATATATATATATATATATATAATATGTATAATAAATGTATACAGTTGGTTTGGGCTGCTCATTCACAAGAATTACATGCTTTCAGCACCTAAAATAATGGTACCGCTTTCAGCACCTAAAATCCAAAAGAATCATACCGCCAGGGAGGTTAATGAAGCTCTGTATTTAGTTCTGGGTGTGTATCCTGGCTGATGGTGTGTGAGGCAATGATTTGCATGGCTCCATCCACCGTCCTGAAATCAGGAATACGTTTTTTGTATTTTTTGCATATGTATTGAATTGACATCCAAATGCCTTCTGGAATTAGGCTGAGGTTTTTTCGATTCACTTTCTCACCCTAACCTGTTCATACTATTTTGTTGGGTCCCAAACCCTACTCCATAGAAGTCATGGTTTCCATTTGGCCAAATGGCCTGAAACCGTTGTATGCGGTTTGGAATAAATGGTTCTGTTAGGCTATATTTGTCTTATACACCAACAGTTCTGGATGTGCACCTGGCCAGTGGGGCATTAAGCAATGATTTGCATGGGTCTGCCCATTGTTGGTAAGGCCTTGTTCACATCTAAAAGTGATCCATGATTAAACACATTTGAGGGCCTCATGCACCTCCTCGTGTGAAAGAATCTTCCTTTGTATTCCATTTGTATATTTGGCCAAAGTTTTGGTTTAGAGGGGTAACTACTCAAATATTTTGGTGGTAAATAGAGCCAGAGGGCCTGAGTGAGCCCCTGCCCTGTGTTATATACACAAAAGCAAGACCTTGCATAGCTCCTGACTCTTGCCAGACACAGGGCTATGCATTATGACCACTGTACAATACGGTACGTAGAGCAAACCTGTGCTTTGCTCACAAGATTCTAATTACTAATTAAACTACTTCTCTGCATGGGCAATCTATAAATGAGCCGTAAGCATAAAAGTGAGTATTTTCATATATAAAAAAAAAATAAAGCACGTGAAGTAATTAATTATGCTGCGCTAATAACACTGAGTGCTAAATTGTGTTACGCATGATAATCAAATTTTTCTTTCATAAAACAGTGTTTTAAAGGCTAAGTTGAGTTTCGAAAAAAAAAAAAAAAAAATGGTAAATGCCCATATTTTTGCAGGAAAAGAAATGTGTATTTATTATTTTCAGAGGAGGGTACCCACAATCAGTGAATCGTGGGTGTAATGCCAGGCTCCTGCACGCACTGCCTTTAGCTCTGTTCCATTGAGAACTACAAGCAGTGGAAGATAGAACTTGAAGTTTTCTCATTCAAATTCCTGTAAAGGGCAATGCCTACGCTAAATATGGTTGTAACGTGCTCCAAAAGGTTAACTTATCCTTTAGAGCCTGCTTTTATGCCTGTATGGTGCCGGACCACTGATTCCTGTACATTTTCAATGCAGTGCAATTTTTAGCCCATTCGTTTGAATAGGCTGAAATCGAAGTGGATCACACAAAAAGTAGTGCCTGTGTGTGTGTCATCACTGGTGTATGGACACGTGTGGAACGGTTTATCACAAAGTTGCTTTAGGAGGAGAAGTTGAAATCACTTATGGTTTATGCCAGTAGAATTTGATTGTAGCACAATCTAGCAGAGGCCTGGCTCGTACTGGATGCGGTGCAGGAACCAGTGCTGTATCTTGGCCTAGGCCAACAAGGCCCAGGCCTAGGGCAGCACTTTGCAGGGGGGCAGCAAAAAAGCTGATGGGGCGGCACTGATATGTTGCACTGATGGGCACTAATAGACTGCACTGATGGTCACTGATGAGGCAGGACTGATAAGCTGCACTGATAATGCAGCACTGATGGGCACTGATATGATGCACTGATAGGCTGCACTGGTTGCCAGTGATGGGGCTGTATTGATGGCCACTGATGAGGCCGCACTGATATGCTGCACTGATGGGCAGTAATGAGGCTGCACTGATGAGCACTGATAAGGCTGCACTGATGGGCACTGATGAAGCTGAACTTATGGGAACTGATGAGGCTGCACTGATGGGCACTGATAGACTGTGGTTGTGGTCTGTGGTTTACAGATGAAAAGGCGGGTCATAAACAGGAAAGGGTGTGGCCTTTACAGGAAGGGGTGGGCCATATTTAAATTAGGGGTGCCCAAGTTTAGTTAGGCCTAGGGCAGCACAAAACCTAAATACACCACTGGCAGGAACCACATGCTATTTGAATCGCACTTCTGTTCAAATCGCATTAGATTCTGCAGCAGTGCGATTTGAACCATTCATTCTGTATGGCTCAAATCGCACTGCATCTGCACCAAAATCATGCAGGACCTTTTTAATCATATGGCAGTGCATTTTGCAAACCGATTTAGAGGTATTGTGAACACATACCCGCAGCGGTTCACGTGAAGGGGGTGCGGTTTTTTGATACGGTGTGGAAATTGCACAGAATGCGCTGCAAATTCCACACCGCATCAGTGGGAACCGTGCCTTAATGTATTGGCGCAGTATTTTATTCATTAACCGCAACATGTTTGCTGTAATGCAAATACACACCCCCTGACAATACACATTCCTTTTTCTCTTCCCTTCCTAAACTCCGTACAGGCATGAAGAGCAAGGGAAGTACCCAATACTTCCAGGTATGGAAACCATGCTTAATTCCCCGTTCTTTCTTGTGTAAATACTGATGCTTGATTGGCCCATCGCTGTCATGTAGGGTGGCTAGGCAGCCCTAGAATGACTTAGAGCTTACACAGTGCTTCCTTTTTCATTACTAGCAGCCGTTTTATAACAGTGAGGGAGCAAAGGAAAGTTTTTGAGCGCATGGACACAAGCGTAGTTAAAATACTTGCGTCTATCCTGGATTTTGCTGGTAGAAACATCCAGTGTGAAAAAATGTATATACTGTTGAATAAACGGTTTGCGTTAAAGAGAATTTACATGCGATTATGGATACAGAATGTGGGCATCTTTATTTACGTCCCAAATATTTATTTTTTTTTTTTGTGTAATAAGCCTGATTATGTATCAATGTGAAGGAGGGGAAAGCGCAGGTTTACGTTAAGAGGTGATATTCTATGTTCTCCTTTATGCAATGGTGATTTTTAAGCATTGCAATGTTCTAAGTTCGGTGAAGGATACTTTCTTATTCTGCAATGATGGCGAACCAAAGTCATGTTTTCCCATTGGTACCCAAGGGTACATTTAGGCATGTTTTACTCCTTATGACAGTAATGGCGAACCTTGGCTCCCCAGATGTTTTGGAACTATATTTCCCATGATACTCATGTGCTCTGCAGTGTAGTTGAGCATCATGAGAAATTTAGTTCCAAAACATCTGGGGTGCCAAGGTTCGCCATCACTGTCCTAAGGAGTAAAACATGCATAAATATACCCTTGGGTACCAATGGGAAACATGACTTGGGTACTTTAGTCCCAATTCTCAAAAGGCTACTTTATTCTCAATATAAATACATGCCCCTGACCCAACCTGCAATGTTCATGTGCAAATAGACTAGCTATAGACACAATATGTAAAAATGTTTCTTCCCAGCAGAACGCAGGTGAACGATTGGCAGATGGCCACATCTAAATATATTCATCTCAGTGTAACTTCACCGTCCCACTCCTGCCCTCTGCTAATTACAAATTGGGACTTTTACCTTCTACATTTTAATCAATTGTTCCGTACTAGTCTCAGAGCTTGTTGTGATCATTAAAGATAAAGGAACAGAGCGGTTTTCTGTGCCTCCGCCTGAACTGTGAATGTAAACCGATGGGAGCAGCTCCCTCCCAAGTTTTATTTAAAATTAATTAAAATATACTTTAGTTGTCATGTTTGTTTAAGAATGCCATCCATCATCGGAATGACTGCCTAAAAATATTGCTGGCACTAATCTGTGCATTTGGAATAAGAAGCTTTGAGAGTGGAAAGGTGTGACTGCGTAGAGAAGCAAGAGTGCCGCTTTTCGGGGCAACTGTCAGTTTATTTAAGGTTTGTTGATTTTGACCTCGTTTAGAATGGAAGTGTGCAGTTAAAATAAATACATTTACAGTTGGCATTTTAGTGGCACCAGTGAATATTCATCATATAAAGTATGCAACAATAAATGATCACACTCTCATTTCTTCAGTGCTGGCCCACTGCCAACCCTTTGCTTGGGGGTAATCCTAATGGGCATTTTTTCCCCAATATAGATTAAATTTCTACTTTAGCCACCTGTGGGGCTTAACCTGAGACCTGGAAAAGTATGTTACCAAAACCCAACAACAAACACTTTGTGTATATTGCAGTTTGCAAGACCTTAGATCAGTGGTCTCCAAATTGCCACCTGGGGACACTTGGGACACTATTCCTCCCATTGATACAAGGCATAATGCTTGTCACTGACCCCAACCATTAGGGTACATTTTCTATCACTGACCCCCAACTGCAGGGCTCCTTTCTTTCCACTGACACGAAAGATGAGGCACTATTCCTCCAAAAGACACCAGTGATGGGGCACAATTTCTTCCCCAAAATACCAACAATGGGGCAATAGTCATCCCACTAATACCAATGATGGAGCATTCTTTATTCCCATTGATATCAGGGAATTTTCTGCTCCCACTTGGACACAGTCTAGCCCCCCTCAAAGGACTGTAAACTGGTCCTTAAAGTTTGGAGATCCCTGCCTTAGATGGATTTTTCTTATTTATTTTTTTAGGCAAAGTACATTTTCTTGAAGTGCAGAAAAAACCTATTGATTCTGCCTGCAACCCTGTGGTGTTTATAACTTCTAGTGCATTCCACTGAAATCATGATACCTGGCATGCCAGCTTTCCTTTGTGGACTACAGAACAGCCCCCTGCACTATGTTATGGGGGTGGGTGTGTTTGTAGTTCACATTAGGAAAGCAGCCTAGAGTGTCAACGCTGCTGCTCTATTTGAACGTTAACCACCCTTGGAGAGGAAATGTTACTGGCAGGATCAACCAGGTTAAAAATTAAAGGAAAAAAGTTGAATATAGCCACCAAATCTAAGCACGGATATGGTGCAATATTTTACATTTTTTGTTTCTGGCTTTATATATACTTTAAGAGTGTATGTATGTATGTGTGTATATATATATATATATATATATATATATATATATATATATATATATATAATATGGGCTTTAATAGCTTCTGTCAATATTAAAATAACCATTCATGTTACAAGACTGCCAGCTTTGCTTTTTGCCGGTTAAAACGTGTTCTAAAATTTGGACCCCTGCGTTGGGCTGAAAATGCAAGTCAATGGGAGTGCTGGATAATTGCCCATAAAATGGCTACTAGGCATCATCTGTTGTTCTATCTGGCTGGAGCGTTATAAAAGATTTTAGGTTTGTGCAAGGCTTTTTTTTTTCTTTTGTAATACTAGAATATACAGTATAATCCTTTTTTACAGAAAAAACCCTTTGCAAAGGCTTGATCAGGCTTCTTAGTATAGCTCTCATTAAGGGGTACATACAAAAACCAGTAACTTTGTAAATCAACTACGTGGCGCTTTTTACATTTACTGCTTATAAAGTATTCCAGTAGTTTCTGAAGGTGTCGAAGATCGGAACCGTATCCTATATAAATAAACAGCTGACTGATTTGTCAAGTATCTTGCTTACTTAGCATACAGAGGCAACAAATGCATATTGATGAGTCTCGTTTAAGTCATTCTAGGGCTCTGATGAAGGTAGACGGGACACCTCTAACCTAAAGGCAATGTGATCCGGGGTGGAAAAAAAAAATGTGTACGTATCCGTTTTCTAGCAGCTGGATTGGTAATTTTTGCTACTTCACAATTAAATTGAAGAAAAGTTGCATGCTTGCTAATAAATTACCATTCATATCTTACAGTGCTGGCTGAATTCCCACCAGTGTTCTGCGTTTTTCTACCAGGTGCTTCGGTTTCTTCCCATATCTCAAAACCTTACTGGTAGGTTATCCAGTTTGCAAACCCAATTTGAGACTAGTGTGTAATTCAGGTTAGTTTGAAAGCCTATTCAAGGACAAGGTCTGTTGATTAGTGTATGTGCTCTGCATGCTTTGCAGAATTTGGCAGCCCTTTTATAAATGGACTAAAAAAAGGAAAGTGCTTCAAAACCTAAAACTCTACAATTTTTTTCTGTGAAATATTTTTTTGCTAAGCTTCTGTCTTTAATCAGGGCTACTATAATGGTCTTTTAGTTTTCTAGTACATAGTCCCCTCTCTCCTTCCTCTCCCTCCCATCTGGGACATATAAATAATACTCCTATATGAAGAAAATGCTCAGCCGTTCAGCACTGTAATGGCTTCTAATGCGACAGATCTTTGTTTAATAGACTTCTCTAGCTGCCCCGGTGTCTGCAAAATGAAGACTTCAAGGTTGCTCACAGAACAGAAGCCACAAAATATGTGTTTGAAGGCCCAGACTATTAACGGGTGACCCTGATTAACCCCATTGAGTCTTAATGGGGCCTTACATGAAGAATTTATAGATTTATGCACCCGTAATGGAGTGATCCAACTCGTGATGTTAATCTGAGAACAGGAGATTTTGCGGGAACCTGTAACATGGCTGGAGCATATGGGTTTTCAGAAAATAAAATTATTACTTAGAGCAAAGTTAATCATAAATTATTTAAAGTGTGTATGTCTCAGAATTGTATTTTTGTCAGCAGTTCTGGCATTTAACGGTTATAGTTGGTCATGTACATTTTTTTTTTTTTTAAATCAATGTGTTTTTCAGCTTTGGTTGCTATGGGTAGCAATTTTTTTTCTACATATGGTAGCAACAGAGATACATTAAACTATTTCTAGAGGGTGATTTTTTTTTTTTTTCTCCCCTGGAACATGCTTTCCTTATATTCATTCATTTTAATACATTGCCCTGTTCAAAAATAAGTGGAAGCTTTAAAAAGTCCTTTTTTTTTTTTTTTTCTCTCTACAGTACCTAAAAATACACATTGCCAGGCTTGAAACAACACCTAGACCATTTGGGTGATTAGAATCCCCATTGAGTAGTTGTTAAGTGGAAGTGTGTACAGTCTCCTTAAGACATGCCAAAATCATATGATGCGGTGGCAAATAGTCCAGTAAATCCTATATCCATTTACACAAACCCTTTCTATCTATACATAGTTGTTGGTAGAGGTAAAGGAGATTGTTCAGTAAGATTTTGATCAATATTGTTTTTAAAAATCATTCAACTTTTTTTTGTTCTAGGGCTCTGTGCTGTCCATGGCTTAAGTGGAGGGCTTTTTGGGTCCTTTTGTTACTCAACGTCACAGCATTAATGATGGTCAACCACATTGATGTTTAGCATTAACAGCTCTATAATCTTAGGCCTGGACCAGTGCTACATACCAGCGGTTTTGGGTAGATAACCAATGGAATAAAAAAGGAGTGCTATAACCTAGTTCTGCCCACATTCTTGAATTCGGGTAGAACTAAAGGCAAAACTTTTTCTTTTTTTTTTTTTTTTTTTTTTTGAACAGAACTGAGAGGGATTAGAACACATGCTCAGGGTTTTTGTTGCCAACTCTGCCTTTCGTTAGGTATATTTGCCCTCTCTAATTATCAAAAGTAAAATAAAATTTCAAACTTTGGGTTGTGCCCAGAACGGTAATAGAGGGGAAATCTTCAGATGGGGACACTAGTTCTGATGGGCCCCAAGGGATTCCTTTAATTTGCAGGGATTTCCTTTCACTTCCTGTTTTGCCTATGATACAGGAAGTGAAAGGAAATCTACCCAGTTGAATTTGGATGAAAAAAACTCGGCCTAAAGCCGGGAATAAATGGATCAAAAATGATCCGGTCCCTGCTAAACTGGCAGAATTTTGACAAGAAACCTGTTGGAAAAATGTTGGTTGATCAGCTGAAGTGTATTCTGACAGCAGGGAAACCTCCCTGATGTTACAATACAATAGTTCTGCAGGTGGGATTCCCCCATCCGCCTCGACTGTGTGGATGGGGGAATTGTTTGATTGATTTTTCTTTTTGTTCAACCCACTGGTTTAATGTAAGAGAAAATAATCCTGTATTACCTACCCTGCTCTATCCAAAATGAAGAAAAAGTTTTGCTTAAAGTTCTACTTTAAGGTATAAGCCCTTATTCTTGGGATATGTGATGAAATTAAATATGTGAATACCTTCTGTTCCAAGAAGAAACTGTGCTATACATGGGTTTAGTAGAGGGCTTTTGGTTTCTTTAGTGTCCCCTCACTATAACCTTAGAGATATAGGATTTCATAGAGTATAGTTTTTAAGGAAAAATGTTTTAAAGAAACCTTGGGAAAATCTAAGGGATAAAGCTCCCACTTTGTAAAACACATTCTCTCTCCCATATCACTCAATTAACAGTAGTACCCTTGTTGCATTTTTAACATTTTGCTTTCTGAAATTTTTTTTGGACTTTTTGAGACCTATTTATAGAATAAGGCAGCCATTCTTAACTAGAGTTCTCTGGAATCCTAAGGTTCCTCCAGGGGTGGCTATGGTTTCCTTGAGCTGGTGTAAAGGCTTCCTCTGGTATAAAAATATTGTAAAAGGCTAAAATAGGGCATCCTCTTTGTTGGGAGTGTACTACCAGGTTTTACCTGCAATCAGGGAGAGAACTGAAATTTTGGATCTTGGTTTTTGTCAGGAGAGGGACACAAGGGACCAGTCAATTGAGGACTTTATCTGTGCTGCTACATTTTTATTACGTAGATTTCCCAGCTGGGGTTGCAGGGTTTTGGCTCCCCCTGAAAAAAAAATACTTAAGACATTAGCAGCTTTGTTTTCATCTTCAAACTGACCCCTTTCTCAGCTCGAATACATGGCCTTGTTACCACAAATCTAAATTATTAAGCATGTCTGTGATGATATCATTCTAATGGCATGTAGAGGCTCTGATCGTAAAGACTGCACCTTTAAATTCTTTAATCTTTGGCTTTTTTTGTCTTAGATTCATTCGCTTCCCTCATTTCAGGATGCTTTTATTGCTTACCAACCGAAACACATTAGCAGATGCCTACAGAAGGTCGTAAACCACAGGCAGTGGGAGCAACATCCTGTCCTCTTACTAAGCAATAAACATACAAACATCAGGCATTCAAGGCTAGCTCTGTACTTGCTATAACATCTCTCTGAAAAAGCACAGAAACATAGCTGAACATTACATAGAATCCAAAATATATCGATCATTTTTCTGTAAGTGGATACATATTAAACTCTGCTGTATGTTGACTTTTTTTTTTTTTGCCTTCCATGGAGTTACTGTATAACTGTGGGATTTCACTTTGTCATGCTGTATGTTCACCTTTTTATCTTGTACAACTATTTTGGGAGCTTATTTTATGACTTGTATACATGGAAGAAAAGCCTAACTATATCTGTTCTTCAAAAGGTCCCCCCCCCCCCCCCCCCACACCTATCCAACTTAACTTGTCTTAAAGCAGAGTTCCGGCCTCAAATACATTTTTTAAGTAAAAATACCCCTATAATATTAATCCATCGCCCTTTACAGAACTGCTATTCTCATACTTACAAGGTGTACAGTATTGGATTTTAATAAAAATCTTACTTTTAAAAACGCTGTGTGGGTGCGGCCATTTTGAATGTGGGCATCTGAAGCCACAGTGTAATCTGCTGTGTCCTTCTTCCTGATTCCATGGAGTGTTCTGGGAGCGTAACCTGATTCCAGCCTCCTGGGAGTGATGACAAACAGCTCCCAGGATGCAATGCAAAGGCGGAAGTGATGTCGGTGGCCGCGGCCACAGAGGGGGGAGAAGGAGGAAGTACAATAAAAAATGCCCTGAAAATAAGGTAAGGGACCCCCGAAAAAAAAAATTGAAAATGCCCAATTGTTGATCAGCATAGTGAGCACTCCAGGAATCACTAAAGTTGCAAAATAGGCCGGAACTCCACTTTAGAATGTGTGTACTTGCCTATTTTTTTATCTGCTCTGGTCTGATCACGTGATCCCGCAGTTACGGCTCCCCCATGTCAGTGAAGGTTTCTGGGAGACCCTCAATGATCTTGTATGAAGGACGGGGGAGAGGTTGGGGTTGACAGATGAATGTGAAAGTTAACAAGTCCATTGGGGTTAATCAGCTAAAGTAGGGTGAAGAGCTCTGATTAAACACAAGCACATTAACCCTGAACAACCAGGCTACACCACTTAAATTAGATGATAAAGGATTAATTTGGATGAGAGTAAGAGGTCACTCCACTTTACAGTTTTCCTAATTGAATAAACCTGTAAGTTTGATTACCCCTTGCTTCTAATAATTTGAACACAGGATGAATGCAATCAATAGATTAACAGCCCTACATCCCACCTGAGTTTGTTGTATGGAGCACAAACCTAAGGCTTCTCGGATTCACCGGAAAGGATTTTTGCTCATGAAGCCCCGTTGACAGATATGTAGTACATTTTGTTGATTGACTAATGCTTCGAGGTGTCAGAACTAGGATTGTCTAAAGCTGGCCATACATGTCTGGTTCCCGAGGAACCTGGCAAAATTCGCTCTGTGGGTGGCCCCGACAGCACCCTCCCACCTGACATTCCTATAAAGAAAATTTGAAGCAAGCCAGGCAGAAAATTATTGGCCGGACAGTACCTGCGTCCAATCAGAGGCAGGCCCTTCTTGGGTACTTTGACAGCCAGTAGCACTAGCTGTAGAGGTACAGTAGCTGCAGCGGAAATTTTTCCAGCTGTTCAGTTTAAATTGTGTGTGCATGACCAGCTTTAGGCTTTCTATGTAAAGATCATAGTTGGACCCCTCTACTAAGTGCCTTTTGGCCCTGTTATCCAAAACGAATATTTGTGTTTTTATAGATGCTGGAAAGCTAACCCATCTCCGTTTCTTCTTCTCTCTGGGACTCTTAATTGTTAGGAAATTTTTGTCTCCTGTTCAGAGAATTCTTTTTCTCAAATAGACACATTTTATCACTAATAGTTGTAGATTTATTTACTGTTGATTGACAAACTACCTCTGCAAGTCATACCCCTGTGTTCATGAAAGCCCTGCCTGACTGTTTGCTAGGAAAAGACATGTCTCTAGTAAAGTACTATGTAATCTTCTCATGGTTACCAGTTCAACAGACAAAATGGCAGCCCAAATGCAACTTTAGATCATATAAGTAAGCTAGTATAGCCATAAAAATGGATAATCCCTTCACCATGACTAGTATATAGTACAACAGCAAAAATATTAGCCAATGTCTCCTTATCCACCACCCTGGCTAAAGATCATTAGCAACATGCGATAGTTTAACTGCTATTTCAATAACGCTAATAAAACGTCCAGTGCCATCAAACTAACTTGATAGGCTGACATAAATCAAGGAGGTTTGCCTATATTTTCCAACAAGGTTTTATGCCTAGAGTTAAATACATACAAATATAAATAAGTCCTGCTGATATATGTGCCGCATAAATTTAGTAATTGGGAAGAAACAACCGGCTCTGAGAAGGTAGAAAGAATTTCAGTTATTGATCACTTAATGTAGTGACATTAAAATAACTTGATAGTGGTCATCAAAGGTCAGGGATAATTCCAGCAGTCAAGTGGATACTTGTTATTCACTAAATGAAGTACAAATATAATTATCTTGTAGTTCCCTCCTTTTTATAATTTATCATCTTGATGGAAAGTCTTTATATCACAACTGTTTGTGTTTTTTTTTTTTTATGTAGCATCCAGTGTATAAAAAAACTTGATGTATGGCAAGATAGTTTTTAGTGAGCTTTTATACTTCCTTTTATCGTTACCCCAGGCTGCTCTGATTTGGGCTACACACCATGCCAAAATCTTCTTCCAGTGGGTTCCTAGTCATGGCTGTTTGGGTGAACATCCCTATTGATGAAAGGGCTAACTCCTGCTTGAGCATAGTCTGTGGATTGCAATTAAATTGTGCTGGAGTTGACCTGTAGCCCAAATCATCAGAGCAGCCTGGGGTAACAATGCTGCACCTGCATAGATGTAGTTAAGCCGGCCATACATAAATCTCAGTCAGGTTAGCAGGAACTAATGGGCAGGCTGAATGTACTAAGTTGATCAACTTAGGAACAACCAGCCTGCCGGATTTGCTTTGGACTATCACAAGCGGCTGCTATAGCTGCTAGCAATCACGGTCTTCTGTGAACGTTGTTGTCCTAGGACAGTAAGTTAATTGGGGGTATCCTGGGATAAAAAATAAATAAAAAAAAAGCCTTGCTCTTGGGTTTACATACACATTGTGGCTACAATCACATTGACGCCGGATAGAATCAGAATATTTTCAGTCGTACTAAATGCTGTCTGTGTACTCTGCTTGTGACCAGCAGAAGCTGTCATTGGTGGCTGTCAGATTTTTACGGCACTGTCATTCTTCGTGTAATCGCTTATGAACTTCCAACTGACCCTAGATACAGACAGTGTGCATTTAGCGTTAGCACTTCAGTGGAGTATTGGCCACAGCTAATCACCCAGTTTGTAGGTGGCCAAAGTGTTGTGCGTCCATAGGCAGCTGTGTGAATGCAGCCTTACTGTTGTCCATTGTAGAGCAAAGGTTTGGGACCTGCTCGAAGAGAAGTTTTCCAATAAATTGGTTTTATAAAATTGTTGGTAGATGTAGATTAAAACAGAAAAGTAATTTTCGGCAAACAAATTACAAAATGACGTGTATAGCTATATATAATATATAATATATATATATATATATATATATATATATATATATATATATATATATATATATATATATATATATATATATATATATATATATATAATAATATATATTATTTTAAAATGTATTTGTAACGATATTGGCATCAAGATAATGGTGGCTTGCTGTCTATACAATTTTTGTGTTCATGCAGCAATTGTACACTGTTGTGTGAACTAAGAACACACTGCCAAAGGCTTAAGAAAACATTTTTCAGTTTCTTGCATTAGAATAGTTTGATTTGCCAGACGAGGTAAATGTTAATATTTGGCCACGTGGCCTTCTGCCTTCCATCTCTCTGTCAATAAATCTAAAGTTCTCATGCAAACTAGATATTTGCTTTGCATGGCACCGTTATTAACCGCTTCTTTGCCACCAGCAGAAAACTTTAAGCTGGAAAGCCATGAACATTTTTAAATACTGTTCTATGATTTTGAAATGTTCTCATCTTTTAGTGTGCATGCTAGTTACTGACAGCCATCTTGCAATTTGAACTAATATTTTAGAGAATTTAAAATGTATCTAAACCCAAAAACAATAATTGTATGTTGGAGCTTTTTAGTAGATGTGTGTGCCTTGGTTTTTATTTTTACTTGGTGATTCTGCCAGTACTCACCCCACTCTCGTGTCAGGACAACAAAAGGTTGGACCCTGTCCCTCTCCTATCCACCATGCCATAGTTACATGTTTCTGTAGAAGCAATGTAACTGATATCAGTCAGCTAAGGCAGAAAGCATAGGAAGATCAACGGGTAGTTTTTTTTTTTTTTCTTAAACCGATGCTGGCATGGACAAATCTGGTATATTTCTATGGAAAAAAACACAATTTTCTCTGTTAATGTAAAAACGATTGGCATTGGCAAAGTGATAGACACAGACATCTGCCAGCAGGTAGTTTGGCCCACTCTTCTTGAGTAAACTACCCAAGCTCTCTCAGGTTTGAAGGCTGCCTTCTCTAGGCTGCATGTTTCAGCTCTTTCCATAGATATTCAATTGGATTAACATCAGGGCTTATAGAAGGGTGCTTCAAGAGAGTCCCAGTGTTTTGTTGTTGGTCATTGTTGGGTGCATTTAGCTGCGTGTTTTGAGTTCTTGTATATTTTGGCTCGTTATCCTGTTGGAGGACCCATGAGCTGGGCCTAAGCATGAGCTTTGACACAGGGCAGTTTTTTTTGTTTAAAATGTTTAATGCTTTAATTTATTTTGGTGCACAAAACATTAGTTTGTAAAAGCTTATTAATATTTCATTCATGGACAGACACAGCTCCTGATATTAACTGTTTGGTTATACTGCCCCCTGCAGGAGTAGGACACTAGGCAGAAAGTCTGGCTACATCTATGGACCGTTTTAGGGGATATACGCACTCTCTGCTATAGGTACTCAGTTTTTTTTCTGCCTAGTCAGGAGTAAGGACCTAGTTCCTTGCTGGGATCTCTGATCCTGGCAAATTTTTCTTTTTGAATAGACTTTTTTTTTTTTTTTCTCCTGTTTTTTTCCTGTGAGATCTACTATCAACTGCTGGACTGGGCGACGGGCTGCATATTCTAGATCCAGTGGTCACCCCAGTCTGGCCAGCGAGCGCGCGTAGACCTCAGCTCCAGGCTAGGTAGGCCGTGACATAGCCCCACCGGACAGGGGCTGGACTGCGATGTCGCATACGATGTGGTCTTGGCCTGAGTTGCAGCGTTCCTCCTAGCCGACAACCCCCCCCCCCACCCCATTTCAATTAAGAGGCAGTTGTGTCTGGAGTGTTACCCCCTGGGTTCCTGGTATGATAAGTGACTGTCGTTCCCCCCCCCCCTCCCCTTGAATGATTTTTGGGTGGACGTAATCCCCTCAACAGACAGTCGGACCCCTGGGTTCCCCTCCTTCCCGTTAGGCACCCCCTCATCGGTCTGGTGGTCCCTGTGGGCCATATCACCCTCCCCCCTCATTTACTGATGCTGGGGCTGTGGGGTGGCCTGGTCCACCGCCTGGGGTGGGGGGCAGGTTGCTGTGCTGGCCATGGGGGCGATCACCTGCCCGCCGGTCTCCAGATTGAACAAAGCAGCCATGATTCCAGTTGAAGAGTCCCCGGCATTTAAGGACCCAGATGACAGGAAGGTGGAGGCTGTGGCCCTCAGTATATACACCCTTGCTGGTTCTGCCCTAAGGCCGGTATTTACCATTGCACTGGTCTGGTGTCACAAACTCTGACCGAGTGGGCTAAGCTTTTACGCTGTGACCTGGAGGGGGGGGAGCAGCTCCCCCCTGCCTTTGCTGAGCTGGCAGACCAGTTGGTCCAGGGGCTGCAGTTTATCTGTGATGCCTCTTTGGATATGGCTCCCCTAGTCGCTAGGTTCTCTGTTTCAGCAGTGGTCCTTCAGCGTATTTTTTGGCTCAAATGCTGGTCTGCGGACCAGACTTCTAAGAAGGCCTTGACTGATCTTCCTTTTCAAGGGTATCACCTGTTTGGAGCTACCCTGGATGACATCATTAAGGGTCTCACAGGGGGGAAGAGTACCTTTCTTCCGCAGGCTACGAAGGGCAAGGACCCTCATCGTAGACGTGGGACATCTTTCTCGGCTCATAAGAAGTTATTTCGTCCCTCAGGGGCGACTGACAAATGGATCAAAGCTATTCAGATCCAAGCTAACTTAGTCTGGCAAGTCGAGAGCGGGCTTATCCAGTCAAGGCTCCTTCAACAAGAAGGTGCGCCCTCATCAGTTTTGGGTATTGGGGGGGCGTCTTCACTGGTTTCGGGCCCTGTGGACTTCCCTGGTACAAGACAAGTGGGTCCACAAAGTCCTATGGTTCGGCTACAAGATCGAGTTTCACTCTTACTCCCCTGGCAAGGTTCTTTTCTTACAACTTGCACCTGTCCCTGGACCGCTTACAGGGTCTGTTTGGAGCGGGACAAGACCTGTTAGTTTAAGGAGTGATTGTCCCGGTTACGACATCGGAACGTTTTCAGGGTTTTTACTCAAACCGGTTTACTGTTCCCAGGAAGGAAGGCAAGGCGCATCCAATCCTGGACCTCAAGGCGCTGAACTATTTTGTGCGGGTGCAGAAGTTAAGCATGGAGTCCATTCGCACAGTAGTGGCATCCCTGCATCAGGGGGATTTTCTTGTCTGTATCGACATCAAGGATGCTTACCTTCACATTCCAAAATGTGCCGGTCACAAGCGCTTCCTCCGCTTTGCCATGGGAGAGGAGCATTATCAGTTAGTGGCATTACCCTTTTGGTCTCTCCTCTGCTCCTCGGGTCTTCACAAAAGTGCTTGCCCTGGTCCTAACATTGTTACCCCAATGGGGGATCGCGGTACTGGGCTACTTGGAGGACCTCCTTCTGCGAGTGGAGCCTATTACTGCTCTGTTAGAAAACCTGGAAATCGCCCTTGGAACTGAGGGAGTTCAGCTGGATTCTGAATTTTCAGAAGTCTGCTCTGGTTTCGTCCAGCTTTGTGGACGATCTGGGCCTGATTCTGGACTTGGCCTTAGCCAGAGTGCTCCTTCCTCTAGACAAACTCCAGAAACTGTAGACTGCAATTCATCTCCTTCTATACAGCAGATGGTCATCCTCCGGACTTGCATGCGGGTGCTGGGCCTGATGGTGTTTTACCTTCGAGGCATTTCCGTTTGCACAGTTTCAAACAAGGTCCCTGCAAAGGGAGATTCTGGCCAAATGGGACAAGACTCTGCAGTCTCTGGACAATCTGATCCGGCTGAGCCGGGAAACAAGAGTCCCTAATATGGTGGCTTTGCTCCCTTGCTCTTTGGCTGCACAAATCCTTCCTCCCTTTGTATTGGACAGTGGTCACCACGGATGCCAGCCTGTCCAGCTGGGGAGGCATCCTCTGCAAAAATTCTGCTCGGGATCTGGACACTGGAAGAGTCCAGACTACCGAAGGAAATTACCATGCATGCCTTAGATGTGGACCGGGTGATTAGGGTGTACCTGGCAGGAAGTCATACTCGCTATTTGTGCTCACAGATGGGCCTCGGAAAGGGTTGTCTGCTTCCTCTGCATCCATTTCCAGATGGATCAGACTGACCGTGTTTCAGGTCTATTCCCTCAAGGGTCAGGTTCCTCCTTTCCCTGTCGTGGTGCACTCTATTCAGGCGCTCAGTGCCTCCTGAGCCTTCCATTATCCGGCGTCGATGGCGCAAGTTTGCAAGACGACCACATGGTCGTCGGTGCACCCTTTTACAAAGTTATATAAAGTGGATCTAATGGCATCTACAGATGCTTCCTTTTGCCGCAAGGTTTTGCAGGCTGCTGTTAAGGAACCTGGTCCTTTTTTTAGGGTGTATTATTTTTTTTTTTTTTTTTTTAGGTGGCCTCCAGTTGTTTTGGTTCCTGTTAACCTGGTTGGCTATAGTTTAGCATTGGGAATTTTTTAGCTGTTCCCACCCTTCATGTTTAAAACTGGTTTGGAACATCCCAATGGTTAAGAAGATCAGGAGCTGTGTCTGTCAAGGAACAAAAGACAAAATGGGATTTTTGACTTAACGTAAAATCAATTTCTCTAATGTTCATTGACGGACACAGCACCCGACACTGCTTGTAACAAAACTGAGTATCTATAGCAGAGAGGGGGAGTAAACCCCCTGGGACTGCCCATAGGTGTAACCAGACTTTTTCTCTACCTAGTGTCCTACTCCTGTAGTGGGCAGTATAACCCAATGGTTAAGAAGATCAGGAGCTGTGTCCCTCAATGAACATCAGAGAAATGGATTTCACGGTAAGTCAAAAATCCCATTTTTTGCACAGGCTTGGTTCATAGGAGTATGAACTCCTTCAAGCGTTTTTGGATAATTTTTCAGGCTTGAGCATTTTTGTTTTAGACAATGGAAAACTAGTTATTAGAAGAAAGAGAGGCAAGACATTTTTAGGTGATCCTATAGGGACCAGATATGCATAACTTTGCCCCTAATAGGCTCATGTAGTTTTTCAAGGGTAGAGTGACAAGCTTCAACTGACAAGGTGGGAACGGGCACCACAGGCTACAATGGAAATCCTCATGTTAAGCATTGAAGTGTTTTTCTAAAAGCACTTTAAATCGCTAAGGAATGAACCAGGTTTTTTGTTTTTTGGTACTTTCACCTTTATTTTTCCATTAATTTCTACTGCAAAGGGATCCTTGGACCAATGCAAAGAATTTTTTCCACTAATAGTTTGCATTTTTTCCCATCAGCTGTCAAATGTTCAAAGAATTATAGCATGGCTTCATCTTGAACTTGTGTTAGTTGTAAACCACAACAAAGTACTTTTTATGGCATCTAATAGCTGTGGATGTGTTTTGTGGAGACAGTCTGGTTCTCCTAATAAATACACACTTCCTAAACAGAAACCTGTGGACAAACTGTTGTGACATGCAAAGTGGGAAGGTTTAGAATTTTGCTTCTTTCGACAGTCATATTTAAACTGTTACACCACATACTATAAATGTAAAGGACAAATATAGGGCTTGTTTACCTGTGGAGTAGCATTTGCAATATGTGAAGAGTCGAGCAACAGGGCAGATACCAGCTTTTGTTTCAGGTGGTGCTCCTACATATGCGCCAATGATGTAAAATGAGATGTGGTTGCTTGAGTTTGCCACACAGTAAATTTGCATACTGCATGTGCCCTGCTATAAAATGCCCTTAAATTTTCTATAGTTATGGCTGGGATTTTCAATCCCTTAAAGGTGACCTCCTTATTACACCTGGTAAATACACGGTTGAAAAATGTACATACCGTGTGTGTGTGTATACACACTATATTACCAAATGTATTGGGACACCTGCCTTTTACACGCATACGAACACCCCAGTCTTAGTCCGTAGGGTTCAATATTGAGTTGGTCCACCCTTAGCAGCTATAACAGCTTCAACTCTTCTTGGAAGGCTGTCCTCAAGATTTAGGAGTGTCTATGGGAATATTTGACCATTGTTCCAGAAGCACATTTATAAGGTTAGGCACTAATGTGAATGAGAAGGCCTGGCTCACAGTCTCTGCTCTAATTCATCCCAAAGGTGTTCTGTCAGGTTGAGGTCAGGACTCTGCTTTGTTCACTGGTGCGCAGTCATGTTGGAACAGGATCAGTCATGTTGGCCATTCCCAAACTGTTCTCACAAAGTTGGGAGCATGACATTGTCCAAAATGTCTTGATGCCTTAGGAATTCCCTTCACTGGAACTAAGGGGCCAAGCTTAACCCCTGAAAAACAACCCCACACCATAATTCCTTCTCTACCAAATGATTTGGACCAGTGCACAAAGCAAGGTCCATAAAAACATGAATGAGCGAGTTTGGGGTGGATGAACTTGACTGGCATGCACAGAGTCTTGACCTCAATCCGGTAGAACACCTTTGGGATAAATTATAGCGGAGACTGTGAGCCAGGCCTTCTTGCCCACAGCAGTGCCTGACCTTACAAATTTGCTTTTTGAAGAATGGCCAAACATTGCCACAGACACACTCCCAAACCTTTTGGACAGCCTTCCCAGACGAGCTGAAGCTGGTATAGCTGCAAAGGGTGGACCAACCCCAATATTGAACCCTACAGACGAAGACTGGATGCCTTTTCAAGTTCATGTACGTGTAAAGACAAGCAACCTAATCCACTATAATTAATTATATATACATCCACACACACTGTATATAGTTAAAAGTTGAACTTTAGTCAGAAAATGCAGTCCTGCTAGATCACTTCAGGCCGGCCCATTTTGCGGGTATAGCTATGTAAAACATTTAAAAAAAGTGTCTATACTGATTAAAATCCAGTAATACACTGTTTGACCCTGTTCTACACA
>NC_138771.1:439124114-439484114 GCF_965119305.1 Pelophylax lessonae
TTTAATCAAGATCTGTCGCCAACAAGAACATTTAAATATTAGTAACTGAAGAAAACCTGGTTTATTTAGGATACTATGAAGTCTATTTAATAGCAATACAAATTAAAATGCATTGAAATGTTTAATATGTGCCAGCTACCTCCAAATAATTGTATTGCGCAACCATTTTCTACTTTGTGTAGTTGCTTTTCCATTTTTACCTGGTGATTCTGCCAGCAAGATCATTCCCGAGTGCATCTGTAACAGAAGGATAGTGGTGAGTGTTGTCACCTTATGATGCCCCCTTCTAAGAACTAAATGGTGAAGTGGCAATGCATTAGAGCAGTGGTCTCCAAACTGCTGCCCTCAGGGCACCATTCCTACCATGGACACCAGCAATGGGGCACTATTCCTCTCAATGACCCCAACGATGTGGCACTATTCCTGCTTTTACTGACCAGAGGTGCTATATCTTATTTATTTTTTTATCCCCTGAGCACAAAGTCAGAGGCGTTGTTTCCTCCCACTGACTCTGCGGCATATGGTACTCCCGTGGGACCACAGTCCGGCCCCCCTAATATCTAAAGAGCAATAAACTGACCCTTTGTTTAGAAAGTTTGTAGACCCCTGAATTAGAGCACCTACACAATCGTCTTGTGTAGCAAAAGCTGTAACTTCTGTAAAGCCCCCAATTTTTACCCTGACAGCAACTCTGCAGGCCCTGCATTCACAGCTATGGTGTACCCTTCTGTACCTGAAACTATGTGGATCAAAGCTGTTGATGTTCTCAATTTACATCATTCTCCTCTAATTAAATGCTAAAAAAAGGTACTAAATTGTGAAAAAGCATCAATCTCTACAAAATTTAGATGTTTGTCTCCGTGGTTTAGTTCTACTTTAAATCCAAAGTAAAGGCTGTTCCAAGAACTGAAATAGTTTAAGATTACACGTCACAGACAAGAAGTTGATAGCCCAGTCTGGTTTCACAATAAAGTATTTGCCCAGGATGTTTCAGCTGAGAATTGCACCATTTCCTGAGTGTAGGTTTATATAATCACACCTTGTCTTTCGTCTCCGTAGCATTTGAAACATTTGTAGATCTGTGACGGGCTTTGTCTAGCATATGATGGGTTAATACTAGGAAATGTGACATTGAATCCTGTATGCACAGTCCCTCCTTTGTTGTCTTTTGTAGGCGTGTTTTGACTGTAAAACGGTGACAGGTTATTTTTACCTTTTTAGAGCCAGTTTTGCTTCCGGATTAGCACACTTCCATTATTACTTTTCTCTTACTGTCATTAGCATTTATGCTATATCATTTTCTTGCTAGCTCGTATTTTATTTCATAGATAGTCATCCAGAGCCTCCAACAAGCTCCATTCATTACAACTTAAAGCAAACACATATTGTGCAACCTTTTTAAAAGCGAACATTGATCATGCAGCCAACAAAAGCAAGCACATCAAAGAGCACTTGTATTTATGAAGTTAAAGAATACAGCAAAAGAAATGGTTGCTAGAGTTAAATATTATTTGCTTCTCCAGTGGTAAAGATTTTGGTGAGTTTTGGAATAGAGTCCACACCCTCTCTAGCTAATCATGCACATTTAAAAAAAAAAAAAAAAAAAAAAAAGCTGATGTTTTTAACCACCTCACTGCAGAGTTGGAGGATCCTTTTTTGGGTGCCCACATTGGTTTCTATTTTAGCGCGTATATAACAGGGTGGATAGTTTCCTCTACCATGCCTCGAACATAGTCCTGGTGAAGAAATTAGTAGAATAGCATCTGTGAGATGTTGTCCTATTCTCTAGGCTGGATGTTCTTGGGTTTCTTACAACTTCACAGCAGAGTGGGGAGGGTCCTTTTTTTGTGGGTGCCCACATTGCTTCCAATGTTAGCCAGTATATAACAGGATGGATAGTTTCCTATACCATGCCTCTAACAAAGCCCTGATGAAGAAATGCATAGAGTAGAATCTGCGAGATGCTGTCATTCTCTAGGCCAGTGTTTCTCAACTCCTCAAAGCACACTAACAGGCCAGATTTTAAGTATTGCCTTGGGGAGATGCAGACTAGAATACTGCAATTACTGAGCAGCAAATGATATCACCTGTGATGTATTTCAGTTTTCTTGCAAACTTGGCCTGTTAGTGTGCTCTGTGTTGAGAAACCCTGCTCTAGGCCATATGCTTGGATGTGGGGTGCATGGCATTAGTTAGGCTAGTGGTTGTTGGTTTATCCATTGATCTAGACACCAAAAATATGTTCATCAGCAAACCCAGTAACTTTCAAAGAGCCATTTTAATGCTTGCATTTAGAAGTTTTGCATGACCAATAGTGGCACAGATAGGCTGTCACCTAATGAAGCCCTCTGAGGCTCCAAAATAATACTCTTTCTGCTTCTGAGCAAAAAAGTTGCTCTTCGCAAGCTTCTGGGTATATTGGTGAACATTTTATGATGTCTGACTCTGTGGTACGTACCGTTTAGCACATTCTCTCCGCAAGTACCCCCATTGCTAAGGTCCTAAAGCCATGCATATTTGTATATAGGGGATATAGGTGGTGCCCAATAAACATCTTTCAGTAATGAGAATAGGAGATGCCGAAGTGCTTTTTGACCTATACATTCTTTGGAGGTCATACATGTATAGGAAGTGCCCCATCCTATTGGCATAGGCACTTTAATTTTGAAATGATTACAAACCTGTGCTTCTAAAAAGTTTAGAAACATAAATGTAGATTTTTTTTTTTTTTTTAACTTGTTAAATGGATTTATATATGGGCTGTAGACGGTTATCACTGTTTTTTATTTGTCGGTTAGTGCTACCTACATGGGATGCGGTTATATGCCTTTTAGTGTTTTTCAAACTGCCAAGCCCAGTTGAGTCACTCCTGTAGCTCAATTTCCCTGGAGCTGGGCATATAGGTCTCAATACAAGGGTCCATGGCAATGGCATTACAGTGAAAGTTAGTTAAAAATAAGCCTTGAGGGGGAAAATAGTTCACCTGCCAGAGACAACATAACCAGGCGTAGCATCTGGATTTCTTCAGTGCTTCCTATTACTGTATTATACATGTATTAATGTTGTCTTCTATGTCATGTTCCTTTCTTTTGTGTGCCTTTCATGTCCCATCTCTTCCACCCCCCTCCTTCTTCGCAGTCTTCTCATTTTCCTTGTACACACTCTTTCTCCATATGCCAACGATTCCTCGGATTCCTCCGAGAGGCTAAGTTGTGTCTGTGTACGCACTTGAACTGATTTATCTTAACACAGGCGAGACCAGAGAAAATATAGAGCCAGTTAAGAATTGCCAATCGTCTGTAAAATTGTATCCTGGGTTTTTCCATTTAGAAGTCTGTGTAGTGCTTTTAATAACGGTTCTTTAGCCGCGAGAATTTTCCCACAGTTAAAAAAAGGTAAAAAAAAAAAAAAGCGCTGTCCTGTTAAAAGAAGAGATTTCTAATAATCTGCTTCTTCACGGAGGGAAATACAGCGATTCTTCCTTTATCCTGGCAGGTTGGAACCAGAGACCAAGTAGAACCCATTGCCAGTCTGTCATCCTAATTGAATTTTTATCTTTTAATCCACATTTGTAAGCAACTTTGGCTTTACAAAAGGGAGCACTATGAAGAGCGAGCAGGTTATTAGCGAGAAAAGTGGACCTGTCAGTAAGTATTAACTGTATGATTAAATATTATATTAAACTATATGCCATACTCTCACCATTTGTTATAGAAGTACATTTTTCATTTTCTTTGCCCAGTGACCTGTCTCTCTTGCTACTTTTATGTCTCTGCAGCCAATAACATTCAATGTTAGCGATATTAGACAGGTTCAGCTTCACTGCCAGCATATTGCAGCTTTTCAAAAACAAGATTTTGGTGATGGGCTGTTGCCTTCAGGTTGCTGCAATCGGCAACTGTGCAAGCCAATGTTACTGCATGAGAACGGAAGGGCTTGATCTCATCAGCCCGCATGCTAAAATGAGTTGTTACAAGGCAAGTTTGCCATATTTTTTTTTTTTTTTAAACTTTAATAGATCGTCCTAAAAATAACTCTTCATCCAAGTCTATGCACCTCAGCTAAACCGGCCGTGATTCGATCCGGTCTATGGCCTGCTTAATTCTTCCTCGGTCACAAGCCTTGCAAAATACCTAGTGCTTTTGTATATGGGGGAGCAGGTGATCTCCTGCCATGATGCAGATGGGGTTACAGAGGAAGGCGCATCAAGGGCGTGCTGGAGTATAATTGGGCTGGAGATGACTTCACACAGACTGTTCGCCTTTACCTGAAAAAGCAGAGAAACTGTCTCCCTAAGTAAGGCATTAGTTGACTTCCAAGATAAATGTTAGCCCAACTGCAGCCAAAGTATATGAGAAAGTTGCATGCGTTAATGCACTGCATCAAAGTGAAAATTGAGAGGTTACTAAAGTTACGAAAATTCTCGTATGACAAAATGCAACCTCCCGAGTCATGTAATGTGTTGTACTTTATTGTAATGAATTATTTCTTTTCTGAGCATGCTTGGTCTTCTGATTTTTTTTTTTTTTTTTTCGGGCGAATACTGTACTGATTAAAAGAAAATTGTACATTCTGTTATCATACGAGAAAAAATTTCAGGTTTGCCAATTCTGATCATTTTACTTGAATTGTTGTGATCGGCTCTTAAAAGCTGTGAACGAACTATCAGATTCTGGTATGATCGCTTTGAAAGCCGTATTTTTCGTTCAATTTTCTGATCGTATGTACTAGGCATTAGAGAGAGAGTAGGATTAAAAAGCACTACTTATACGTAAAGTTTCAATTATAAAATTTGGAGCAAAGATGGGCATTTCCTGCAACAACCAATTAATTTAATCTTTCACACAGACCAAGCTATCTGATTGCTATGAGACGTTGCGCTGATTTTCCTACGGGTTTTGTAAACCAGACCTACTGCCTTTTCATCCTATATCCCTGCCAGATTTTTCACTGACTGCAAACCTAAAATGGATTCCAATCTCCTTCCTTTTTTATTTATTTATTTATTTATTTTTTTTTCAATCTCTGGCTTCCTGGGAGCAAACTCCATTACCCAAAATTCATGGCTGCAGTGAAAATACCATAACCCATCTGTAAATATCACATTGTAGAGACTTCTTATAACTTATAACAGGCAAGGTAAATTGTTAGTCTGCCGTGTGTTAGAGGCAAGCAGAATTATTTATGAGTCCCTGTAATTTTCAGCAATCCGCCTATTTTTGGTACTTATTGACCAAGCACATTTATGCGAAAGGGCTTGGTGGACATGAGGTTTTTCTCACCTTTTTTGGATGAAATACGTGATCATTGTATATGCAGTTCATTTGCCAGCATTCAATAGTGAAGGCTTTTGTCACTTGAGCTATAATTTCCGTGATTATGTGTAGAAAGGAACAGTTATGTTGATTGGAATGAAACGCCTGGATCTCAAATATATGCTCATTCATCTGTTCAACCTTACAATCGTTATAAGCATCCTCCCTGTGCACAATTTAGCACCTTTGGCCCCAAATTATGGTAATAGCGCTCGCCTAACTCAGGGGCTGCTATAGGAGTGCCAGCAGCTTGAGTTCTGCTTCCTTGGACATTACTTTCAGCCTAATGATTGGACAGTGGGAGAGCAGCTGTGCAAAGTCAGCCTTCAGTTTGCTAAGTTAAAGTATGTAAATCCTAACCATGCCTCCCATAGTTGGTTTACCCTAGGAGACAGCGTACCGTTGTACCAATCTCATCACATGGTGTCCTTTTTTTCTCCCACAGTGGTACCAAATGACCTACCTACATGTGCCTACATATTTGGTGGTCCTGCCCCGACAGCAAGTAGATTTTGACGGGCTATATTTCGTATCTTATCAACGCTTTTCCCAACCACCATATTCCCAGACCTAATGATACAACATTTTTAACATGTCAACCCCCCCCCCATCTTACATCAGCCTAATTTAAATCCTTACTACAGGTTACTACAGCCTCTAAGCGGACCATAGCGAAGACCTGGAAGTCCACTACAATGTTTTCTAGACACTAAGATTACTAAGGCCATGATCAACAGCAAAATTGCTGAACTTCTTGATAAATTACACTAGGGATCGGCCGATATTCACTTTTTTTTAAGTGTTGGTATCAGCCCCAAACTTGCAGATATGACCAATATTTCTTCAAGTGGTTGTACTGAAGTGTTGCCTGCAGCTAGAGGTATCACCCCAGTACCGTTCAGAGCTGACGGTCGGTTTTCTTGTAATGACAACTGATGCAGCTGAGCATCAGGCTGACCGAAGACCAGAGATGCGGCTGAGCATTGGGCTGGCCGAAGACCCGAACAAAGCTGCATTTGGCTCTAATCGGGTCTCCAATGTAAAAACCTGGAAGCGATGTCGTACTGGAGCCTCAAAGGCGCAAGAATTTTAAAAAAGACCGCATTCAGAACAGCCAAACTTGGCATTTTGAATGCTTTTAGGTACAGAGAAGGGGGCGTGGGGTATTTTAGTACCTGTCACTGCCTATTACTGTCAGAAGGGATGTTTACATTCCCTGTGCCAGCAATAAAAGTGATCTAATTTTTTTTTTTTTTAAAAGGATTGTAAAAATGTAAATGTGCACAATATAGGCACCTAATATCAGCTATCTGCCTAAAGGGTGGCCAGAAAAACGGTATCTGCCCTGAAAAAATGATATCGGTCGATCCCTAAAATCCACCAATACATGAGTCAACTCTGGAAACCATGGGTGGGCCATTTTTTTTAATTTTTTTTTTTTATTTACCCCTGCATTTTGATATATCTTAGCTACTACCTTGACCATACTTCAGATGCAGCTATTGTTTCCATAGTCTATGTGGACAGCTTTACCCCAGATGCCTGCATACTTAGATGTGCCGGTTTTAATCATCAACCATGTGAGCTACTAAATGTTGTACCTTCATTAAATGTAACAATATTGCTAGACTTAGAGGCTCCTCTCTTCTCTTTTATACTCAGTTGTGTACTTGTATATCAAGACATCGCTTGTTTATCAAGTCAAAATTTCTTGTCTTGACAAACGCTCTCAGACCTTACTCTCAATTCAAGGTTTTACTATATAGTTTTATCCTTAAAGACAAGAGTCTTAAGATATCTGCTTAGATGGCCCAAGAACTGTATGAAGATGCCAAATATCTGAGGTCATTCATGTTTGATAAAATTTTTGTCTGTTTTATATAGCTGTTCAAGACATGTTATATTCACTTTGAGTATTGTTGTAACTATCCAAATTACCATGTTTATCCCTGTGCCACGAAGCTGTACTTTTTCAATCAGCATATTGAACAAGAAATGTCACACGTGACATTTGCAATACAGTTCTATACACTGCAGCAGCATTATGATGCATGGGGTTTGCATTGTGACCCGTTGCACTTAACAAAAAAAAACGTGCATGCAGAACTTTTTTTATTTTTTAAAGCAGTGTTGTGGTGAGAGCTAACACTATTGGGGACATGACATTTTGCCTTAAGGCTCCGTTCACATGTAGGCGTTTTGGGGCGTTTTTGGGGAGTTTTTCTGCTCTAGGATCAGCTCTTAAAACGCCCAACAAGACAAATCTTATTCATTTCAATGGCCCCTGTTCATATCTGAGCGTTTTGACGCTGTAAGCAAAACGCCCAACGCTCAAAGTACAAGAGCTTCTTTTTGGGCAGATTACAGGCGTTTTCCATTGGTCTCTATTCAATCTAAAAACGCCTGTAAAAATCGCGGTAAAAAAACTTGCAAAAACGCTATGCTCAGGTGTGAATGTAGCCTAATGGTTTGCTGGGTTTGTGCTGGTAATAGCCAGTGTAGCACCAATGCATCTGGCGTAAAAGTCATTAAAGAGAGAGAGGAGGAGGTGTTCAGTAGTCCTAAAACAAGTTTTGGCATAAGACGACAATGCTGCTTCTCTATTAATGAGTTGTCAAAGTAGGCCAGAAAGTGTGTTTTTGGCAGGGTTACCAGAAGGTGGGGGGGGCCGAAGTAAGCTAAGTAAACAAATGCCACCCCCAGCACTTCTAAGGACTGATAATAAATGCTGTTTCTGATGTTAGATGATCTTTAGGGCTCAAGCACAAAAATACTGACTTTTATGCAGTATCTTACTAGCAGAAAGATCCTGCATAGTAAATGGTCTGTAGTGCATCTTAACTTTTGTTCTTATGAGTTGAGATGTGTATGGGCAGTTACTTTGGATCTTAGACATAGTTGTTTATATTTTCCCCCTGGCTTCCTTGAATGAGTCCTACCCTGGGCAGCGGCATTGTCATGTCAGCTTTCATTCAGTCGGGGCTGATTCACACGAGCCGCTGTGCTACAATGCAGCTTCTGGTGTGTGGTTTGGTTAGATCAGAACAGTTCTGATGCGCCAATCTTGGCATACCAGACTGTTCATTTTTTTTTTTTTAAACAAACTTTATTGAAATATTACACATATTCAATTGGCCACCACATGGTGCAAGGCAGTGGATTGCCTGATACTGCACTGAAAAAAAAAAAAGCACTGCAAAAGCAATACTTTTTTTTTTTTTTTTATTTTTTTTTTTTTGCGCACACCACCGGCCCTGAATAAGTCATACACTAGGTAGAAGCGACAGCACATATGGTTGTGTTCATTCACATTTGTGAACATGCCGATCATTAAAAAAAAAAAAATGCAAAGGTGACGTCCAACATGCTCTGGTCTTCCAAGGGCATAGAGCTGAGTGGGGGTTATCTTGCCCACACTCGGCATCCTAACCAGGCATGCAACAGATCAGATTGGCTCCGTGCTTACTGATTGCTCCAGTAAGCTCGGAGTTGACCAGGAAGCTTTAGGGGGAGGGTCACCTCTCCCGCTGCCTATAAAAGTGATCTTTGGGTGAATCTGCCACTGGGGACACTATTATATGAGAGCAGTTTGCCTGCTGTAAAAAAAGATACCGGGGTTATGACAGCAATCTGCTGCCAATAACCCTGATATTTTACACGTTAATGATGTATAGTTAGTTAGGCCGTCAGCAAATGGTTAAGCTGGCCATAGATTAATTGAAATTCGGCTGGTTCATCAGGGATTGACCGAATCTGTCAGCATGCTAGTTGTACAGAAGTCTATCTCTAAATTGACTTGTATACAACCAGCCTGTCTGGTTTTTCCTGAACAATCCGTGCCACTGGTTTTAGCCAGCAGCACTGATCATTGTAGGCTGATCATTGTAGGCTGATGAGTGTATTCTTATGGTGGGGAAGCCTCCCCAGTGTCAGGATACAATCGCTCTGCAGAAAGGAATGGGGGAATTGATTAATTTTTCTTTTGTTCAACCTGCTGGTTGAATGAAAGAAAATATACAATCCCCCCTTTGCCAGACTAACCTCTGGACAGAGAGGAACGCCAGTATTGTGAATATTAGATCTCAATTCTGTGTTATCCCCTGACCCAAACTAGTTAGACCATTTTTGTGCCAATATTTGTACTCATCGCTACAGACTATCCTGAAATAAGTGGGACGTGATTTTTCCTTTTTTCGCTTTTCCTGGATGGTGATGTGTTAAAGATTTACTTCCATATTGGGGACCCTATCTGTGTTTGCCCTCGCTGGTTTGGATGAGCTTCTGGACTGTGGGCTCCATCCCTCTGGGGAGACATCATTGGGTTGTATGTCTTGGCGCATAATCAACACTACACTTTTTTCCATGCGGTTATTCTATTGCACATCCTAAATCATCTAATACCCCTGAAGAAAAGAAAATCTTAACGTTTTGAAAGGTGTTGGGTGATTGTCTGTTACTCGGTTACAACAGACTATGACTGTACAACCAAGTATCTTACTGCATTGTTGTTAAATGTTTGTATATTGGTATTTTCACAACAGATATATGTAATAAATTTATAATATTTTAACTGATTTTTTTTTTGATCTTTGCCCTCTAAAGTCCCACCTTTTTTGGGGGATTGTACATATACATTCTTGAGCTTAGGGATGTGGCAACTTCCATACCTCAGCAGTTTTTTTTTGTAGTCTAATGAAAGAAAATGAATCCTGTATGGCTTGCCTTACAGTCAGATTGCCCCGTATTCTTTTAGTTTGCCCAGAACCATAAGCTGTTATGGCTTTGGAAAGACCAAGTCTTTTTTCTTTAGGTCAATGCAGATGGCACAAAGCTTGTCCAGTGCTTGTTAATGCACATGAAAAGTTTTTTTTTTTTTTTTTTTTTTTTTTTTATATGTAGCTAAATAGAGGACTAATACAGCTACAATTCCTGTTAGAATACATCCAGGTTTTTATAGCCCAGTGCACAAAGCCATGATGTGCGTCAATCCATAGCAACCAGCGCTCACCACTGATTGCTTTAGTTTAGTCAGAATAATAGAAAATGAATACTATATGTACAGGGAGGGGATTTCCATTTTGCGCAAGTATTTTTATTGTCTGTTCTGTAGCCAGAAGGTTAATGTCACATAATTTGAAAAATGAATACAATTAAATTGCCGGAGACTCATTGCGGTATAAATAACTAAATATCACATACACACACACACAACATCCTGGAGAATGTGAGCGTATAATGCTCATCATATATGCCTTGAGCATTAACTAAAATATCTGCTGGTGTAGGCAAGTTCTTGTCATATTATTCCTGGAGGTGCAAATGGTGCCATTAGTCTGAAAGGTGGCAGCGATCATGACTGTATGCTTCTGCCGAAGTATAGTATAAGTCTCCATCTGCATAGATGACTAAATTTGAAGCAGACGTTTAAAAAAAAAAAAAAAAAAAGTGTTGGTTTTCAAAGGCTTGTTTTTGTCTATTGTATTAGAACACCCATTCTCAATCAGAGTTCTGTGGAATGGAATACATTTGGTTACTGGAGTACAGCAGTGCACGGCCGTTCCTGTCTAAAGCCAGCTATATGCAGTACTTGGGCTGCCCAGTTGGAGGAGAAATATTGAGATGTGTGTAGCTCAGGCTCGAGCACTCATGTGCAAGAGCCCTAACATGTTTAGCTGGAATTCAGGTGTAGTCAGTCAAGTCCATCTAAATCTGCTAGTGTATCGAATATTGAATCTAAAGGTGTCAGTTTGTAGGTGGGGTGCAGCGTAGTGTGGGTGCAAAAATTCACACAGTTTAGTGCAGTAGAAAACTAGCATTGAAGTGATGCAGCAACAGTACACAACAACCCAGAGGGACGCCTGCCTAACTGGGTGCACTCACGGTTTCCAACCGTGTGCAGAGAACATGAATCAGCTGGGTTGACAGTCTGTTAAAAGTGAAATGCAGCCTTGCCATCTCCTAGTGGGATTACATCCAAAGGAGTTGTCACCCTACATTTTACCTCCTCGTCACCTTCCCCTACCACCAGTACTGTCCTGAACAGGGTACCTTTCTCCATGCTGCCCAGTTGCATAAAACATGCCAAACCTTGCAGCTAGGGCTTTGAGTAGGCTCTGTCTGACCCAAGATGGCTGCCAGAGTTGCATAGGGTGGCAATATCCAATTGAGTGCTTCCCCGTGACCCAGGAAACCATAGAGGAACTGTGTTCCTCTTTACTTTTCCATCTGTGGAGGAGCGCCACCTGTAGTGGAGAAAGTAGACTGCACCTTCCTGCAAGTTGCTTCTCCATCCAGAATGGAAATACCCGAAGACAAGAGGTGGGTTATTGGCCAGATCACCAGGTGAAAATAAAGAGGAAAAAAGCCCAGAAATAAAATGATGCAGCTACCATGTTTAAGGATTGATAATCTGCAGAAAATTACTCCTTTGTTTTTGCATTAAACCTCTTGCTGTCAATGAAACAAAGTAAAAGAGTGGCCCTTAATGCCCACGTGCTGCACTTATATGTCCCATGGGTGGCAGAGGTTTCTGTGCTGTGACCAAGCCGGGACAGGCTCCCGATCATGTGACCACTGTGACAGCCAATCAGTGGTCATGTGATCAGGAAGACCTTCCTGCTCCAACCCTCCCTCCAAGGCATTATAGCCCACTTTAAGGATTTTGGCACACCTGTAGTGTTTGGGGATGAGCTTTGCTAGCTCAGGTATTTTATTTGATGCTCAAAATTGTTCTCTGAACTTTTCAGCATATGCTAAAACTGTACCAACGGTCTTATTTTTCCACCTTAAAGAAAAAGCTAAATCACCTGTTTGTGTGAAACTGAGAATCCTTCTCTCTGCTACTGCTATGCCAACAAAACACAGTGGTGCTATCACTTCTGCGGCTTCTAGCAAGTGGGATTTGCGTAGGTGTGAAATGAACTAGGAACCTCTTTAAGAAAAACATTTCTGCCTCGGTGTCGGAGGCTTTGGGTCATGGAAAGGTTCTGCATCTACGTTTTCTCTTGCTTTATACTGACCGATTCTCCAGGCGGTTTCTGCAGGCTCTATTGTATGGCTTTGATGCATTGCAGGAAGAGAATTAGTTGAACTTGCTATTGTGCGATAAGAGGAATCTTCACGTATGGAAGTGGGAAAGGAAAATCAAAGCATTTCTGTCTTACAGAGCCTCAGGAGAAGGAAATACAATTAACCTGTTCATCGAACACTGCTTTTCTCCTTTCATGTTCAGTATCGCTATCTCTCACGTTCCTCATTCTTATCTTATATTTTTTCTTCTCCCATAAACTTATCTCTGCCATGCTCTCTTCTGTTGCCAAGCCTTGTCCACTTTCCTGTCCTTGTCGCATTTAGTCATGGTTCTTTCTTAAGGACTTCTTTTTTCATGTTATCCTTACAGATGCTATTCATGTTAAAGGAACCATGTCCTGGTAATACAGTGTGCAATTCGCTGCCAGAGGCTGGTTGCATGCGTGTCATGCTGATCCAATGGTTCCGAAAGTTTTAAGGTCTGTGACCTTGAACTTGAATATAGCCAAGACATTCTCTGTATATTTGCAGCATTAATGTTTATTATTATAGCTTTGATAATGTTGAAGTCCAAAACTGCCATGCAACGTATGAATGGAAGCCTACACAATTCTTGTCTCCAGGTGTTTTTCTGAAGGTAGGAGAACCTTCTACTGTAGCCTGTACTGAGAACTCCTTACCTGCGTCTGAAAGGGGCAACTGACTTCATATTTAGATTAAAGTCCTAGTCCAGAAATATGAAATGCACATATTTGCAAGTAGGCTGTGGGGCACCATGATCTCCAATGGTGGCCCTGCTTAGCCCACCCTGACACTGCAGACCGCCAGGTGAAATATGGAGGGATGTACTGCAATAGAGGAAGAATTTGAAAGCAACACTATAGATCTTGATTTATTAAGATTGACATAAAGTAGAGGGGTGGCAGAATGAACAGTGCTGGAGGCTCGGGAGTAGTCCGAGCAGGGTTACAAAAGAGCAATGGAGCAGCCCACAGTACCTACTCTGGAAAAGAGATCTTGTAGAACATCATCTATCTGATGCTGTAAAACTGAGATGTGACCACATGTGTTCTTCCAGTGGCTGGTTCACTCAGAACATGCTCCCCCCCCCCCCCCCAGGTGTGTGTGCATTCTGTGGAGGGAAAAGGAGGGGAGGTGGTGGAAATGGGGTAAGGTGGAGGGGGGTTGGGGATGAGACCATGGGAAAGGATGGAAATAATTGTCAGGTGCTGTAGTTAGGAAGTGGTGATAGTGGGAATCAGGTGTAGTGGTCAGGGGAGGGGGTTTGGGGGTCAGGTGGAAGTCAGGCGTGGGAGTTAGAGTTGGGGTTTAAGTGTCATAGTTAGGGAAAAGGTTACATTATTATAGTGCAAATTTCCTAACAACCTTTAGGAGTAGGAGCCATGGTGAGTCCAAGAGGAGACCCTTCAAGTGAGTGGCATCTGGTGTCATTTGAGAGGAAGGCTTGGTGAGCGAAGGACTGGAGGTATTGAATCCTGGCAGCAGGATTAGCACAGTGGTGACTGCTTTGTCATAGAGGGATCTGTGAGAGAGGATTTACTATTGTTTGCTGGAGAAAACTAATTGATATTGGAGGTATTGTTCCTTCCTTTTTAGTAGCCTCGCACAGAAATCCACGGCCTTACACCACCCAGATCAGCAAATTTGTGCAGCGAGTATGGCCAGGTGTTTGCGATCAGCAGAGACAGTTTAGCCTGTACAAATCAATGACAGGCTGGCGCGGTCTGTAACTGTTTGCATGTAATTGCACAAGGAACGATTACAAGCAGTTAGAGACAGACGAGTGGTGCAGCCCTGTATGCAGGCAGGGGACCCATCTGTTCCTAGCCACAGGTAATCGATTCATTTGTTACATGTGAACATCCACAGAACCGGCCAGCCTGTTATTTTATTTGCACAGCATACACATGGCACTTCCACTGATTTCAATTTAAATTGCTGTGATTTTTTTATTTTTTGTCAATAAAGTTGCATAGTATTGTTTTCAATAGTAAGAAGAGCAAGCTGTCGAAGATTCACTAATGGAAACCTGTGCCACCTTGTCCATATATTTTAATCCAATTCTTATATATAGATATAGATATATAGATAGAGAGAGAGAGAGATATATCGATAACTATCCTTCTCCTCCCCCACAGCTCCCTGTTAGCTCCATGAGTCCTCATTTCGATTTCTCCTTCTGTCCACCTCTCCTACTTTTCCCCATCTCTACTCCTAAACATCCTCTACTTTTCAGATTTTATCACGCTAGCACGATATCTCAAAGTCAAAGTAATAATTGCAAACGTCCAGGTGGTACCGGCACCGCCTCTCCACCTCATCCAATCGGAGAATGGTTTGCATTGATTCAGAAAATGGATAGCATTTTCTGAATGGCACCCATGCTTAGCACCTGACCTCCTGTGTTCAGAATGGAGCTGGCCAGCCCCTCAGCATGAGACCCAGATGCAAGTGGCGATCACTAGAGCAGCTGGGTCCTACGTCAGTAGTTACCAGCTTCCAGGGTCATCGGCCAGGTATGACTTGTACATAGTTACCTATACATAAAATATCCACGCTTGGAATTTTATTTAGGGTCATTGGAAAAATCCATAAAGTGATTTTCCTGCATATTAACAAAACCTAAGCTAAGGCTCCACATGCCAAGTGTTGCTGAATGTGCACCAGGATGTCCCAGTGACATGTTTTTTTTTTTTACAAATTTGCACTGTTTGGTGCATTATGTTGGTGTTTTACAGATTACAATAAATTGTGTTTTTTGAAGGATGACCATTGATGAGGTGCTACTCGCGTGATATATGATAGCGATCATTTCAATGTGAATGGTAATGACCGGGTGTGTATTAGTTTAAAACCTATATTTATGTACCCAGATGCAGCCATATATGCTCAATAGATATGCAGACTTCACAATGAAATAGATGCTACTTTGCATTTACTCTTTATTGTGGTCGAAACAAATGTCTATTTGACCCCAATATTGAGAAAATCAGACAAACCTTCGAAACAAAATGTTGAACTAAATTCTACTGTTGCATAGCCAGCTTTACAGATGTGATATTGTTTAATAACTGGCTATTCATGGAAAGAAAAGTTTTCTCAAGCCTCTAACTGCATGATAAAGATTTCTGTTTTTGACAGGAGTTCTATTTAAAAAAAAATATTCATGTTGCCTACCGCAGTGCCCCCAGTCTTTTTCTCTTTCTACTCAATATATGGTAATCTCCGTAGCGACTGTCAAAAACTCACTTTGATAGAAATTGCCCTGCCAATGACTTTTTCTGTGGATTCTAATGATCCTTATCTGATGCTACATTTTAATTACATTGGAAATTGCATGGTAGGGAAGCGATGAATGAAACGCCAAGAGGTCAGCTCAAACCCGTGCTGGATTTGGCAGGTTGTATGGGGAACAATCTTAAGATTTTCACACATTCTGCCTCTACGTTAACTGCTTCATGTCCCAGTGCAGTGCTCCTTATATACATGGTATTCTTCGATGCAAATCACGTGTCTCCCATATGTTTTAATGGATGGTCATACATTTGTGTGCACATTGAGTACATGTGTTGATGAGGTTTCAACGTGGCCTGTGATGGCTGGCTTCCTTTTAGGGCCATCATTTGTAGGATTTTGCTATAAATGCTGAGGTCATGTAAAGATGGTGGATAGCCGATATCTCCATGATTCTGAAAGCAAATGTCTGTCCTGAAGCAGAACTGGCCCCACCATCACACTCTCCCAGTTATGACTGCAGCACAGATGTGGTACTCATTATTCTACATGTTAAAGTGAAGGCTCAGGACCTGAAACCTCTGTGCTGCAAGCAGCACTAGAACTGATTATGGCACTTATTACCCTTTGCAATTTAGGATCTTCAGGAGGATCACATGCTTTTTTCAGGCAACTTATACACAGGTTCATTTAACTGTGTCCCTGCATGAAGGGTCATTGTAAATCACATACCTTTTAATAAAAGAGGCTCTATACTTGCCCTTCTGGACTGGTTCCTTGCAGGACTGCTTGCCAGCTACTGCATGCATTCCACACTTCCGGGTGTATAATACCGGTTTCCCCCAAAGCTTGCTGTAGTGTCCTCCCATGTCACTACAAGCCAAAAGGAGGAACCATTGCATTTGATGGAGAAACTGGTATTCTACTCATTTTCAAAGACCTACAGTGGCCAATGTGCACCCCCAGAGGTGGCATTTCAGTAAACCAGGTGCCAAAATGGTAAGTATGATGTTGGTTATTACAGGTATGTCATTCTTTACTCTGTGCTGACAGTTACGTTAAACATGCCCTCCATCTGCACTGCTAGAGCAAGGGAAAATACAGGTATTTAGGATATGGTGGACCTTGAATTATCTCCCCCCTCCTGCAGTGATGCAGCGCTGAGTATCTAAAATGCCAATCTCCAGGCCTGAGCACTGTTAGGTTATGTGGGGCAGAGCGACTTGTTAGTCCTTTGTAAGCTGTGAGCAGAGAGACTTGGAGCATGTATAGAGCTTCTATTCTTGCTCCATGGTGCAAGTGAGTAAAAGGAGGCCAAGGGAATACGAATATAGACAGCTAGGGGATTGGAATTTAGTGTGCCAGTTGCTTCACTATTCATGGACAAAGCACTGGTTCAGTGAATAGCAAGACTATTAATAAATCAAAAGTGCAAAGTCCACATCACCTAAAGGTGGCTCACAATTTAAGGCATTAACATGAAACAACGTGAAATCTTTCGCTGTTCTTGCTTTTCTACAGGATGAATAAGTCATTTCAATCCATACCATCGCTTTCTCAAATTTGAGCATTTGGAGAGATCGACATAGTCCTCCAAGCCTGTTCACCTTTGGTGACTGTATTCTTGACTGTCCTACCAAGATGGGTATGGTTGTAATATATGTTCTTGACAACTTTAATCTAATTTGTAGTTTTAACAATAAAGATTCCAGGTATATAGTATAGCCTAAATGAAGTAAAACTCTTAAGAGTTTTGACAGTCAACCTCCATATACACCAGAGTGTTTTGTAGTGTTTACCTACACCTGACTACATGCCACAAGCAGAGTCCCATAGTTTGCAATTTGTGCATTTTCACATTTCAACACCTAATTGCTTGTACACGCTATGCACACATCTTTTTTTTTTTTTTCCATGTAACTTTGCATTTTGGGCAGAATAGAGTTCATTGAGACCACCTGTAGACACAGGACATGTGTTTTCGAGCCTAAAGTACTCCTCTCTTCCCCCAGAACTGCCCCCCTTCGTACCAGCCCCAGATAAATTTAGATGCACAAAGCTGGTAAAAATGCTTTAAAGGTTAAGGGTTTTTTTTATTTCAGCTCCCCTATGTATCAATAATTAATTAATGTACCTATGTTGCTGAAAAATTAAAGCTTTCTATTGTTTTTAGAACAAGGCCTTACCACAGCCCTGGTGTGTTCCAAAGAAAAGAAAATAATTTCCTGGTATATAGATTTTGGATGTGAAAAAAAAGACACAGGTAGGAGTTCACCAGCTGACTTCGTTGGCACACACACCCTGCACCCATCAACTACTGGCTCTGCATCCCTAGCATCTCTCCAGGCATGCATTTTCCTGGCTTGTCAATGTAGGCTGCCATGACTGCTATCTCTGTTATCTGATATCCCTGTACAATTTTCCTTTAGATTTACCAAAACTTTTGAATAGGAGGGACCCACTTCTCTATTCATTCACTCTGTATCCAATCAGGCAGGCCCTTGTGCAAATATAGCAGATGTGGCAGCCTACATTGACCAGCCAGGTAAATGCATGACTGGAGGCATGCCATGCCAAACATACTTGATGGGTGCAGGGCAGTGTTGCCAACCTACTAGATTGAAATTTACTAACCCGACACCAAAAATGTACTTGCACACCCAAGTTTTTACTGGCATTTCCAAAATTACAGTGTGAATTTCATTATTTAGGCTACAAACAAGTAGAATATGCAATACGCAATGGGTTTTATGGTAGATATTAAAGCAAAAATCATATTTATTCTTTTATTTTCGATGTAGTAAGTAGTTTAGCGACTTCAATACAGGAGGGCAAGAAATTTGAATAGGCAGGCACATTTTAAATATATGAAAATATCGGCCAATACCGATATGCGATGGCCAAAATATCGGTATCGGCAACTAAAAAAAGATATTGGTCGATCAGGACCGGCAACCTTTCCCTGTTACTGGAAGGAGAAAAGTGCCAGTTTTTTTACTGGCTGCCAGTAAAAATACTGACAGTTGGCAACACTGGTGCATGTTGAACGAACATGCATGGTGTGTGCGCTAATGAACACACCAGGGCTGAGGGTAAGGCCTTGTTCTAAAAATCATAGAAAGCTTTTTTTTTTTTTTTTTTTTTCCTGCAACCTTACGTTATCGGTATATTGGTACATAGGGGAGCTATGGTAAAAGGTGAACTTGGCCTTTAAAAATGCGAAGAGAAAAAAGTTTTAAAATCATCAGGAATACATTCTGCTCATGTGTGAATGCAGACTAAAATGTACACTGTATACGGGTTCTTGAAATAGTGTTTGGGAAATTATGGACTCTCTTAAATCAATGTAAAAAGAAATGCTTGTCAAAAATACCTACTGTATATAGAAGACCATTTTGTACTCATTATCCTTCCCCTCTTCATAAAATGTAGACTGTAGTGCACAGGGCAGTTTTGACCATCCTGGTAATGAAGTAATCAATACAGAGGAGCAAAGTATAAATATCCAGCTTGTTTAATCATCTTGGCCTGCTATACCCCATGCTGGGAGTTCACCATCTCCTGCCTGGCATATGCGGTATCCTACGGTCTCAATTATAGCACAGTCTCCGGGCCTGAAAGAAAATGAATGGAAGGGACGAAGCTTCATTCCTGCTGCTTTCCGGGACCTGTCTCAGCCTCTACCTGGCGCATATGAAATCTGTTCTATTTTAGCTTCTCTTCCTGATAATTCCTTCCTGTGTGGACATTGCTATTTCTTTCTCGCCTTGCTTTTTTTTTTTACTTTTAGCTTTTGCTGTGCTTTCATTTTTTTGCAGTTATGTCTTTTTCTCCCGAAGTGCTTAAAGTGAAATTGAACTTTAAAGTTATATGGTGAATGTAAAAATTGTAATTGTCTATGCAGTACCCTGAAAAATATACCTTTTTGTCTAGAACAGTGGTTCTCAACTCCGGTCCTCAGGACTCAGTAATAGGCCAGGTTTTAAGTATTACCTTGGGGAGATGCAGACTAGAATACTGCAATCACTGAGCAGCAAATGAGATCACCTGTGATGTCATTTTAGTTATCTTGCAAACCTGGCCTGTTGGGCCCTGAGGACCGGAGTGGAGAACCACTGGTCTAGAATCCCATCTGAAAATAGTGCACTTCCTAGTCTGTGAGTGTGCCTAGGCACTCCTGTTCCTACAGCCTCATAGCGGTATATCTTTAGTATGAGATCTAAGGCAGTGTTTATAAACCTTTTTTTTTTATTTTTAAAGACCCTATACCCCTCCACTGCACTTTGATGTATTCAAAACGCTGAAAACTGCATTTTTGAATACAGTCACTTTTTTAATCTGCCATCTTTAGCAGCCGAGTAACCCGGATGTGACGTCATGGACGCGCCTCCGGGTTACGTCATCGGAGACCCCGATCAAAGCCGCATCCGGCTCAGATCGGGAGTCCATCCAGCCGGCGGACGTGCCGGCTGGTTGCTCGGTTCTCGCGTTGGGACGGGAGGGGGGGTGTCCCCTCCTGCTCCCCGGGGTAACAATTGAGCGGCTCCCGAGCCGCATCGGTCGGTACCCCAGGAAAGCCGACCGCCGGCTCTAAATAAGGGTACCGGGATGATGCCTCTAGCTAGAGCCATCATCCCGGTACAACCACTTAGTCAGCCGACGTAGGTGGTTACAATTATAGACCATCTCAAGGCACGCTTTCAACTTATGGACAGTCTCGAGGCAACACATTCTAAAATGTAAATAACTATGCTAATAGTTTTACCTAATGCCGCAACATGTAGGATACCCGACGTTAAAGCTGATTTTTTTCTTCCAAAGCAAATGCACTTTGGCACGCTGGTACTGACTAGTATTCCAATGTTTCTCTTCTCCTTCAATTTCTCTCCATCAGTCAGCTAATGTGACCCCAGTGCTGATGGCAAGAGGCAGAGGAGGGTCAAACAAGGATGCTGTGGAAGCTAATGGCATCAACTGATGACATTGGTTGTTAGGATGCCAGTGTGTAGTAAGTGGTAATGGAGCATAATGAAAACCCGTAGCTTTGCGTAAATAAATAGCAGGCTTGATCCACCTGCTGGCTTAAATACTATTTTTGATCAATTTTTAAGCATTTTGCCAAGGCACCCCTGAAGAACTTCAAGGCACCCTGGTTGAAAAAGGCTGATCTAAGGCACTGCTGCCTCTAACTGCTAGTCTCAGGAGAGTTGGACTGAAATTTATGTTATGTTTTGCACTACTGTGATGATCACTATTCTCCTTTTTGGAAGCTCTGACATGAGGAATCAAAGCCCTGCCTTCACCAAGATTGCCATCGCCAAACAGACACGGTGCAGAACAAGATATGTATTGGGGAAAGACAAGCTGCAGGGAGACCACAGTCAATACAGATGACTGGTCCTTTGCTCCCCTCCTCTTGCTATTATGGGGCAAAGCTTGCACAATTCATTTATCCTTTTCATTCACATTTGGCGCTTTGGGATCTCGGGCAGAATTGCTGCGATTCTGCCCGCAATCTCAAAATGCACTGCAATCTCAAAATGTAGGATCGGGGGCCATTCATTTTCAATGGCACCTAAACACGATTCGGTTTTGCCATGATTATTGTGGCAAACCACAACCTGCGAAGCTTGTCACCCAAAAGAAACAAATGGTTTTTTTTGGCGACACACTTCCTACATTGCGGTTTGACACAATTGCGTGATCAGAGTGAAACCGCTCTGCGTTTTAGGTGCCGTTAAATATTAATGGCACCTGAACCTGCATTTTGTGATTGCAGTGTGATTTGAGATAGTGATCAGAATTACAGCATTTCTGTCTGAGATCCCAAAACACCAATGTGAATGGCGCTTTAGACCCTGTTCACACTGTCACATCGCATGTGATTCGCACAGGAATCAGACCACATTCCTGTGCAAATCCCATGCGATTCTGTGCAGTGCTATATGAGCCATTTAACTTTGGCTCAAATCACACCACATCCGCATAAAAAAGTTGTGGCAGCTTTTTTTTTTGTCCGTGCTGGAACCAGATCGCATTGGGCGCTCATACCAGCTTGAGGTGTTGTTAACCCTTAATTGACACCTACAGCAGATTATATGAACACAGGGCCATTGCTATATGGTGTGGGGAAACTTACAGGAATCGCTGCATTTCCCACATATCATCAGTATGACCCGGGGCTTAATTTTGCTATTTGGCATTCGTTTTCAATTGCACCTAAATGTGGTGTGGTTCTGCTGTGATCGTTACGCAGTAAATTACTGCAAATCACATCGCACAAAGCTTGTTGCCCAAAAAAGGAGCAGGAGCTTCTTTTGGGCATCAAGCTTTGTGCAATTGCTGCACCATTTATCATGCCAAAACCACACCCCGTTTTAGTGCCATAAAAATTAAATGACACCCAAACAAGCGTGTTGCATTTTGCTAGCGTTGCAGTGCAATTTGGAATCGCGGGCAGAATCGCCATGATTCTGTCTGCAGTCCCAAATCGCTAGATGTTAACGGGGTCTAGAGAACTGGGTGGAGGTCTTTTTGTTGTGAGATCACACTCCTGACAATTAAGTTGCTGCAATCTGCTCCACCTTGAATGGACAGTTTTCTGAATATACGATTTTCCACAGTCTTTACTATTTTTTTTTTTTTTTACTTGTTGTCTAGTCCTGTGATTTTTGCCTTGGTGTGCTCCTTGCATGCACCTGGCTTGGCTTTAGAGCACATTCGTTCATAAACCCACGCGGGCTCATTTCGAAGCACGTGCAATTATTTTATAAATAAATATCAAGAAGCAGCAGCCGTGCTCTGTAAGCACTTGGCCTGTGACCCTTTGATTACAGCCTGTGACCCAGCGGTGGCTGCAAGCTGATTTGTGATTCACTCTGGGAAGACATCCAGTCTAGCAGAACCAATCACAGGTATCTTCCTCCAGCAACTCGGAGGCTTAATAGTATTTGGTTACCATTGATGCGTGCAGAATTTCATCAGTCTCCAACAGCTGGCAGGCTCAGGCCTCATAAAAAAAACTTTTTTTTTTTTTTTTTACGTCTTTCTCCCCTGAAACTCTTTGTTTCTGTGCTCTCTGGATGATGATCTGACATTTGTATGACACAAAAGGAGAAAAAATATTCTTTTTCAATTCTGTTCAGTGGGGCTGTGTGGTGTGTGTGTGTGTGTGTGTGTGTGTGTGTGTGTGTATATGTGTGCGCATATATATATATATATATATATATACATACACACTCACAAAAGTGAGTACACCCGTCACAGTTTTGTAAATGTGTTATTACCGTATTTATTGGCGTATAACATGCAGCGGCGTATAACACACACCTACATTTTAGGAGAGAAATTTCAGGAAAAAAGCTGAAATTTAAAATAGCTTTGAACTCAGAACATTTTTTTTTTAATCAAATGCAGTCTTACCAGTGCCCACGAATGCAGCCTCGCCAGCGCAGTGCCCACGAATGCAGCCTCGCCAGCGCAGTGCCCACGAATGCAGCCTCGCCAGCGCAGTGCCCATCAATGCAGCCTCGCCAGCGCAGTGCCCATCAATGCAGCCTCGCCAGCGCAGTGCCCATACTTGCAGCCTCGCCAGCGCCATTGCCACTATCCGAATCACTTTTAAATCAGTCCAGGAAGCAGCGCCGAGAGGTAGAAGGGGGAGAGCGGCGCCGAGGAGAAGGAAGGACGGCTGTCATCGGAAGTCCCGGTGCCTATGATGGACGTCGGCATAGGAGGCGGGACTTCTGATGACAGCAGGTGCTTCCTGGCCTTTTTTTTTTTTTTTTATATCGGCGTATAACATGCACTGCTGCTTTTTCCTCCATTTTTAGGAGGAAAAAGTGCGTGTTATACGCCGATAAATACGGTATATCGTTTCATGTGACAACACTGAAGAAATTGCACTTTGCTACAATGTAAAATAGTGAGTGTACAGCTAGTATTACAGTGTAAATTTGCTGTCCTTTCAAAATACCCCAACACACAGCCATTCATGTCTAAACCGCTGGCAACAAAAGTGAGTACACCCCTAAGTTAAAGTTTCCAAATTGCTCCCAAAGTGTCAATATTTTGTGTGGCCACCGTTTTTTTACAGCACTGCCTTAACCCTCTTGGTCATGGAGTTCACCAGAGCTTCACAGGTTGCCACTGGAGTCCTCTTCTACTCCTCCATGACGAAAATCACGGAGCTGGTTGATGTTGGATACCTTACGCTCCTCCAACTTCTGTTTGAGAATGCCCCACAGATGCTCAATAGGGTTTAGGTCTGGAGACATGCTTGGCCAGTCCTTTCCCTTTACCCTGAGCTTCTTTAGCAAGGCAGTGGTCGTCTTGGAGGTGTGTTTGGGGTCGTTGGAATACTGCCCTGCGACCCGGTCTCTGAAGGGAGGGGATCATGCTCTGCTTCAGTATGTCACATTACGTGTTAGCATTCATGGTTCTCTCAATGAACTGTACCTCCCCAGTGCTGGCAGCACTCAAGCAGCCCCAGACCATGACACTCCCAGCACCGTGCCTGACTGTAGGCAAGACCTACTTGTCTTTGTGCTCCTCACCTGGTTGCCGCTACACACGCTTGACACCATACAAACCAAATAAGTTTATCTCGGTCTCATCAGACCACAGGACATGGTTTCATGACAAGCAATCTGCGATACAGCTCCTTACTAGAACTGATTCACCGCTGTTACAAATGGTCATGAAACGCTATGAGGATTAAGGTCTCCCTCCAACCCATCACTCTCCTCCGCCAGAGCCAACAAGGATTGTACCACAAAAATCACTCAAAGATGAGATCTAAAAGGCACTCTTATAGTGTAAAATTACATGTCATGTGTTTGTTAAAAATGTGTAAAATTACCACTCGCATGGTAAAAATGCAATACCAGTTTTGCAATGATGTGTGACAGCCGATGGTGCTCCTACAGACTTGGAGACTGTCATAATTATGCAATGAGGTCCACGTGCTCGATGTCATCGTCATTGGCCCCACCCTTTGTGTTTCGTCATAGATGACGTCATCTGCGGGACGAGCTAATAGAATGTGATCTATGAACAATTTTGAACATTTTTTTTATACGCTATTTTCTAATACATCCGACCCCCTCCTCCTCTTTATAAGCTGAAAACTGTAGGCCTTTGCTTATAGGCCATAGAGACAGGATTCTTTTGCCTGTATAGTGGGTGGACATGTGTGGGTTTTTTTTTCTTTATCACCATCATTTATAATAGTATTCAACAAAGCTTTCATACTATATTGTATCTTTTATTTTATCTGTATATCTCTTCTTCTAGATGGAGAGGGGTCAGTTGTTTTTGTTGGTTTGCATCCCTGCTGAGGAGATGTACCCCCTCCCATTTGTCACTATTGGGCAAAAAGTGATAAATCCAACACTTTAGTTGTCACCCGAATGAGTATGGGGAGTAAATCTATCTATGGCAACACCTATTCCTATAAACTGTCTAAGGGTATTTTACCTCTCTCTTCCTGTTGTGTCTCCAATACAGGAATTGTCTAAAAATCTCTCCAAAGGAATACAGACGGAGAAAAAAAAAAAAAAACAAGTTAGGACCAGAAGAGGTTCTACGTGACCCCAGAAGTGGGATGTTGCTTTGGCCATAAAAGGTGGTGGTTTTAAATGGAATTCCAGCCTTGGCTATGAAAATAGTCTATCCTACATATGCATTGTTGTTTCTGCAGCCAGAAACTGAATACAGTTCATACTTTTTTTTTTTTTTAACTATAAAGCCAGTGTACAGTATTTTGCAGCAGTTTCGGTAAGAAGAGCTTTAGTGGTTAGAGTGTCAGAACTTCAGCACAATTCCAGCATGCTAATGAAATTTGTTGTTGGCATCCTGGATTGGGGGCCTCAGGTGTTCCAGGTGACAGCTACGCTGACAGGTTCCTATTATTTGTGAACAGTTCATGTTTTCAGCAATAAGCCTGACTTCCATAGGTTAATTATATATAGGGTATCTGTGTATATAATGTGTCTAAGCAGCTTAAAAAGAAGGGGGTTGCAAGGGAGAAAAACCTCCTTAATTAGGGAGGAAGTAGGTAATTGCCCTTCACGGAGAAAGCTTCAAACAAATAATTTTTAATCAAGAAAACAAAATTAATTAGAACCAGAGCATCACTCCCCGCTAATTAGGATTCTAAGCAGCCTCGGCTCAGGAACATATCAAAGGCTATTTGTTCTGCAGCTTGTTTTGGCTGAAGCGCTGATTTGCATGGGAATCATGACCCGCTCTGCTCCACGGCAGATTTTGGCCAGTGAGCGCTGTGTGTGCAAACCAGGCTTACAGTTCAGGTACTCAGCACCTCTATTACCCCTCAACTTTACCGCTGTGCCTATATTACTCCTACAGTGTAGAGCATCAGACCCATAAACCTCTGTTATTTATAACCTGAAGTCGGTTTGATTGGAAGAAATCACGGGAAGACCTCAAATATGGAAGAGGTTATTGTAAATTAGGTCTTATTTATGGAAACCTTTAAAGATGAAATCCAGGCAGATGCAAAGGACTCTAATTAGTGCAGCTCTGTGTTCATTAGTACTTACATTTTAAATGATTCTATTGTAAGTATATACATTTGATTTGGTGTCAGCCTCTTGCGAATTCTCTCAACAGCAGCACCAGGAGTGGGAAGGGCAGGACTGAGAGCCAATCAGATGTGCTGCGTGCAGCGGTATTGGCAAGAAACATGCTGATTGGAGGGGAAGGCTGAGATATGACCTCATCAGTCTGCTGCTACTCTTACTGTCCACTCTGAAAACCGAAGGTAAAAAGAGAACGCTACAATATTCCTTAACTGTAATTGGTGTCATCAATCTGGCTATGCTGTGTGGGGGGGCTATGTTACATCTCAGGGTTGAATGGACAAAAATGCAAATCGTATTACAGATAAGCCAGGTCCCATATATGTATTATGTCTGTGTTTATTGGTTTGCCTGGAGTTCAGCTTTAGGCCCTGTTCACATCTGGCGATTTGCGATTGAAGGCAGAATCACCGTGATCCTGGCATCAATTCCAAATTGCACTGCAGTAGTGGCAAAATGCACCCATGGTGTTTGGGTGCTATTCATGTTCAATGGCACCTCAAATGTGTTGCGGTTTTGCCATCATGATTATTGTGACAAACTGCATTGTACGAAGCTTGTTGCCCAAAATGAAGCCGGAGCTTCTTTTGGGCAGCAGGCTTTGAACGATGTGGTTTGATGCGACTGATCATTAAAAATGAATGGCACCCAAACATGCATGGTGGGTTTTGCAACTGTTGTAGTGCAATTTGGAATCACAGTAATTCTGCCTGCAAACCCAAATCGCTAGATGTGAACAGGGCCTTTGGATTTACTGCTTTGATGACTTTTAAATATCAGATTCTGCCCTTGATACACACACATTTATACAAAAGTGTATGTAGAACTAAAACAATCTAACCAACAGTGACCAATTCGATTCACCCCTTTTTTGCAGTAGAGGAGATTTTGTTTTAAGTTCTGTACATAAGAGTTCTGTTTTTTGGCAGTTTAAACCATGTGGCCTACTTTCTGGAGAGGTGACTAAGTAGAATTTGTTTGCTGAGGGGGAACAATGGTCCAATCAAAGACTACACTGCCAAGTAGTCTGTAATTAAAGCCAATGGAATGAGATGTCTTCTAGGACTGTTAGCTGTTCCAATCAACAGCATTGGGCTATGTTGCCCAAGGCAGTCCCAATGCAAGCACAAGCCAATTGCATTATGTCCTTTGAGTTCTGTTCTATTAGTTGGTGCGTGTTGGAAAAAACAAATAGGATATATAGCATTTTAGCATAGTACAGACTGGCATGTTATAATGGATAGAAACATGCTGCAGCTCATGCTGATATCACACAAAAAAAGAAATTAAAAATGGTTCAGAAAACATGCTACATTGCCCAATAAAATGCTTTGCAGCACATGTTTAAAAATGCATGCCCATTATGAGCATGCTATGTGCTCTATGGTGTAAATGAGCCCCTACAAAAGGTTTTGTTCCATTCTTGTGAAGGTAAAAGTGACCTAGAACCAAGCATCAAAGCCAGGTGTGGGGGCAGCGGCTGTTTCAATTTACAAAGGATGTAATTAATCAAGTCCCCGCTGTACACCACTGGTCAGGTGTCTTTTTTGGTGCTTGGTTTCATGTTATTGTTACTTTATAATGGTGGTGGAATAAAAGGTAAACTTTGCTTATGTAGTGATTTTTGCAGGTTGGTGTTTCAGCCACCTGCATACAATAGGTATTGTTGTTAAGTTGTAAATCAGGGGTCACTTAGCTTCTTGTCTTTACAAGAATGAACACTGGTGTTTATCAAAACAGAAATTGTCATTTTGGGTTGCCTTTGTCTTTGAATTGAAGCATAAGTTTATAGTTTACATCTAAGATTGGCCATACATGGATCTAATTTCAGCTGGTTCTACAAGGACTAGCCAAATTTTGATCCATATATGGGCAGGGCTGGTTGTACACAAGCCGATATAGCGACTGACTTGTATACAACCAGCCTGTGGGGTTTTTCCTGAACAATCAGTGTCGCCAGCTATAGGCGCCACCACTGATCATTGTTTTCTGATGGCGGGGAAGTCTTCCCCCCCCCCTGTCAGAACACAATAGCATAATGGGAGTTATTTCCCCCATCCACCAAAAAATGATTAATGTATGACCAGCCAAACTTAGTAGGCAGCTAATGCTGATCTCTCCTAAAAATGCTACTAATCAACTTCAATACTTTGGGTAGCGGAGCCAGAATATATTGGCAGGTAAAGAGGAGCTCACGCTACAAATACTGTAGCTGCTGACTTTTAATCTTAGAACATTTACCTGTCCAGGGATCCCGCAATGTCAGCACCCCAGCAGGTTTTTCAATCTGCTCTTGGGTGCTGCCGCCACCATTTCTTGTAAGGCAACACGGCAGTGAAGTCTTGCAGCTTCACAGCCGGTTCCCTACTGCACATGCACAAAGTGCGTTGTGCTTAGTGAATGGCGTGGCAGAGGAAGAGGGCTGAACTTCCGGGGGACCTTGCCACAGCAAGGTCTTCTGGAAGTGGAAACGGGTACCTGTGAAAAACCGGTACTCGCTCCCCCCCCCCCCCCCCCCCCGAAAGGTGCCAAATGTAGCAGCGGAGGAGAAAGAAAACAAGCGGAGCTTCCCCTTTTTGGGTGGAGCTCCACTTTAAAGTGTTTGTAAACGCTAATGGTGAACCTCTTATTTGCTTCGTTTTGGCCTGTTAAAGTAGGACTAAATCCTCCTATGCTTTTCAGCTAGGAAGCTGCCATCTTTTGTTTGATCTGCAACTGCCATGATGCTGCATTATGACTCCAGCCATTTTGATGGTTTTACAGTTTGGTTGCCAGCACAAGCAGATGGGACAGTTAGAATCCTGCCAGGAATGTAACTGTTTTTTTTTAAACTGGTAAATTGAAAGGTTTAGTTCTGCTTTAGGTATACAATTGGAAGTGTTTTTGTTTTATTGGTTTGATAAGTGAAAAAAAGTGAATTGATCCTGCAAGAGATCTAATGAGCTTAAACTTTTGTATGCTTTCTCCATGTATTGCAGTAATTTTATATATAAGTTCCCGGGTCCATTTGTGGGCCTTATGTTATGGAGAGGGGGGAGGTGTCAGGTTGCCTTTTGCCAAGTTGACAATGTTGCACTTCCATAGATACAGTAGGATGAATGAGCTTTGTCACTCCAGGACCGAAAGTGTTACTGGCAAGATCAACAGGTAAAAATCGAAAAAACAGGTGGAAAAAGAAAGCTAATGCAAGCTGTAACTTTAGGGCCAATTTACTACTGTATATTCTGGCGTATAAGACAACGTTTTTTAACCTTAGAAACACCCCCCAAAAATCGGCGGGTCGTCTTATACCCAGAGTATAAAATGTGAGCCTTAGAGAACTACAGGTTTAGGACTACCAAGTTGGCCCAAAACGAACGCCCCTAATCAGTCAGCCCACTGGATGTGTGGTAATACTGTATGTAACGTAGCTTCGGCTACATACAGTATACTGTACTGAGCCAATCATGGTGAGTGATGTATTCTATTAATGAATACAAAGCCTGCTCAGATTGGCAGAGTCAGAGAGGCGGGCTGATCATGTTACAACTTCTGACTCAGCCAATCCAAGCTGACTTTGTATTTATTAGTAGAATACATCACTCTCCGTGATTGGCTCAGCGCGGTATATTGTATTTAGCTGAAGCTACGGTATGTACAGTATTACTGCACATCCAGCGGGCTGACAGATTAGGGAGGTTCGTTTTGGGCCACTTTGGTAGTCCTAAACCTGGAGTCTTCTTAAGGTTCACATTTTATACTCCTGCCTGATTAGTGGGTGTAAACAGCTGCTAGACCAGACCCTATCATGGGGTAGGGGGGTAGTCTTCTATGGTGAGTATAGCATAAAAACTATTTTTTACCTGGTAAATTAGGGGAACGTCTTATACCCCGGCATATACGGTACTTTGTGGTGCATTAATGTGTGTTATGTTATGTGTTGTGTTACGGCAGCCAATTGAAAATGAATGAGCCGCCAGTGCACCTGAACGTGGTAAAAGTTGCATATGACAAGTTTTCGTAACGCAGTACGTGTGTGCTTTGGGGTGCTACTCAAAATAAGTCCCTACAATACAGTAACACATGTCACGTGTTAATAGATTGCAGTGGTATAAAAGGGCCCTTTAGGACTGGTGAGCTGCAATATATTATTTTTTTTTCTTGGGTTGGATCTCTGACATCTGCTGCATGTTTGTTCTAGTGTGCCTCCGGAATTGACCTGTTTGCCTCAAAGGCCACCCATCATAGTGACAGGTCAATAGGCATATAAAGAAGTTGGCAGGGGATGGGCCAGCTTCCAACAGTATCAAATAAGCATCTAGCGAAGGTCTGGGATTTGGGGCACCACCAGTACTAGTCATTGTAGAGCTGTCGACAGGTTGGCTTTAAGTGTTTGGTCATTCTGCATCATATAGTGTTTATCATTTACTGTGTGCCAGTAAAAAGACCAATTCTTTTTTATGTACGTTAATAAACATTGCTTCTATATGTTGAGGCAGCTTACTGATAGCTGAAATGGGGCCTTCTGGCAAACAAGGGCTCATCTGAGCCCAAATGGCCCATAGACCAGAGTCAGGATGTATAGAACAGAAGCTGCTTTTTGCCATTTTTTACATTCTTGAAAGTATAGCCGTATAAATCTCCTGACTGCGTTTTCCTCTGTTCCTTCACCAGCTCAGTAGTTGCAATACATTATGTCTGGCAGCGGCGGTGATTAAGTGTTATAATTTACTTTAGTGCTGTGTAGGGTTATACATTTCAAAAGAGATCATTAAATTTGAAAGGAAGAGAAACAAGCAGGTATCTTGGAAATTGGGTCTTTTTTGCATATTTATAGCCCGTTGTATTCCAGAGAATGTAAACTAAGAACAAGTTTGGGTCCAATTTTAAATTATTATTCTTCTTTTAATAATGCAGGAGAGTAGTGTGGAAATCGTGATAGCATCTAACTTTTCATCCAAAGTCTATTAAGGCGTGCTGGAATAAAGCTTCGGTGATTTACGCTCACAGATGTAGAATATAAATATTAACTGTTAAGACTGCTTGTTGAGCCTTGTCGAAGATACAAAATGAATCTTTTGAACCATCCAACTTTACTGTTCTTTAGATTGCAAAACATACTGTAGGGATCTGTGCCCGTTAACTGTTTAACACTCAGTACTCCTCCGGCTGAGAAAGTCATTTTGCTGCTAATGACAGCGACAGTTGATGCGTCTTAATTGGGAATCTGAGCAGTGAATTAACGAACATCTGCTTCATGCCTTAAAGGTTGTCTGCAACCTTTTTTTAATTCATTTTTTTTTTTTTTTCATGAGTCTTTGTGGTGCAGATCAGCTAAGGTCAGCTCCTGCCATTGCTGTAGCCATGCTAGATGGATGACGTCAGGTAGAATGTCTCAAAGGTAGTATCGTTTTATCCCAGGATAAAATTTGGCATTCAAAGGAAATGTGACAGTTAATACTGGGAGAGTGTTCAGATCTTGTTTGGGACTCCAAAAAATTAAGTGATAAGAAGATGATTGGCTTAATTTTAATCTGATAATCAGTCTGCCTGCGCAACCATTATTGCATGTAATCTAGCTGTGAACAATCATATCTGTCAAGTTTCGATTCCCTTTGTGACCCTGTTGGAAGCCTACCTGGTAGTTGCCAAGTACTTGGGCTAAGCAGTATAATTGGCAGTGAGGCTCGGTGTCCATTTTAAAAAGGCTTTTAATTTCACGTTATGGAGACATTCGTTTTGGTGGCCAAACTTTTTAGAAAAATACATTCCTATTAATTTACATGGAACCAGACAAGCTGGAGATGGACATAATCAACATCTCGTCATATGCTTTATCTGAAAAATTGAAGAGAACATGTTGAAAAGCAGTTTTGAACTATATTGTGCAGCTTATTCTGAGCAGCTATGATTTTCGGTGCTGTTGAGAAAATCTATCCATCGGCCTTGCAATTGATGATTGGCAAGGGTCTCCCCAGTTGGATCCCACACCCTGGTTTCTTTAATATCTCTTGCTTCTGGGGTTAATTGGGACCTTGAAATCTATTGCTTTTCATTGAGTTCCAGAGACAGGGCTGTGCCTGTCAACCCACCTTGAAGACTACTGGATTCTAAAAGTAGGCTGAGTGTCCTCGACAAAACCCATACTGCAAAGTCCAAGGCCTGGTAATAAGGAGATCCTGGAATACATCTGATGGTGATGCTGGAACATAGTCCTTTCTGCCTCTCCTATACAAAATTTCTGATTTGTGTAGAGTAAGAAAAACCTTCAGGAAATATTAATAGTTGGTCTGTGCACTGTAGTTGCAGTTGGTTATAGAAAACTCAAACTTGCACAACTTGAGTGACCTTTTTGATTTTCGCACAGCTACAGTGTGCTGGTATGCATTAGTTGCACCTTTTTTGTTGGGTTCACTTTTTTTTTTCCTGGTATTTTTAGAAGTTCTAAACCCTTCTCCTTGCGGTGTCTCCTACCCTGACGAGAAGTGAAGGGATGTCTTCCCAGTTGGGACACAGATGTCAAACTTTTTCAGAAGTTTTAATCATATCTCTAGCCATAGCCTGAAGTTAGGTTTTAAAGCAGATGTTCACTACCTTTTGAAAACCAAAAACACAGTTTAATTTATTTTAATATTTAAAGAAAACTCCCCCACCCATGAATGTCTCAATGCTTTATTTTGTTGGGAAATCACTTTGAAAATCGACCTCCTAGCATTTCTGACTATGGCCATCTTGCGTAAGGGTAAATGATTAATGTAGTATTTACTCCCTGGAATCTATTTGCCCTTAGCTCAAGCATGCATGCAGAAGAGAATGCTTAGTTGGGAAAATCCCTCCTCCTCTCCTCCCCTTCTGAAGACTCCTGGGATGTATGACATAATTTGCCTAGGTAAGAAACCAGGAAGTAACTGAAGAATTGTAAAAGAAAAAATTAAAAACACATTATGTACGCCCAGTAAAACTTTTTTTTTTTTTAATTTAATTTTCGGTACAGTGGAGGCAGTATCAGATCTCCTTTCAGGTTTTAAAGCTATCTGTGGTTCCATTTAGAGAGATTTCCCCTGCTGTTCTATCATGTTTGGATAGGGGGGCGCTCCCCCCACCCCCCGATGACTTTGGTCAGCACTCTAAACCCCTGTCTGAGAGCGCTGATCAGTTGCCCATCGGCAGACCTTTTTCAGTCAGTTCCCCGAATGGCCAGCTTCTATCAGAGCAACTCCAGTACACACTGGCCCAATGCCACCCGACATTCTGTCTGTATGTGCTAGGCTTTAACCTCAATTCTTGTCAGCTGAGATTGCCAGCAGAACAGGAAGCTTTGCAAAAAAAAAAAAAAAAAACATGCCACTTAAATGGAAGTAAACCCATAAATTTAAGACCCCGTTCACACTGGGGCTACCTGTCAGGTGACAGGCCGTAGGTCGCCTGCCATAGAGTAGCTGTGGACCCGTTCTAATAGGAGCGACACAAGTCGCTCCGACTTAGAAAAAGGGTCCGGAGCTTATTTGGAGCGACCTGCATTGACTTCAATGATATGAAGTCCGTGCAGGCCGCTCCGAGGTCGCGGTGCGAGCTGCGCACCGCTACCTGTGAGGTCACCCCGGCAAGTAGCGTTGCCCCAGTGTGAACGGGGTCTTACAGTTTCAAAAAAGTTACATTTCCAAAATATTCTGGGAAATTGTCACATTGAAAGGACTTTCAGCTAAACTCTTAAACCATCCAATGGGCTGGTGTCATAACTGATCACATGTGCAGCATCATGGCAGTTGAAGATTAAGCAGAGGCCAAGATGGCATCTTCCTTGGCTGAGAACAATAGAAGGGTTTACTTTCACTTTAACAAACATTAGTGTTTTTTTTTTTTAATGTAAATGCTACTTAACCACTTCCTTCCCACTGCATCCAACCAGGATGGATCCACCGATCATGTGACCACTTTGATTAGCTGTCCCAGTGGTCATATGATCAGGAGCTGGTCCCAGTGACTCCTGATTATTAGTACAGACCGAGAGCTGTCTTTGACAGTTTGGCCAATGTGCTCCGCACAGAAAGGTCTGCTACCCATTGACACTTGTATGTGGCGTGTGGGTATTAAAGCTCACCCTCTTTGCTACTGCAAGCTTTACGTGGGCAGCAAGAGGTTAATATGATAAAAAGGACCTGGTACTGTGGGATGACACATTGAAAGGTATAAATGACTTCCTGGCTACTCAGTAAAAACACCTCTAGCTTAATTTACCCTCAAAAAGCAGATAACAGGGGCAGTTGCAGAGCCAAGCGATGTAGATGTTAAGCATGGGAAATTCTTGGTACGTTCTTGTAAATGCAATTAGTAGCCGTTTCACGTAAAGTAACTTTATTGTTTCAGGTATTACAGGTCCTTTAAATGATTCTTCTAGAAGGGAAGTGTAATGCAGTGATTTAGAAGGTGGGGGTGGCAAACTGGCCGTTGTGCTGTTTTCTTCCAAATCCATTAATTGCTGGGATTTATTGAGCTGAAAGCTCGGCCTTAAATGCTGAGAACAAGTGCTGCTATTTTAAGCACACTGATAGCATCCCAAGCTCTCGGAGGCCCTCTAACACCCCATAATCCTCGTCAACAAAAGCAGTTCTGTGCTTCTGGAAGTCGCACTCAGGGAGGGGACCTTGGTACAAGGCGAGCCACTTTGCACTTTTTTTTTTGTATTCCGACAAGCTCACACGCAGTCAGGATATCGAAGTGCGGATTAGTCATGGGTAGGGACCGTGTTAATCATTGCTGTGTTGAGCAGTCTATTAACATAAGGTGTGGGAAGCTTCAGATTTTCTACACACAGGCTACCCACTGCTTACAAGAGTCATGCAGCCCCCTTCATCCTCCAGATTGCTGATCCGACACTTGCCTGATTCTCGGCAACACAATCCCACTTGCTGTATAAGAAAGAGAAGGTGAAGCCTCTGCTGATTATTGCTACCACCCACTGACAATCCTACATCCACATTCCCTGCCGCCTGGCTGAGGCCTTTCATACAAGCAGCCTGCACCTACCATGGACAGCTACTGTAAACCGAAGCTTGGGGGGGCTGCCCTGGTCAGAGCTGTCATGGCCATGGCAACAGCCTTTGTCGGTAACATCGCTACCCTTATACATGGCTCAGCTGCCAAGTGCTTACTTAATAGTGGGAAGCCCTGAGAACGCGTCGTGCTAGGAGATGGTTGTTCCTGCCAAAGTATCCATTTACATCGAGGATATTCACCTGCAGCAGCGAGGGCATTCATGCCAGTTTATCCATTTCTCTACTCTGAGTGGTGACTCTGCTTTCTTTCTTAAAGAAGAAGCAGCATTGATTGCTACCTTCCCATGTAATCTTTGTCCCTGACATTAGATGCATAGATCAACATAAAGATTGCGACACCTCTCCCTTTTCATAAGCAGAAGGGTCTATGCATTGTGGTAATGAGAAACCAAGCACTGTACACACATTACTGCCAAAGGGTGCCAGTCATTTTCAGTGACACCCCAACACACCAAGGCCTCACTCACATGGACATAATAAGGCATACACTTGTGCGAGAGCCATGTTTGCCCGCACAGAATGCATGGGTGTTTCATGTATCTGCCTGCAGGCAGTGCCATGCCTGTCTATAGGGAGCAGCAGCTGCTCCCAATTTGAAATCCAGGCAGGTGCAGGTAAGCCCAATTACAAAATTCTCCTATAAAGATTAACATGCTAATGTAGTTCCAAAAGTATATTTTAATCTTTAAAAAAAAGTTCTAAATCTGATTAAACCAGATCTCCATCCAGCACTGTGCATGAGTGGCTCTCTCCCTCCTGATAGGCTCAGAGACAGCAGCCGGAGACATTGGTTCCCACTTCTGTGCATCACAGCCAGTGAGAAGAAAATGGGGGTGCAGAGCCAAGCTGCGCTCTGTGTGTCAATGGACACACAGAGCACGGCTCGGGAGCAAGCATCCACAAGTGCCCCCATAGCCATCTGCTTGTGATGATGGGCACTTAATGGGGGAGGAGCCAGGAGCGCCAGGCTTTAAAGAGGAAGTAAACTCTGCCTTCCTTTTTGCGATTTTCATCTACTGTGATATGAAAATGCATTTACAATCATTGTACAGTATAATGTATGAACAATTGCTTCTTACTTACTATTTAGTAGTTTGTAAAGAATGTTTCTTCCGGGATTAGGCTGCGCCATCTTCAGTACTGTTTTCTGTTTCAGCTTCGGATGTCATTTCCGCCCTTCATTGTTTCCCCTGCTTAAATCTCGGGCATGCGCGACAGTGCATTATGCAAGCCTCTTTCTCAACCCGAAATCACTATGGCAACCAAGCTCCGCTGTGTTATACCTCTTGTTTTGCCGCTGTCATTCGAGGCTATAAGCTGCAGATGATTGCGGCTGACAGAACACCGCTATAGAAGTCTCTATGAAGCCCTGGTTTACTCCCCGTGTGACAAGGGGAGAACCAGGAAGCTGTGCATGAATGCCCAGTCTCGCGAGTCTTCGAAGCTGTGCCGCAGACAGCAGAACTTTTGTACACCGGCGCATGCGCTTTCCGTCCTGCAATCACGGCACGCTCTGTGTGCGGTCTCCCCATTAACAGCGTGCCGTGACTCGCAGGACGAAAGCGCATGCGCCGGTGACGTAATCAAGCATTAGGGAGCAGATTTCAAGAACATTAAACAAGTAAGCAAACTTTTAAAGGCAGCAATGAATATCTTTAATAATGAGGATTGCAATGTGCTGAAGTGGGTTTGGAGGGTTTACAACCTCTTTAAAGTGGTTGTAAACCTCAGGAAAAAAAAAAAACCTGAAAGACAAAGGTATAATGAGCTAGTATGCATCGTATACTAGCTCATAAAATACTTACCTTAGAACGAAGCCCCCGCATCACTGTCCGTTCATCGGTGACACGGCCGACCTGTTCAGTCGTCTTACTGCTAGGCTCGCGTCCTCCGGCCAGCTGATTGGCTGGAGCCGCGACGGCGTCACTTCCGCGCATTTGCGTAGGAGCCGCGTTCTTTTAGAGCGCTTGCGCCAGTGATGTCACTGGCTGTATGCAAAGTAAATATCTCCTAAATGGTGCATGTTTAGGCGATAATTACAGTATCTATAGGTAAGCCTTATCATAGGCTTATGTTTAGGTACAAGTTACAGAGGAAGCTTTATGTTTTAATGTATTTCAGGTGTGTTTAGATCATAGTACAACTTTAAAGCGGAGTTCCGGTGTCAAACAATTTTTTTGTATAAAAAATACCCCCCGAAACAGTCAGGGCTAGTGCATTGCAGCAATGATAGCCTCTGAACTGTCCCAGGTTTCACTTACCTTTTAGAAGAAATACTTACCTTGAAAATTTCTTGTCCAGCGCTGCCATCTCAGTTGTGGGCAGCTGAAGCCAGGGCATCCTCTTCGGTCCCAGAATGCCCTGCACCGGCCCCGCTCGTCACTTCCAGTGCAGGCGCGTCATCCCTGCACAGCTTCTGGGCATGCCCAGAATCTGTTTAGCAGGGAATGACGCGCCTGCACCGGAGGTGACGAGCGGGGCCGGAGCAGGCGCATTGATTCCTGGGAGCGATGATGTTCAGCTCCCAGGAGTCAATGCAAGCAGGAAGAGACGGCGCGGGCCGCGGCCGCAGAGGGAGGAAGTGGAAGGAAGGTAAGTATATTTTCTTCAAAAACAAGGTAAGTAAATGAAAAAAAAAAATCAGGATTATTCTTTTTTCAGGTGATTTTCTGCAAAGTTGTTTTTAGGCCGGAACTCCGCTTTAAGCCTGTGTTCCAGTGCGATTAGTCGTGTGTCTGCCGTCATGCTGCTGCGCACAACATTGGAAATAACCTTATTCCCCAAGGTGCCCATGCACATCAATGTAACCTGGTGCAGTGTGATTTATGAAAAGGTGCAGGTGCTTCTTTTGGTGCTACACAGTTTTTGGGTATGTAGGCTTCAGTGAGAGCGCACAAAAAAAAAAAAAAAAAAAAAACGCATGTACATGTGATTTATGTGCATATAATCAAATCTCTTCCTCCCAGCAATAATAACGTCACAGCAGATATTGCTAGTCATTGGCAAAAACAGGCAACATAAATGCATTTTTTTTTTTTTAGTAGAGCATCCAATAGAGTAGGTGGTACAGATGACAACGACTTATCTCTGATTAATCTGTGGTTGTCACAAGAAAACGCTCAAATTGTTTCAATCTTTTGATTGATGTCCTTATGGTTGGGGCTTATCTGCTGCGATCTTTACCTATCCACACCTTGATTAAATTTTCCCGTGATTGTATCAGAATCCTTTTGATCGGGCAGCAATTTCACTAGTGTGAGTGTGTGTCTGCCCCCCCAATTTTATCTTTAAGCCTCCCTTTTGCAGAATGACTCACTAGTTAAATTATTAACTTCTGACCCGCAAGTGAACCGAACTAGTCAATATTCAGGAAGCGGCTCTTGGGAAAGTAGGCTGAAATTGATGAGATAACGTTTACAACCAACAAAACAAACAAGAGCTTAGTGACGCATCAGTGACTGGCCTTAGGATTGGCGAGTCTGTCCGGTAGCTGAAACCCGGTAAAGTGGACCTGTCATTGTGGATTAGCTGCTACCGGCAGCACACTCAATCGGAAAGTGACTAAGTATGATTCTTGTTTGTTTATGCGTTTTGCAATGCTGAATCCTTAGTTCCTGTCAGCGCTCTCTCTAATGTCAGGTCAATGGAATGAATCTACGAGGCTGAAGACAGATTTTTTAAAAATGTATCCTATCAAAGCCTATTATGGAGTCGCCAACGTAATTCCGTTTCCCACAGTACCCACCTGCACCGGATTTGTATCCAGCAGTGTGCCGCGCAAATGAGGGCAACCCTTTAAAAACCCCATAATCTGATCCAACTTTACCCGAAGTTGCCATGTACTGACCCCTATCAGATTTGGATTGTGTTCTATCCTTGGGAAGATTACCTTCTATTTGTCTTAGGGAATGTTGTCATTGGGACAGAAAATGATAGAAGATCCAAAATGTTACCGTTGTCACCAGGACAGGTGGTGAGGGATAATCTTCCTATTGGGACATCTGTAATGATGACAGCTGTCGGATTTCATTTTAGAGAGAGATTCTTTCACTCTTGCGGTCTTTCCAGGATAGGATGTAACACCGATTCTCCCCTGTGGGACACAAGCCAAAAATACACGCGTTTAAAACCCATTCCCAATCAGAAAACAAAAATGATAAAGTTTGGGCTTTAGGTCTCCCTTAGGGCTTGTTCACTTATGCAGAGACCCCTCTCATTAGACAGGCTATGAGGAGGCGATATGTCGCCTTTTTTAATCCTGTAAATGCCACACCACATACTTCCGTCACTTGCATTTCATACACGTTTGTGGCACAGCCCCGTACACTGAATGCCACAGTCCTGAGTATCTGTATGCCCTGGTTAAGGGGCAGTTTTACCTCCCCCCTAGTGCATGTACGAACGAAGCCTTAATGAAGTGAGCCTTAGTTTTGGCCATGTGTTCAAACAGTACAGACACCCGTGTACATTCAACAGTTGGTATTTTGAAGTTTTATGTAAGATTTTGCAATGCACTACTGTAGTTTGCTCGCTTTGCTCTGAGAAATATACCATTGAAACCTTTTTTTTTTTTTTTTTTATGTGTTCCGTAACTGCAAAAATACTTTACAAAGCAGGAGAAATATATGTATTTTTTTTATTTATACATGCACTATTTATTTTTTTTAGGGGAAACTAAAGGAAAATAAATGTTTCAATTTTTGTGAAATTTTATTTTGTTATATAAAAAAAGTTTTTTTTTATATATATATATATATATATATATATATATATATATATATATATATATATATATATATATATATATATATAGTAATATTTTTACACAAAAATCTAAGTATATTTATTTCCCTAGTCAAGGCTTCTGGGGTTGATTTATTAAAACCGGAGAGTACAAACTGGTGCAGCTGTGCATGATAGCCAATCGGCTTCTAACGTCAGCTTGTTCAATTAGGCTTTGTTAAAAAATAAAAACTGGATGCTGATTGTAAACTCTGGTGCAGCCCTGCATAGAAAACCACTCTCCAGTTTTAATAAATCAACCCCATAGTGTTAAGAAAAGCAAAGAGAAAATACCTAAATACATTTTATATATTTTTTTTGTTAAAGCTGTTTTATTGTAATTCTGGCAAGTGCTTATCATAAGGTCCCATAATAGATATACACACGCACATACTGCCTGGCCAAAAAAAGTCACCACACCAAAAAAAGTCACACACGTTGGACCGCTTTTAGCTTTGATTACGGCATGCATTCGTTGTGGCATTGTTTCGATAAGCTTCTGCAATGCCACAAGATTTATTTCCCTCCAGTGTTGCATTCATTTTTCACCAATATCTTGTATTGATGATGGGAGAGTCTGGCCACTGCGCAAAGCCTTCTCCAGCACATCCCAAAGATTCTCAATGGGGTTAAGTTCTGGACTCTGTGCTGGCAAATCCATGTGTGAAAATGATGTCTCATGTTCCCTGAACCACTCTTTCACAATTTGAGCCCGATGAATCCTGGCATTGTCATCTTGGAATATGCCCTTGCCATCAGGGAAGAAAAAAAAAACCATTGATGGAAGTATGTGTGTGTGTATGTATAGGTGTGTATGTGTATATGTATGTATATATATATATATATATATATATATATATATATATATATATATATATATATATAATGTGTGTGTGTGTGTATGTATATGTATATATATATATATATATATATAATATAACATATATGGGATGTCAGTACAGCAAGACATTGTGAATAGATAGGTGTACACCCTTTTACTTGCACTTGCATTACAGACTGCAAAAAAAAATAAAAATACTTGATTCCTTCAAAAATATTGTGAGCTGATTACTTTGCGTTTGCTCTTAGCATTGTTCCTTGATCGCTGTGTACTACAGAATACCTCCCCCTATTAGGACAGGAGGAGGAAGAAGTTCTGTAGTCGTAACACTTCTTGCCTTAGCGCAGTGATGGCGAACCTTGGCACTTCCAGATGTTTTGGAACTACATTTCCTATAATGCTCAACTGCACTGTATAGCGCATGAGCATCATGGGAAATGTAGTTCCAAAACATCTGGTTTGCCAAGGTTCACGATCACTGCCCTAGAGTGACTATTCTGTTCCTCAATAGATGCAGTACATGAAGTGCATGATGTCATCCTAAGAGCTAAGCAAGCTGCAATAGATCAACTTTAGTTTTGGGGTTTAAGGTGCGGTCGGGCGGTAAAAATAGATGTTGAGCCTGAGTTTTGCCGTCTTGACCTGCCCACTTAGGGTGAAATGCAACCTGATGGGGTTGTACACCTGCCGTGGCAAAAATTAGACACCCTGTTGCGATTGGCACTCAGTCCCACTACTGTACTCAACCTATATAAGTGTATAGGGGTGCAACTGCGTTTGAGATATGGGATTGTGTTGCAGGCTTTACAGGGTCAAAATGAGCAGTGAGAAGGTAGCCTAATGCCTCCTAGCTACTTGTCAAATGCCCTCTGAAAAGAAGTCCACCGCTGATAAACTCTACAGAAGGCAACGTTAGTGTAAACTATCCTTAAAAGTGGTCTATAAACTCCAAAAGTGCATTCCTCCCCATCCCAACTTCACCATATTCAAGCTTTACCAATGCTAGCCAAAATTACGATGCGGGGGATCGGGAGCTACTTGCCATCAAAGCAGCCCTGGAGGAATATCCTGTTTGGAAGGAGAAGCACATTCTATATTAATATGTACTGATCATAAATATCTTGAATACTTGGTCTGCCAAGTGGCTGAAGCCACATCAAGCCAGATGGGCACTGTTCTTAGGATTCATATTTCACATACCCTACTGGCCTAGATCAAAGAATGTTAAGCTGGATGCACCACAATTGGAGCCATGGGTCACCCTTTCGGCAACACCCAACTTGACATGTAAAAATCGAAGGAGCCGGATGGAAAAGTCTTTATCAAACAGTGACTTTATCTGTCACTGGGTATTCAGGCAGCTGTTGCCATCTGTGATTTTATTGGATTGGATGCACTCACTGCTTGGCAAAGAACTTGCCACCCAGTTCTTTTGATTTTTACATAGGATGTTGAGTTAGGTGTTGCTCCAATTTCAAATGATTCTTTCTGAATTCAAGCCGTGCATGGCTAGCATTGGTAAAGCCTCAATATGGTGAACTTGGATGGGGGGATGCACTTTTGGAGTTTTTTAGACTGCTTTTTGAGAAAAAAAATAGCTGGCAGTTGGGATTCCTCCATCCACACCGTTTAGCATGGATGGGGAGATGGTGGTTTTCTTTCCTTCAGCCGACCAGTATGGCTAGCCTTTGCCTCTCTCCATTTGTGTCTAAAAACCGAGACTGTGTCAATTTCGGGACAGATGGGAGCGGGTTTGTTCATTATAAATCTTTAAAATTCATTTTTTCCCTAGCAATATTTTACTGAACTCCTGTACAGCATGCCATTCTCTGACGGCACATGTAGCCGTCACCATGAAAGTTCCTGGAAAAATAAACAAATCTGTTTTCCTAATGTTCGTATTTCGCATGAAATGATGATTTGAAGAGCATAGTGCTTCCCATTCTTTACACTGTACACAGGTCTCAGTCAGCTGGTGCGTTACTAATTAGCAGTTTGACATTTTCATGACAATCTGTTGAACCTTCGTTAAAAATAGACCATAAGTGTCCAACTCCACAGGTGCAGCTCCAATTACCTATGCAGCTGAAGAATGGTCTCCGTGCTGCTTTATCATGCTGGATTGTGGCATTATCAGCGCGTTGGGCCAAAAACAAAGAAGCCGCTAATCATCTCTTTTAATAATGTGCTATACATCTCCTCTCCCTCTAGCTCTGGGTGCCAATGCCATTTACAGTAGGTCATTAAGATTATTAGAACAATGATGTGCAGCAAGCTAATAAGGAAACTTTTATTATATTAATATGTTAAAATATCCAATTTTGTTTCCAGATATCTATCATCTTTTATTACATACATTTTTAATGCAAATGCTGGGCACTTCTAATTAAAGCTGAACTCCAAACAGATATAAAAGACACAAATGAATGCAGTTCTGTAATCATTAATACATCTTAAGTGCCGGTTCACACATATGCGATGTCAGACATCGCATGTGATTCGCAGCGCACTGCTCTGCAAATCACATGCGATTGTATGGCTGAATTTGCATCGCCTTCGGACCAAAGTCACAGAGGAACCATTGTTAGTTCGCACTATAATCTGATCACATGGGTGTTCACACCTATGCAATCCGATTCATGTCCGAATTGACAGTACGCACTGCGGTGTGGGAACTAATCTGGGGGTGACATTAACTTTGTATTGACACCCCCAGCGATTCACATATGGCAGTGTGAACTGCCTGCGAGTCGAGTGCGATGCGGGAACCCACAGTGGATTTGCAGTTTCCGCATCGCATGTATGTGAATCGGCACTAAATGTTTTTTTATGCAAGTAATGTAAGGATTTGAACTTAGCAGCCTTTGCAATCCTCTGTACAGCAGAGCTCAGACATATCCTGCCCATACACGCTTTCATTTTTTTTTAATCTGATCGATGGTTGATTCAATCAAAATGATTGCATCCATAAGTAATCGAATATCCATACCTTCTTTTTTGATTGGCTTAAGCCCCGTACACACGTACCGATGGTCGGCATACAAATGTTCCTCTTTTCTCCCCGGGATGTCGGTGTCTGCTGAAAAGTGCAAAGACAGCACAAGGACAGCACAAGAATTTTGTCCGCCGACTGCAGAAGTGATGTCATGTAATGGTTAACTTTCCCTGTGTTTTCTATTTTCTGAGCATGCCCAGTCTTGCAAATCTGCGGTCTGTCGGCCGAATTGTGTACTGACAGGCGAACAATCGTCCGTTCTGGTGTCGGCATACAAATATTTTCATGTTTGCAAGAAAGACTTTTGTCCGCGGATTGTGCGCAGACATCTGTCGGAGGCACCATACTAACACGCGTACAATCGGCAGATCCTTCGTCCACCGACGTTTGTATGCCGACGATCGGTACGTGTGTACGGGCCTTCAGACTCCATTTTGATTGGATTCAAGATCGACCAAGACTATTATCAAGATCATATAATCCAGATTATTATTAATTATTGATCATTTTGCACTGATTGGCAGCACTGTGACTTCATGACTACGATCATATTTTGATCAGATGATAAGATAACATGGTGGAAGCAAAGATGCAATCAAAAACTTACAATCACAAGTTACAATCCTATCTTAACTATCAATCAAAATTCACTTTCCACGTGGGGGCATATCGATCGAATGGGTTGTCAACTATAGAGTAAGGCCACCATAAGGGAAGGGAGAAGCAGCACAGTCAGCCAGTTGTAAGGTGCATGGATTGTGCTGATAGGAGAGAGAGAGCAGATTGACAGAGGTGCTCATGCGGTCTTCTGCGTCTCATTTTACTGTCCAGTCACAAGGGTGACAGCAAAGAGGATATTTATTTCGTAAACCTGGAGTTCAAATTTAAATGACATATTTGTCTAGTTTTCTATGCAATATGTCAATATACAGTATATTCTGTAGGGAATAAATGTGCACCTGAAGCAGCTAAATACACAGGAGTTGTATCAAGCAGAGTGCCACCAAAAAGTGAAACTTCCGCTTTAAGCACTCCCCCCTGTAATTTTGTTGGGGAGGTACCTAATTTTGACAGGTACCTGCTCCCAATTCCGCTTGGGCCACCTAGGAGGCTCGAGCAGAAGTTCTCCTTCCCCCTCCCTGCAACCTTCTGAGATATGTCAGCGGTCCCAGAAGATTGCCTGGCCAGTGAGGAAGTGCAGCGTGACTCGCGCATGCGCAGTGCGCACCCGGCTGTGAAGCCGTATGCTGTCAGAGTTGGGTGCCCACACTTGTGATGCCAGCCCTGCCAGACAGGAGCGAGGCTTTGGGTGGCTGCATCGCTGGATTGTGGAACACATGAGTGTGTGTGTTTGTTAAAAGTCAGCAGCTACACTTTTTGTAGCTGCTAACTTTAAATAAACCTAAAAACGACTGGAACTCCGATTTTAAGTTACCATTTATTTCTCTAGCGCTCATCGACAGACGTAGTCCTCGGTGATACACCACCTTCGGGTTATGTTACCTCCGCAGGAGCAGGACTAGACAGGAAATTAAAAAGCTCTGGCCACACCCTAGGGGCAGTCCCAGAGGGTATATCCTCTCTCTCTCTGCCTCAGCAAATCAGTTATTTTCTGTCTAGTTAGGAGTAAGGACCTAGACACCTTGCTGGGATCTTAGGTCCTGGCAAGAATTTTTTCTTAAAGGATTTTTTTAGACAGCTTTTTCTCCAGTGTTCCTGTGAGATCTTCAAGCAAGAAAGCTGAACTGGGCAACGGGCTGGATGTTGAGATCCGGTGGTCACCCCAGTTCAGCCTACGAGCGCGTGCAGGCCATAGCTCCGCGCTGGGTCGGCCGCGACAAAGTCCCGTTAAAAGGACTGAACCCGCGAGTTAAACGTCTCGCTGAAACGCCAAAGACCATGAGTCACGGCGTTCGTATCGGTCGACAGCCCTCCCGCCCCGGTGGAGAGGGGTACTGTCAGGAGTTGGTGCCCGCCTGGTTCCGGTATGGTGAGTAGTATGTTCCCCCTTTCTCCCTGACGGGTTTTGTGGTGGACGCGGGCCCCTCTCTGTATGGTAAGAAAGAGTCCTTTCTGTCCTATAACATGTCACAGATCCTCCTACTTTGAGTGTGATTTTTTGTGTACAAAAAGCCAGGAGGCTTGGTTTGGGAGCTAACAATCTATTGTATACATGTTTAAAAGATGTAATCTGTGGCATTCTGGGAATCTTATGGGTTTAGTATAAGCTACCTACCAGTCAGAAGCCACGGACATGTAGACTGCCTTCCAAATCAGATCTCCAGCTATTAGCAGGCCTCCCGAACGGCCATGCGGTCCGCCAGGGGCCGATACCGCCAACCACGCCATATCCCCAGGCAGAGACAGTGTTGTGTGCCCTGCAGCACACCGCCATTCAGCAGGCCGCCGCCATTTTTCTTGCAGGATCGCACGAGCCGCCATTTTGGCGTAGCCTCGTGTCTCCAGCATGGGGGCGGCCATGTTTGAGGTGATCCTACACCTCGTGGAGCTTGGGGGAGGCGCCGGAAGGCGTGCAGAGGGGCGGAGCCGCCTCCTTTCTTCCTGGCAGCCAGCCAAAAGACTTCCTGTTTGTCAAGACAGCGCTGTAAGCTGTTGCAGTTTAACTCTGAGCATCAAGTGGTGAGCCTGGGGGTCTATCTCTCTCTCTCTCGATCGATAGGGATCCCTAAGCAGGTAACACTAAGGGGCTTTTTTGTGGCGCCGGGGGTCAGAGAAAAAAAAAAAAAAAAAGTTTTTTTCTTTACTTATGAATTATATTATCCAGGAAGTAACTGGAGTTATTATGGACCCTGCCACACATATTCCCCCACCTGTTTCCCTCGAGGGGGCCTCGGGACCCGCCGGTGCACAGAGTATAGAGTCATTTACAGCAATTTTGGAGTCTATGGTGGCTCGGGTGGAGGCGGCCTGTCAGGGACGGGGGTCAAGGAAGCGACCCCCGCCTACCCCTATACCCTCTGCAAGGGCTGTTATCCCAGGTAAAGCCCCCTCAGACAGTGAGGAGGACGCTTCTTCTCTTGCTATAATTCAGGAAGAAGCATTGGTGGACGCACTAGTTGTGGCAGTGCAAGAAACCTTAAAACTTGAGGCTTTACCGGCAGAGGCAACTGAAACAGAGAGGCCTTTTGGGACTAATAAGCCCATCAAGACGGCGAAGGCTTTTCCTGTACCTAAATGTTTTGGTAATCAGATTAAAGGAGAATGGGAGCATTCTAAACGTACCTTTACTATTTCCAAGCGTATTGCTAGACGCTATCCGTTTGAGGAATCCATCATTAAGAAATGGACGGTACCACCAGTCGTGGATCCGCCTATTTCCAGGCTGAATAAAGCCACGGTTATTCCAGTGGAGGACACTTCGTCCTTTAAGGATCCGGTGGATCGAAAGATAGAAGCAGAGTCCCGCACTATCTTTTCTCTGATAGGGTCAGCATTTAGACCAGTAATCGTTATTGGTCTAGTTTCCCAGACACTTACGGAATGGGCGAAAATGGTACGCCAAGATCTTAGGGGAAAAGATATTCCCCAGGAGACATCTGATTTGATGGAACAGATCATACAAGGGCTACGGTTTATCTGTGACGCAGCCTTGGACACTACTCCCTTATTAGGGCATGCATCTAAGTTAGCAGTGATCCTCAGACGTGTGCTGTGGTTAAAATGCTGGTCAGCTGACCTAGGTTCCAAAAAGACCCTCGCAACAAGCGAGGACCTTTCTTTACCGCCCATAAAGGGCGCCCGGCTGGTACTAGCGGGAAAGGCAAGACTCCTCCCAGGAGGGTTCAAGAAGGGGACCAACCCAGCCAAACCCGAAGCAAAGGAGTACACAGCCTGAAGGTGCGCCCCCACCCGGTTTCAGGGTGGGGGGACGTTTTCACCGGTATTCAGGACATTAGATCGAGCATCAACCACTACTACCGGTGCGATTCTTCCCTTCCAACATTTAAGTACCACAGGAAGCGGTAGTTACCGTTCCCTGAAAAGATCTTTTCCTTTACCTTTTCCTAAGATTAGTCCCGATACCTCACAGGAATCGGATCTGGTTGACCAGATAGGCCAAGTAGCCTCTAGTCGGGTGACTTCGGTCCCTGAGGTTCAACCAGAAAAGATCACCTTTCCTGATAACTATCAGGTATTTGATAAATGTGTGGGAACAGAAAACGACCAGACTTTCTCGGATGGTCGGGGCCAGATAGCTCTAGGGACGCCTGGTTCAGATCCAATCAGCGCCAGTGGTCCTAGAAATTCTAGGCTGGCCTCCTCAAGCCGGCCTGGCCGACTTGGACATGTTAGTCGCAGACGTTCCGTGGGAACTTCGTCTCAGGGAGTGTCTGTGGTCTCAAGGACCAATTTACCTTCGTGCTTTACAGTCGCTGGTTTTAATGGCCTGGCCATTGAGACCCAAGTACTGAAGGACAGAGGTTTGTCTACTTCAGTCATTCCTACCCTTATTAAAGCAAGGAAAGCGACTTCCAGCAAAGTCTATTATCACACATGGAAGACTTATATTGCGTGGTGCGAATCTTTAGGATTTCCTCCACGTACCTATTCGGTGACTCGAATATTGGCTTTTTTGCAACAAGGGGTTGAGCAGAAGCTAGCCTTGAGCACCATCAAGGGTCAAGTTTCAGCATTAGCAATCTTCTTTCAGAAGCCTTTAGCTACCAAATCCTTGGTGCGGAATTTCATCCAGGGGGTGCGGCACCTGGCTCCTCCAGTCCGCGCGCCCTTACCGCCCTGGGATCTTAATTTGGTTTTGTCGGTTCTACAGAAACCTCCTTTTGAAAACATCAGGGAGATTCCCTTGCTTACTCTATCCCAGAAGGTGGCCTTCTTGGTAGCTATTACTTCTGCTCGCAGGGTGTCAGAACTGGCTGCATTATCATGCCAGTCACCATACCTAGTGATTCATAGGGATAAGGTAGTACTTCATCCTAAGCCATCTTTTCTTCCCAAGGTGGTTTCAGATTTTCATCTGAATGAAGATATTGTACTACCTTCCTTGTGTCCTCAGCCCAAGCATCATCGGGAACATGCGTTGCATTCCTTAGATGTGGTTCGGGCAATCAGGGTATACCTGAAATCTACGGAATCATTCCGTAAGACGGATTCACTTTTTGTGATCACGGATGGCCCCAGAAAGGGTTTGCCTGCATCTGCCGCGACCATTGCCAAATGGATTAGACAAACGGTGGTACAGGCTTATTCTATTAAGGGTCAGAGTCCTCCGTTCCCTGTTAGGGCGCACTCCACTCGAGCGCTCAGTACTTCCTGGGCCTTTCGCCATCAGGCGTCAGTGGTCCAGGTATGTAAGGCGGCCACCTGGTCGTCGGTACATACCTTTACAAAATTCTATAAAATTGATGTGACGGCATCGGCGGATGCCTCATTTGGCCGCAAGGTTTTGCAGGCCGCAATTTGAGGAGACCGGTGGTCTACCTCGAGGGTTTTTTTCTGTTTGAAAAAAAAAAAAAATTTTTGTTTTCTCCTTTTTTGTTGAGTCTCATCATAAAGGATGAGCATTGTAAACTTCTAGTTGGCACCGGTTGGGCCTTCTAGATTGGGATTTGATTTCCATTTTCCCACCCCTCAGTTGTGATACTGCTCTGGGACGTCCCGAAGGTGGTGTATCACCGAGGACTACGTCTGTCGATGAGCGCTAGAGAAAAATGGATTTTTGTAAAATCTTACCGTAAAATCCTTTTCTCTTAGCTCATCGACAGACGTAGTCCCCGCCCCTCTGTTTTGGAGTTGGGTTGGGTTAAATTCTCTAAGCACTGCTTTTTCACATGACTGATTTGCTGAGGCAGAGAGAGAGAGGATATACCCTCTGGGACTGCCCCTAGGGTGTGGCCAGAGCTTTTTAATTTCCTGTCTAGTCCTGCTCCTGCGGAGGTAACATAACCCGAAGGTGGTGCATCACCGAGGACTACGTCTGTCGATGAGCTAAGAGAAAAGGATTTTACGGTAAGATTTTACAAAAATCCATTTATATCTGTGCTGCCAATTTGTAATTCACACAGTATGGACAGATACTTGAAGTTCATACAAGCTGCACATCTTGGTCATCAATTCCTCCCCAAACTCTTTATTGGTCAGTGAAGGAACAGAAGCATACTGATAAGGTCATCCCTCTGCTAATTCAGTTCATCTGTCAGCCTGTTCATTACCAAAAATCTCAACTGCAGGGCAGCATAGTTGGTTTTAGAGATGCTCTACAGTGATTTACTGCAGGCTGGTATCAAGACGTATTCAGTTAATTACATTAGTTGCAGCTAAGCGATACAACATTGCCTTCTTAGGAGGTATTCACACATCTCTGATTCCTTTTGTATTAAATTGTCTTGTAAGCGCCCATTCACACTGGCGTGACACGACTTTGTGGGGCGACCTGTGAAGTCGCGGTGCACAGCGTGCACGCGACCTCGGCGCGACTTGCACGGACTTCATATAATTGAAGTCAATGCAAGTCGCCTCCAGGTCACCCCAAAGTAGTACAGGACCCTTTTTCTAAGTCGGAGGGACTTGTGTCGCTCCTATTAGAACGGGTCCTGTACTATTTAATGGCGAGTGACCGACCGCGACTTGTCAGGCGACCAAGTCGCCTGACAAGTCGCGCTAGTGTGAATGGACCCTAACTGTAACGGTCTTCCCTCGCTTTGTAAAATACTGCACCATCCGTTGGGGCTATATTAATGCTTAATAATAATAATAATAATAATGAGCCTCACTAGCACAAAACCTAGAAACAAAGACCTGAGTCCTGGTTCACACTGGTGCGATGCCGGGGAACTCTGTGAATCAGTGCCAGTTCCCACATCGCACAGTGGTTCACATCGTGGTGTGAATAAAAAAGTTGACACCCCCAGATTGGTTGGCAGATCACAGTGTGAACTGTGAAATGGTGCAAGAATCGGATCACATAGGTGTGAACACTTATGCGATCCGATTCCAGTGTGGACCAAAAAAAGGGTCCTGCACCATTTTGGTGTGAATGGAATGCGATTTCAGGCATACATTTTGTATGGCTGAAATCGCATCGCACAGACATCGCATGTGATGTGCACAGCAATTTGCTCCATCAGCAAAGACTAAGTGCCGGTTCACAATAGCGTGATGCCATACATTGTAATATCACATACAATGTATGGCATCGCACTAGTGTGAACCGGCACTTAGTCTTTGCTTATGGAGAAGTGGTCAGAGTCTTGCAAATCATGTGTTTTTTTGCGCCTTTTAGCAGTCTGCATCTAGAACCGCTGGCATGTAGCAGATACAGCCAGTATTTCCAACTCTTATACAGCCATTTCCCACTTCTCAGCTCTCATCAGTGCAAACTATGGCGACTGGCTCTATTATGTAGGGTTTGTGAGTCCAGGACAACAAGCAAATTTTAAGGCCACACTGAGGCAGTACGAATATTGACTCTGTAAAATGATGGCTATATATGTGCTATACACCAGTGGTTTTAAATGGGCTGATGGCTAAAAAGGGTAAAAAGCAATGACTTGCATAAATCCACCAAGCATAAGCAGAGAACAGAGTACCTTGTTTTTTGGGTTTAGCTCTGGAAGCGAGGACATGCAAAGATCTTCTGTTATAAGAAGACAATGCTGTATCTCACAGTACTTTTGAGGTGGCTCCTAAAGCCCTGTACACACGCACAGATTGTTGGCCGACCGATCGGCCGTCTTTTGTCCAGTGTTTGTTGGTTGAATTGTGCTCTAGACTTGCACTGGACTTTTGTTGGCCAACAAAAACCAACTTCAGAAGTGATGTCATGTGATGGTTTACTTTCCCTGTGTTTTTTCTTCTCTGAGCATGCCCAGTCTTGCTCATCTGATTTTTGTCTGCCGAAATCTGTACTGACTGAGGAACAATCGGCCGTTCTGTTGTTGGCCAACAAAAATTTTATAGCATGCACACCAGATTTTTTTCGGCCAAAAAGTTGCAGTTGGTTGTCGGTAGCATCATACTAACAAGCCTACAATCGGCCGATCGGACGTTGGCCGACAATTTACGGCCCACAATCTGTGCGTGTGTACAGGGCTTTATGCTTATACTCGTTCCTTCTGTTTTTTGAATACGTAACACGATTTGTGTACATATTGGCCTGGAGTTCAGCCTAAAACTATTTCTGTAAATTTTATTAAACAACTCTACCATTTTCGAATTTTAACAAGTTGAGAACAAGAAAACAATTGTACCAATGAAACCGCATTCAGATTTAAGAGGGTAGACAAATGTGTAATTGGGATTTGACCATCCTCACATAGCAAAGTACAGGCTTGTAATTGGATATTTAGAGTAGGAAGGGGTCCTAGTAAGGAACTGATGCCATGACATCAGAAGAATAATGGCGACCTAGACTCTAACCTCCTGACTTTTTCCAGCAGCTCTCCAGGCGTGGGGTCCATCTGTAGACCTATTAGGGCATCCATCCAAAAACCGCCCTTATCTGTATTGTTTGAAGTCGTTTTGTACAGCACTTCCACAAAGTACAACCCCAAAGGTTTCTTCTAGCCCCCCCAATACTCTTTTTAACCTTGTTTTTAGGATTCTTTTTTTCACGCTTTGCTGAACACTTCACTTTCAGAAATATTCTTCAGCTGTCTAGTGTTCAGTGCATGTTTGATGTCTAGCTACAGATTTTCAGTTAATTGCTGGTACAAATAAAGTGCGTTAGAAATTTTACTAATATGTAATTTTTCACTGCAAAGGTTTTGTTAAAGAAACCTAGTCGTGAGTGAACCCTAAGAGGCCCCCATTGCTGGCTGGTAGGGCTGTAAATTCTAGACAAGTGGACAGAAATATCAGCCTTCTAGTAAGTAAAACGGCTTGCTCGTGTGTGTAATCTTTTCGGTCCTCCTTGAGGTTGGCTTTCATTTTCTTAAATTTTGTTCTGTATTCCCTGTTGGGATTGTCCCTCACTTCCTGTATGGTCACTGAGACTAGAAGTGAGGAATAATCGACCGACATCCATGTCAACCCTTACCTGCCCTATTTAAATAAAAATGTTTTGGCTTGAGCTCTTATTTAGAGGCAGAATATGCTTGCCCCTTACATGTCATATAAAAAATGTGTCTTGCCATTGGTCTTGCCATACTTACCAAAAGACCTTGTTTTCTAATGGGATAGTGCCAGAACTGGTCGCATAGAGATGGACTTGCCCACAGTGGGCATGACTAGAAAAAAATGGCCTCTGGTTTGGGTGGCTTAAACATTAAGAAATACCTCCCAACAATTTTGCCTCCTAGTAAAAGCAAAGTGCACAACTGGATCTGTATCACCCAAACCTCAGCACAAGTTCTCAATACATTTGCAATCATGCCTGCATTGTCCAAACCTCAGTACTGTAGCAAGTCTAGATTGCAATTTGTAACTGTGAAACTGACCTGATGCTCAATATCACTGAAGGCCTGGCAGCACTAAAGCCATTGCCAGCCATTGTCCCCGCAAGCCAAATGTGCCAAGTGGTTCATCACAAACTGTCAGATTTTCTATCATTTTCTATTTCGACATAGGACAAAGCTAAAAAAGGCCCTTTTGTTTCCTTAACCAAGCAGAAATGGTTAGACCGTTTTTTTTTTTTTCGAATGTTCCTGCCAAGAGTGGTATTAACTAAAATGTGTGCAGATAGATTATACAAGTTTTTTCTTTTAAATAGATGATACAATGGTTTTATGATTACTGAGCAAGTAATCAATCGTCCTTACTAAGCAATTTCCCCATCTGCTTCGCTGTGTTCTGCTTCTACGCATCCCTAAGACTTGCCAGCTGAGTCAGTGCAGAGGATTCTGTTCTCACTGTGGGCATGTTGGACAGTAAATTGTTGCTTATAGCTCATCTGGCACGCACCCTCTATCTCGGTCATCTGGTTTCCTGTCTGTTGTTTTGTAGCTGCTGTCCCTTTCTCTTTGGGCTCCTCCATCACTTTTTCATTTTCTCTCGTTCTGCTTTTAACGGTTATCTCTTTTCTAGTCTGATGATAGCTTGTCCCTGTCCTTCCTTCCCATTTCTATTTCGGCTGCGATAGCATTTGGTTAACCCTTCCACTGAACTTCCCTAGATAAGAAAAATGCCAAGATCGCCTTCGTTCTATTGCCAGGGCTCCTAAGATTTTTTTTTTTCTCCCTCCTGCCTAGGGGCTTCTGTTCTTCAATGCCCTGTCACCATTTAATCTATTTAACGCAAATACAGTTCAGGTTAAAAAGCAAACCTTTCTGTCTTGGGGGTAAAGGGACCTACCCCCCCCCCAAAAAAAAAAAAAAATCCTAAGTCTGAGGTCTTGGGTTTGGGAGGATCAGAATTTGCCAGTGATTCCCCTTTATTGAAAATTTAAAATCAAGGTGAAAACCTTTTGAACATTTGCAAACCACTGACGTTGTAGCTGGGGCAAAAAAAAAAAAACAATTGTTTATGGGAGCTCCAAGCACAAATGGTGGGAAAAATTATCTTACCTGCAGAATGCCAACAGGTTTTTGCAATATGTATTTTTTTTTTTATTATTAAATAGTGCCAAGTCAGTAGGGTAGAATCACATGAGCTAGTTCTAGCCATTTCTGCAGATTGTTTAAAGGAGAAGTATAGCCAAAGCTATTTTAGCTGTACATCTCCTGGGGATCACAGGAGTGCAGTCTGTTCTATACTCCTGTGACCCATTTTTAGACAACAGCAGGCTAAAGACCTTTGTTGGCTGACGAACATTCAGCCGAGCCAGGCTCAGGAAAGATCTTGACTTTACAGTCTGTATCCACCCAGATGCCAGGACCGGCAGCTGGCTCAGGCTCTCGGCAAACTGCTGAGACTGAGCCAGCCACCCCCTGCCCTCCACAGCCTGGTGCTCCAGTGAGCACTGGAGGAGCAGAGAGCCGGTGACTGATAGTGAAGATGTTTCAATGTGAAGATCCTCAAAAATGTACCTCCTTGAATTCAGAGTAAGTTTACAAACTTCAAGATCGTTAATACTAAGTAGGCTAGAAATAGGAGTAGGCTAGAAATTCATATTTTAAATTTTGATGCACTTAAAAACTTTGGAAAAAAAAAAGGACCTTTTCAGGACCACTCCTTCCCAGCACGTCATAGCTAAACACATCTGAACCAGCAAAAAAAGCTTTTGGTGCAATAGGGTTAGGTTGAAATATTAATGTAAATAAGAATGACATCTGATTTTGAGGAGTTCAAAATAAAAAAATAACTGGTCCATTAATTAGTCTGGATGTTTTCAAATTAGAAGCTGATAACGTATGACCAAATTGTATGTGTGTGTGTATATAATTAAAGCATTAGTAAACTGCTGCAGTAAACAAAACACCTGTAAGCAATTGCATAATGTGCTAGTATGCAAACGCATACTAACACATTATCAAATACCTACCTTAGAATGAGCCCTCCAGCTGTCACCGATGACAGGGCTTCCATCTTCTCTTGGTCTGGGTTTGCGGCCTCCAGTTATGTGAGTGGCCAGAGCCGTGATGACATCACTCCTGTGCGCTCAAGCCCTCGACTTTGGTATACCAGACCTTCAGAGCACATGCGCCAGTGACATCACTGGCTGCATCCAGGGTGAATATCTCCTAAACGGTGTACAAAACGGACTTTACTACAGCTTTAAATAATTAAAACCGCCTAGCTAATGGTATCTGCCAAGTTAAAAAAAACAAATATTTGTCACGTTGATCTTCAATTTGCCCATTGGAGAGAGTGTTTTCTGATATCCCCTTCCCTCCCCAAGGTTTGCTCACTGATCCATGCTCTCCACCCTAGGTGAGCTCTGGGGCTGTAATATGTTGAAGCTTACCTGGGTGAATGGCTTCACTGTCCCATCTCAAATAAAAGTAGGGAGGTTCTATACTCCTACATCCCTGGAAGCCTGCTGTATTAGAGCCAACAGAGCAGAGGCTCAGATGGAGCAGGTAGGTGGCAAAGGGGGTGCTGTCAGTGGGCATGGCTAAATAGGCAAAAATGTCAGAGTCCATTGGTAAGAATGAAGTCCATTGGTTCAATTTACTAAGCTATAACACATTTTATTTTCAGCACTTATTGCTGAAAATAATCATGGAAAATTCAAACTTTTTTTTTTTATTTTTATTTTTTATTCATTGCTTCGGTAAGCACTGGCTTTCTTATGGCGCTTTCCCACTGCATGGAACTGAACAGTTCGGCTTGCTTTTGTGCTTTTCCACTGCTGATACCGCATGGTACGGTGTAGGAACGGTTCGGTACGGTACAGCGGTGCTTTTCCACTACGTGGAACGGTACGGCTCGCTTAAACAGTACCACCTCTGTTGTGGGTCCAACAGGGCCGTACCGGTACCATATCCCACAATCCTTTGCATGCAGCCTTGACTGTTTGTCACTACTAGCCACTGATTAGTCAGAGAATCATTGTTATCCCACCCACTTTACTTTAGTGGAAAAGCAAACTGTGCCGAACCGTACCGAACCGTTCCAACACCGTACCATGTGGTACCATGCAGTGGAAAACCAACAGAGCCAAGCAGGGCCGAGTGGAGCCGAGCCGGTACTTGCAGTGGAAAAGTGCCATAACTGCCTAATATAAAAACAAGGCCTTCCAACTGTTAGGTGACCACTGATATCCGAAACGCTTGCTGCTGCACCTTACTGCTAATGGTCCTTCCTGCTGTATTATTAAGCTTTGTTTACTTCTACCTTAAAATATTGTGAGAACCTATCTCTACTTCTTATTTTGCTATGTCCGCGTCAGGATGAATTTGCTAAATGAATGTCGCACCATTCAAGATAATCTTTTGGCTGTTGTAGGCTTCCCAGTCAAACACGATTTGTTCATCCCCATTAGTTTATCCCAGCAGATAGATAATAGGGAAGTGTGCAGTTTGCAAACCGCCAGCTCTCGCATCCTTCGGTGTCTCAGGTCAGCGTGTATGCCTGAGCCTCCAGCTGCCAGCGTTCGAACACACTTTTCTAGAGGGAGATGTGTATTTCTGATTTTATTATTTATTTATTTTGCCTGACCTGGTTTTATGTCAGGGGAACCTGGAGGCTAATGGTGTTCTTAGAGTGTGAGTCAGCAAGCCCTCCGTGGGTTTTGCTTCAATAATGACACCAATGAGATGACACAGAAAAATACGGGCATCGATTGAGATGTATTGCAGAAGCGTTATGTATGAGGTTACTGTGTATATTGTAAAGATCCCCAACTTTAATAAATACTGTCGGTGCTTGTTGCCATGCACGGCTGAAAGAAATCCCAGCCATTTCTCGGGATTAACTACTCCTTTTCGACATCCCTTATATATTATCTGTAGATTATGGGAGGATTGTCCAATGCAGATGCAGTCTGTAGGATTTGTGCCTTTTAACTGAAAATGGAATGCTAATGTGTTTGTTGAGAAAGGTTGGGGGGCTGTGGACAAATGGCTCGCTGAGAACACTGGCAGAAGAGACTTATGTCCGTCCTCATGACTTGTACAGCGTTGTGACTTCCTAAATAGACCAATACATGTGCCGGATGCAGAGTGAAAGCTATAAACCTTTCTACTTAAACTGTAAATAACCTCCAAGCCTGCAGGGGGAGCATACTTGTGCTGTTCCAGGGTCTTCATCCAAATTATTAGGCAGCCACCTTAATCCGTCCCACTTGGGGGTCTAGTGACACTATAACATAAGAAAATTGACACCCCTGCCCATGGTTATAGTTTCCTGCTTTCAGAGTAAATCCACTTTTGTGGGGAAAAAAAAAAATAGCAAATAAAGAAGAAAACAATGTAGCGTATACAATTGCAACACAAATCATATTGTAATTGAATGTTATTAAAAATTACCTTTCCTTTTCAATCTGCAGCCGCTGCAATTTTCTGAAAATGTAATGCAATATGGCTACCTGGAGCCGTTCTGTACACAGAATGTGTATTGACCACACCCCAGAAACATAAATTCCTGTTTGATTGGCTCACCAATTTTCCCAGAAGTCTGCACGGGTTAACTGCTCATTTGTTCCAGGGGAGAGGAGAAAGCTGTATACTCACCTGATCCTCTCCTCCTCCTGCAAGCGACGTTCCCCCCATGATCCAGCGGTGGGACTGTCCGGAGTGGGTCTATGAGAAAGATGTCCAAAACAGTCCAGCACTAGACCTTGTGGGCGTGGGAGCCACAGAGATTGGTCTCCTGTGGGGAGAATCGGAAGATTAGTTAAGTTCTTTGTTCTTTAATCCCTAGACAAAAATGAGCAGTTAACACATGCAGCCCCTCTGCATGGGAAACCTTTTTTTTTTTTTTTTTTTTTTTTTGGCTTTGAGGAGACACTTGGCTATTGGTAATAGTAGATGGTAATAGGTCTCTTTGCAGGATAACCATTATTTTTGTTGTTTGGAGGTGGCCACTACACTTCTGCATGACCAAATTGTATTATGTGATTTTGTTTTTAAGCAGAGCAGTTAAGATTAGTCTGGTAAACATGTGAAAATGAGCCTGCTGAGTGGAAATTATAAATATAATATTCATATGCAAAATTCAAGTGCAATATTTCATTTTTTACTACTGAAAAGAACATTTCGATCTATTAAAATTGTAAATTTAGCACTGTTTCGTAGCTCATCTGGAAATGCAGAGGATGCTTCATTTCACATTAGCCCTACTTGTCATTTCATCTCTTGGCCGAGCCTGGTGAAGTGTCTGAAGTTTAGCAAACTAATTTAGGTCTGCATTTTGTGAATTGCATGACGGTTAAAGCAATTGACTGGATTACAAACACTTCTAATGGTTTCAAAGGGTGAAGACAGGAAGATTGTGTTGCGTGCATGAATTAAAGATTTCACGACAGTTCAAGAGTGCTAATCAAAGCAGGAGAATGCATGCAGGAATATTTTGCTTACTCTATGAAATTGTGGTCATTGACATGGTTTTCTACTCCTTAAATTTTTTTTTTTTTTTTATAAACTTATTTCATTCACATCACGGGCACATGGATAAAACAAGTCTTTTTAAAAAAGGGCTTTTTGCGACTACAAAAAAACAGTAAATTCAAAACCAACTATTTCATGTAAAAAAGCTGCATATAATGTTCCTGGTCAAATGTCTTAATTTTATTGTCATGTAAACTCTTACATACATGTAGGAGTTTACATGACTTCACAAAAGTGAAGAAATTAGACTTCACTTTGTACAATCTTATGTTCTGTTGTCTAGCACTACTTTGCTTATTTTGTTGGACTATCTGGACTAAAGGTCTTCTGGGTGCTGGAAATTTCCTACTACCCAGGGGTGGGTTGCCAATGGGACCAATTATTATGGCCCCCTCATGGAGGCACGACTGGGATTTGCACTGAGGCCAAAGTGCCCATCCTAAATGCCACCCAATCATTAAAATTGCTGTTTGATTGTGTACTAGTTAGTAGTGTGTGCCACTTGAGGCAGCAAAATGGGTGTTTTGAGTGGCATCTGCCCACGGTACCAGCCCTGCTGCTGCAACATACGTTAATTGTACTGTATATTCCTTAAAAGGTAATTTCACTTTTTAAAATAATAAATAAAAAAAAAAAAGAAAACAATCCCCTTTGGGTGATCAATGTACACTACAGGGACTTTAACAAACTTTGTTACAAATTCCTTATTTTTTCTGCTCTGAAGAAAGAGCTGCACACCTTTTTGTAGGCTGATTCTGAATGGGAGGGACTGGTTCATTATAATCAGCTGGTGCACTTAGTGTTCTGATGAGAAAAGCTGCAGTGTCTGCATCTCTGCAAATCTCAGCTTTCAGTTATTTGCTCGTCAATTGATCTTAATTCACGCAAATGTGCGGCCTCTCGGCGCTAAGCCCCAGGTGCAGAGAAGCTGCATATTTGCATGTGGCCAAGGGGTTAATAACATTAAATATGCTTTGTGTAGCGATTATATACGCCATATCATTTATTTTCTATATATTCCCCCCCCCCCCCCCCACAAAAGCAAAGTTTTTTTTTTTTTTTCTTTTAGAACATACCTTTACACGTGCTTCAGCTTGTGTGTACAGCAATTTTTGAGTAGCTTATGTCAAGGGCGAAAAAATGAATTAGTACGTCTCTGGAATGCATGTTCATTTCCTTGTAATGTACATGGATCGCCCATAGGGGAATGTTTTTTTCTCAACAAAAGTGGAGTTGCGCTTTAAATTAAAAAATGTTTAGGCATAAGCATCCCTCTCTTACCCCTCTTTTCCTTACCTGAGCCCTCATTTGATCCATCCCTGTGCACGTCTGCAGTTCTTCTCTCCCTTAACTTCCGGGACTCCGTCTTTGACAGCACTGGTAGCCAATGGCTCCCAGTGCCCCAGCAATCAAAGCCAGTGACGGGGGGACGAGTCTCTCTGTCTGTCAATGGATGCAGCAGCGGGGCCCAGGAGTGAGCATGCACGATTGCCCCCATGGGAAGTGGCTTTCCATGGGGGCACTGGACAGAGGAGGGGGCAGGTACTGTGATGGGGGACCTGAGAATAGGAGGTTTGAGACGTTCTGTTGTATAGCGCAATTAAGAATTTACTTTTTTTTTTTTTTTTTTTTACTTTTTACAATCACTTGAAATAGCTGAAATACATACCAAGGATTTTGTTATTTTTCGGTTCTCTTTTGGTCAGTAAGACCAATTTGCTTCTTCCTTGGTCAGCTGTGGTCATTGGATAAATGAGACCATATGGATTTCTTGTTCAATACCTAGCCTAGAGTCAAAATAACAAAGCAAGCTGATTTGCTTGATGAGAAAGGTGTGCGTCTTTGCATTGTAGGGAGCGTGTGTAAATTGCAAGACTGTCTATGCAGAATTGCAAAGCCTTTGCCATTTCAAACCGAATCTATTTCAGCTCTGTATTCAGCTAAATTCCTGAAGACTTTAAGCCCAACTTTTGTCTCAATAAGCAATTTGCGTAAATCGGGAATGATCCAGCCATGACAGCCTGGTTTTCCTCTACATCCTTACGCAACTATGTACCATTATATTCTATGAGTATCTTCCCTGTGTTGTTCTGTAGTCTATTTAAAGGAATATGGTAAGTTAGAGTTGTGAGGCCCCATGAATGTTTGCATAAGACACAACGCCTGCCCAAAGGCAAACTACTGTGACAAATGTAGATTCGAGTGAGAACTATACAGGTGTGAAGTGACCTGCCTGACCCAGTGCTGCAGTGCAAGATGGTAACAACTGTAAAAGCACAAACATCTCAACTAACTGTGTTCATTTACATTGCCCGTATACATACATCTTCCTAACCTGTACTGTTATGTGTAGCTAAAGAAAAAAACCTCAATGGCCAAGAATCAAGTAAAAAGCAGTCAATTTTTTTTTTATGCCTGTTTGAACTCTGTGCAATGGTCACATGGTTATCCATAATTTGCATATAACAGTTCAGTTTGGTTTTCCCAATAAAAAAAAAAAAAAACATATTGAGCTTAACAGATTTTAAAGTACCCACAGTACCCCAGATCTGGTAAGCTTTTAGAGGACCCAACCACCATGAGTGGTACTGAAACAAAGATTGAATTTTGCTCATTTTGCCTAAAGAAAAAGTGAAATATTCTTTGATCCAGTTTCATCCCAGAGATAGAAGTGATTTGCCAATAGGAAACAGACCCGGCAGATCTCCTTTGATCGGTTAGCCTCTTAAGCCCCATGTACACGGGCCGGAAAGAAAAAAAAGATAATTCAGCCCGTGGGTATAGAAAACCAGAAGCTTACCGGGTCCTGATCAGCGCGCTCAACCAATGGCAGAGAGAGCTGATCAGAGTATTCTGGCGGGGGGAGAACACAACAGCTCAGCGGGGGAGATGGCTGTACTAACAATGGATCTTTAGTACTGCGGCTCCGACCGGAGCTGACAGTTTTAATAGCGTGTGCCAGGCTTAATTCTACCAGCATACTGTACCTGTGAAAGTTCAATACACCCATCTTGCTTTTCTTGTCACTGAATTTTGTCCCAATAGGCTGAAAGGGTCTGCTTAGGGCAAAAAATAGAAGTATTTCTGATGCAGGCATTCTTTGCACCTGTGAAAAGGAATGGACAACTCTACAGGCTATTCCACTGTATATAAAGCCATCCATTGACCCCCTTCTTTAAGTGAATGTGTCCCACAGTGTTGATTTGCTGCGGTTTCTGGATTCGCATTGAGTACTTTTCTGTTCCTGGGGTTCATACTCCTATTCATATGAGCATTTCCACCAACTCATGCCTGCACACAAGCACCTAGGATGTGGCCCTTTGAGTGCCTTTATCTGGCCTTTGGGGCACTACGCCTCTGACACCAATTATGGGATACCTTTCCTTCCACTGACACCAATGATGGGGCGCTTATAAATCCAACAATGGGGCATTGTGTACTCCCACTGGCCGCAGTACATCCCCTAAAGCACGGATCCTCAAACTACGGCCCTCCAGCTGTTGCAGAACTTCACATCCCATGAGGCATGGTAAAACTCTGACATTTACAGACATAATTAGGCATAATGGGAATTGTAGTTCCTGAACAATTGGAGGGCCACAGTTTGAACACCCTGCCCTAAAGCCTGATGGATCATAAACTGGCCCTTTCTTTAAAACATTTTAAGACCCCTGGTCTAGGGTGTTATGTGCATGTATTCTTACATTGGAATTAAGATTCTTTCAGCTGATTAGCTCTTGAGATAGTTTGTTTTGTCAAAATGTTATTGCTTCTGATAGATTGTGGTTAGCCGCCTTCTTGATGGGCTGCCTTTATATGTTCTATGACCTGTGTTGACTTGAATCAACTTGAACTTACCTTGGCTACAGAACTGTATTTCTTCTGGTCTCCGCTCTGATCAGCTTTCATAATCCTACAACTGGGGGCATTCAGTATTTCAGAGGACTCCTATAAGTGGAATGGTTACAGAAAAAAATGATCAAGCAAACAATAGAAACAAGAGCAAGTTCCATACAGTACTCACGTACAAGTGATTCATTTAAGATCATCATTATGCAATGTTATACAAGTGATTGCAAGAGGATGGAGAGTCAGGCAACTAGTACAGGGGGATGTGGATGGGTGTAGGTGGGAAAGGAGGGCTGTGCATGGCATCAGAGAAAATTAAAATTATACTGTTGGAGTACATTAAGAAGACGAGTCAGAGGGTGGTACTAGTTGTTCAGAGCATATTTTGTATAGTGCATCTGTAGCCTAGTCTGTGGAGTCTTACCACTGAAGGGATTAGACTGAGGTTAAGATCCTGGAAGGAATAAGCAAGGGGGTTTTGCAAACTGTGAAGAATTGGTGGAAGTAGTGGGATAGTAAGGAATAAAATGGGAGATAAATGCAAAAACAGAGGGCGAGAAAAGGAAAGGGTGGATTTTTGGCAAGAAGGAGGAGATGGGAATAAGTGAGAGGAGTCTCAATGTCCATGGGTGTAGATGATGTAGAGAATGAAAAAATCGGTGCCTTCCAGTCTTTCAGTGCCTTCCAGACTTTCACAATAGTTTGCTGCCTGTCAAGTAAGTGATCAGGCAGGTTTTAGGGATTGTGCAGCTGGTTGTTTTTTCCTCTGTAAAGCAATGCTTGCACAGGACTCTAAGAGGGCATCCAGTGAGTTTTTCAATAAGTTAGTAAAACTGAGTCCAGAATTGTTTACTTGTGGGGCAATCCCACCATGTATGCAGAAAGGTATAACAAAGTCCCAGCCTTTAAAGCAAGTTGGAGGATAGCTTGATATAAAGCAGGAAATGTGTGCTGGTACTTGCCCCATCCTTGTAAGTTGCTTTAGTAGCAGAGGCCCTTACGGATCATTTAGTTGTTGTGGAGCAGGTCTTCTTCCATTCGCTGAGCTCCAATTCTAAATTAGAGACATGGGTAGGGAGAGGGAAAACATTTCAGAGTCAATGGAACTGTATATTGAGGTGATAATGACAGGATTTCCCTTTTTATATGGAGAAAACAAAACTTTGCTGCGGGAATGGGCAGATCTCCCAATACTCATCAATCTCAAAAATAGATATGCCAGTCTGTTGCCACCCCAAAAATAATAAGAGTTGATAGTTGCATGATATGAGTGTCATTACCGAATTTGGGTGACCACCTCATATCTTTAAATTCATGCAGATTGAGTGGCCAGGTGCTGCAGGTTGACTAGTCAACTGGACCAGTTACAAACCTATTGCTTTTTTTTTTTTCCTTTTTTAAAAATTCTTTATGTAAAGATTTTACAGTAAAACACATCACAAAAATTCACAGCTTAACAGGACAAAACACGTCATTGTAAAATATCCAATGTGATTGCAAAAGCCGTAGAGGTAGCCTCACGTAAACAAAAACGGGCTTATATGCACCAAAAAGCTTGGCATTGCCTACTACTTTGCCTTTAACTGAAAAGCTAAAAAATAACCTGAAAAGCTAAAAAATAACCTTTCGCCCTGCAGCCTGTCCTCCCTTCCACATTAAAATAAAGTCAGTAGAGTAGCCTTCCCTCAGCTTGGTTGGGTGGCACCTGTACATACATCACCTCTCAAGTCTGTAGCTGTATACCTACAGTGCAAAGTCCTCTCAAGTCTGTAGCTGTATACCTACAGTGCAAAATCCAACAAAGGCAAAACCATTACAAGACCTATGTAAATACTATCTACTGTTCAAGAGTCAGAACTTAAACTCGCTGCTCCCAAGAACTATACTGCAGCCAAACGATGCCCCAGTGAGACATTACTGTGGATAAGAGCAGCTACCGTTGAAGTGAGACTTGTCAGAATGTGAAAAATGGAACTGAATTTCAGGGATGCTCCTGGACACACTCTGAGCCTAAGGTAGTTACAGGACGATAAGATTTATTATCGTAGCCCAGCATCCCTAACAGCCGGTACCATAAATAATTAAGGCCAATGGAATTGTATCCCTTTTATCACCCACAGCCCCCCTATTTGCTTTATCACAGCTCACTGGTTAAAAAAACAACTCTGCACTGAAATACAATCATAAAGATAGGCACTTAGTAGCTGTCAGTCCTTTAAACATAGCCTTCGCTAAGTGCCTGTAATTGCCAGGGCTACCATAATATTTACTAACCTTTTAGGTCTCTGCAGATAGTGGAATAATGAGCTGGTGGAAAGTGGGGTTAGACTGCATCATTCATTTTCATTTCTTGGGCTACTTGCTGTTCTTGATACCAAAAATATAAACTGCCGCCATTTTAAAAAAAAAAAAATCATGGTTTTACACCAAGAGATGCATTAATCCTACAATCTACTTTCTAGGAATTCTACCTTTTAGGCACGTATGTAAGAAAATGACAGGTTCTTGAGATCTTTCCTGGATCGATCTAATGATCTAAGATTTTAAGACATGGATAAGAAAAGCAATTTCTCAGAGTTTGAGGGCTGAGGTGTGTATACTGTATGTACTTTATTCATAACTTTTACAATATTTACATACAAAATGCATACTTGCATGTATTTTAGGTAATTTTTTAAATTTTCATTTCAATACCTAGTGATCTTGGCATGAAGGTCCTTGTCTCCGTCTACTAATTGTGCTACATTGTCGTCCTGTCACATAGGCTTCTGATGGAAATTACAAGAGGTTGTTTCAACACACATTGTGCAAGCATGGTCCACTAATGTGTCACCATTGGGAAGCCCACCCAAAGTGTGTTTACATCTTCTGACTCCTTTTTTACCATTTGTTCTAATGACTCAAAATATTTAGCTGATGGGTCAGCTTAACAGCTAGGTGGTTAGCAGTAGTACCCCCCCCCCCCCATATTTCTCTTACAACAGGTTTTCTTTAGGCTCAATTTACGCCTGGATGATTTAACACGCGATTCAAAGCTTCACCAGAAGCACTTTAACGATAGGCACTAAAATTTCTATTATATTGAGTGGTGCCCATTCACACCTCAGCAATGTGTCGCTTGAAGCTCGTTGCTCGAAAAAGTGCATTAGGTTTGTTTTGGGTTTGAGTTGCATGTTTTGGTCCACATAGAACTCAATGGGAGCTCCTAAAAGCTGTGTTTAGCCTAGAAACTAGCTTTCTATTGACTAAAACATTTTAAGGAAATGCTCACACCTGAAACAAGCATAAAATGCCTATATGAAAAAAAAAAAAAACTAAAAAATGACTAAAGACACTCAGCTCAATGTGAATGGGGACTAAAAGTGGTAAGAATCAATCCACTTACTGTTATACTTTCCTGTATTCAAAATGTAATTGGGAGAGTTATATTTGTCATACAGTTTTATGTATTTGTGGAAGAAAGGGAATATATTGTATAGTATTCAATAAGAAAAAATACATTTTAAGAGGGTTTTTTTTTTTTTTTTTTAGTATAACTGTATGTAGGAGTGATCCAATAAGGCCAAACAATACTTCATTTAGTGGGGCAAGGTATCCTATCTAAAATTTGTAAACCACCTTAAGGGCCCCTCTACCTAAAAATCTGATTTTTTTTTTTTTTTTTTTTTTTTTTTTTTTTTTGGTAGTTGCTGGAATGTTAACCCTTTTTTTTTTTTTTTTTTTTTTTTTGCTCTCTTGGAGATTCTATTGGTAAGATCTCTGCAAGGCTAAGATTACACTTGCAGTTGGGGAGCAGCAAAACATGCGATTTTAGCACATATCCTCAAGCTGCAAAGGTAGACGTTGTATATGTGCAAGAATTTTAGCCCCTGTTGCATTCAATGAGCAGTACTGCTTCCCAAACATGACCCATGTTCGGGGGAATGAGGCTGCATTGCAATTGACTGGCAACCACTTGTGGTGCACCTGATTGTGGCCTGGCAGTGCCTGCTTCTAGGGGTCACAACAGGTAGTGAGGAGGCAACATAACTTCTCCCAGCTGCCTGAAATGGTCCACCACCAGTTGCTCTTCAGAGTGCAATACATGCGTAAATAAGCACACCTGTATTTTTTTTTCTTTATTTTATATTGGGAAGAATAAAATAGCATGAACTGGAACATGCCAAAGGCAAAGCCTTTGAAAACTCAGGAAACAGAGGTGATTATGGCATTGAGATCTCAGTGTTGAGCTATACAAGACCTATAGGAAGTCAACAACTGATTCATCTTTCTTCACTGCACTTGCAACTATAATTTAAATTTTTTCACACCAGAAATACTAGTCCCCTACTGTCCCCCTTCACAAAGCATACAAAGTTGCCTATTGTTGCCCTCTTTAAAAGAGGTCTTATAGAGTTGTTAATTTTTCTAGTTACCTGTGTTGAAAAAGGACTGCCAGTTTAGCTCTTTTGCAGGAACCCAAACCCTAAATGGGTCTGAGAAGCTTCCTTTTAAAATTCCTGCACAAAATCCTTGTTCTGTTTATAATAACCAATTTGGTAACATTAAGAGTCCATTCACACTAACGTGACTTGTCAGGTGACTTGTCATCCTGACAAGTCGCGGTCCATTGACTGCTACAGGACCCATTCTAATAGGAGCGACACAAGTCCGACGCTCCGACTAGGGTCCTGTACTGCTTTGGGGGCGACCTCGGAGTGACTTGCATAGACATTCATTATATGAAGTCCGTGCAAGTCGCGGTGCACGGGACTTCACAAGTCGCCCCCGAAGTAGTACAGAGTCGTGCTGCTGCAGTGAGAATGCGGGTTTAGGAATACACAGTAATATTTACATTTTCCTTGAATGGCAGTATCTTTCAGTTGTGAATTGAATCTGGCAAATCCAGTGCAGCTGTGTTTGGGTGACAGGTCTGCTTTAAGTTTGAGTTGCAGAAATACACCGTTTGGGCTAAAAGCTGTATATAACCTAATGTGGCTCAGAATTGGCTCTGTCCCCTTCCCTTTGACTGCCTTCATAGCACAGATCTTCACAGCACCTTTCTATTGAACATGTGTACTTTTGTTGTTAGCCACTAACATAATAAAGACCAGAAGGAGAGCTCTTCAACCTATTGCCTTGCTGTTAAGGGTCCTACTATAGCTGCATGAAGATGCTTGTAGAACATTCTAGGTAAGACAAGAGGATCAATCTTCGGCTGTGAAGTGTATGTTTTTCTGGTGGCAGTGCGGCCTGTTTGTAAAGTAACCAAACAAATGTAAGCATCTGCTGAGAAATGACGCACAAAAGATCCCTTGCTTGTTTTGGCTGAAGACCTAAACCGACAGTTACAAAACAATGTTAATAAAACTTTGCACAGTTAAAGTGATATTAAATGCATTTTTTTTTTTCAAATTACAAACCTGTTATACTTACCTGCTCTGTGCAGTGGTTTTGCACAGAGTAGCCCCAATCCTCCCCCCCGCTGGTGCTCCTGACCCCTCCCTCTTGCTGAGTGCATAGCAAGGAGCTGGCTGTGGGGATACCTGAGCAGGCTCCCTCCCGAGCTGCTGCTCTGTGTGTCTATTCACACACAGAGTGCGGTTTGGTCCCCACTTTCTCCTCATTGGCTCACTGGCTGTAACGGAGAGTAGTGGGAGCCAATGGCTCCCACTGCTTTCTCAGCCAATAAGGAGGGAGAAACCCAGGAGAGCCACTGCTAATGGGGGGGCTGCTGCACAGAAAAGTTTTTTATCCCTCCTGCAAAGAATGCATAAATGGTAAAAACCTTGAGCCTTTACAACCACTTAAGTGTTTAAAAACATGGGTGCTCAACCCTCTGTTGTGTGGCCCACAACCTTAAACCAGGGAAGTGCATGCCCATGGTCTGGAATGGCGAGTCGGGAACCCCCGATCGTGATCAACGGGTTGCCGACCCGCTATGCCTATAACGAGTTGTAGAATAATAATTTATCAGTTTATTTTATATTATGACATACAGTATTTAACAAAAGTGAGTACACCCCTCACATTTTTGTAAATGACTCCTCCTGTGACTTTTGCTCTTCTGGACTAGAGACCTCATTGTTTAATTTCCCTCAACCTCTAATGAGGACTCCCTCCACCCCAAGCTCAATAGCATCTGCGTAGACTGCTTTGCCTATAGTTAATCCACTAGTAGTTCTTTTAGCTACTTCTGCTTTGTAAAAATTCTCTACCCATACTCATACTACAGAATCTCCATGGCCATTCCAATACTATATTTACTATACTGTTCATGCAACCATAATACAATGTGCAATCATATTATGCTTTTTCTGTTCAACTTCTTCAAATATTTATTGCTTTATAATCTATAACTTTATACCGCGTAAGGATTCTGGTTTTTATACTGCTGTTTTATCATGTTGTGCCTTCTTGGTGGCTGTTTTGGATAGTAACTTTGAGAATAGAATACCAAATTATGAGAAATAATAGGTTTTAAAGAGAACGCATTAATATACAAATATATATAAATTTGAGCCATTTATAACGCTCTACTAAATTATATACATTTCTCTTATGAATTTGTACAAGTATAGTATGCAGTCAAATGTATGTCAATATTAAAGAAGAAAAAACAAGTTTGTTAGTATAGAAGCAAAATTTAGTTATATCTGATTTTGTATAGAAGACCAATGCAATTGGATAAATATTGTGCGCAGTTAATTTTTATTAGATATACAGTAAATCTTTTTATTTTAATCCTCATTATATTAGTGTAGTGCTATATTTTAATACTATGATTTTAATACTTTGATTTTGCTTTATTTTGTCTCTAATATACAAAGGCATAAATTTAATTTTTTATGATTTTATTATTCATTTTTGTAGTTTTTATCAGGTAGTGTGGAAAGCTTATATTTTTTGGTATACATACATGCGCACACACACACTGCTAATCCATCAACCTCTTTCTCCCTATATACATTGCTCCGTGCCTTCTTTTCCCCAAAATACTATGATCTTACCCTAAGGCAAAAAAGGGCTACAGGCACACAAGGACACCATCTATCAACTAAAACATTTCATGCCACTTATCTTGTATTACTCCAGCACTCAAGAGCTGCTCTGTGACGGTACTAGTGACAAATGACTGTTCCTTCCCTGTGACATCGAATCATCTACCCTTTTTTATTGATAGACTTCACTAGAGAGTGTAGCTATTTTTCTTACAGCACTACAGAGAATGTTGGAGCCATACATACATTTTAATTCAGATATATCCGTCTTAACAATTCTTCCGATGGTTGATTGTCAGAATTGACCTTTAAGAAATGTGACTTCGGATAACACACTACAACACATGTATTACTAGCAAAATCTTTAAAGGATTACTTGTGTAATATCTGCATGGCAGGGTACATGGCTGACATTCTTGGGAGGGCTGGAGGTGAGGTTAGTAGTCCCTTCAAAACTAATGTCTCAGCTTATGGTGAATACTGATAAAGGTCAGTCGCCCTCCGGTACCACTAAAGCTGGCCAACAGAGACCAGCTAAATTTTGATCAGTGTGGCTTTCCCCGCTCAAGAGAAGTTAATTTGGTCAACTTCTATGGAAATTTCAAATTATCAGTGGCTGCAAACAGTTTTTCTGCAGCCACTGTTTAGTGTATCGCTGTCAGAATACAATCTCCCGACTGCGGATTCCTCAATTCAACTAGTCATGCATGAGTGGAGGTATCTGTATGGCCAGCCTTAAAGTACTGTACAGTAAAAACTTGGATTGCGAGCATAATTCGTTCCAGAAACATGCTTGTAATCCAAAACTCTGGAATATCAAAGAAAATGTCAACATAAGTAATGGAAACTCAAATGATTTGTTCCACAACCATTTATTCATAATTCTTTCAGTTTATAGTCCACATAAAAAGATTATAGCAATGTGATAGATTGTGTAACAATAAAATGTCCACCCACAAATGGCAGTCTCCACAAAATCCAGTAAGTACTACAGTGTATAAAAAGAGAAGAGGCACCTCGAAGAGTAGCAATATGGTCACATTTATTGAAAGTACAACATTTAGCTACTCACATGGTTAAGAGGCACATATAAGAATGCAGGCATCTAGGATAAAGCTGTCCACATAGACCGTCCTCCTCACCGTCAGCTCTCACCACTGTTAGTATGTAATTGTGACGGGGAAAACTACCCTGCAGTGGAGCAATCTGAAAGTGAGGCTTGAAGCACTCATGGAAGGGATGACGTTGATGGGGGTGTGGAGGATAGTCTATGTGGATAGCCTTACCCCAGATGCCTGCATACTTAGATGTGCCTGTTTTAATCATCAACCATGTGAGTTGCTAAATATTGAACCTTCATTAAATGTAACCATATTGCTACACTTAGAGGTGCCTCTCTTCTCTTTTTACTCAGTTGTGATGCTACTTGTAGATCACGACATCCGTCATTTATCAAGTCAAAATTTTATTTTAAAAATGTGCTTGTCTTGCAAAACACTCTCAGACCAAGTTACTCTCAATCCAAGGTTTTACTGTATATCCAAAGCCAAGGCCTTTTTTATGGATAGATTAGAGGAGGAATAAAACTCTTGTCGGTTTTGCCATCTGTATTTTATTCTTTCTTATGGGAGATTTCCTTTCGTTTCCCCTCCTGTAGACTGAATGGGAAGTTAGAGGATAACCCCTCTTAGACAGTTGTTACAGGAAGACGTATCTTCCTTGAAAGATTTCCCCTCTTCTCTTGTTCTGCTGGCAACCCAAAACGGCTAGGAGCTCCTCTGGACTATAAAGGATGTCTATTGGGTACAGTGTTCTCTACAGGTTGTGGTGTATCGGTCCAAAGTCGTGATCTAGGAACCTTTTTTTTACTTGCCTGTTTGCATTATAGGAGAGGTGTTTCCAAACACACCCACTGTAGGCTCCTTGTTTTCTCTCACAAACAGCCTAATGTATCGAAGGATCAATACTAGAATGTTCCTTGCAGCAATCAGTCAGATTCAGACCTGCCATTTTGTCTGAATCTGGTGATGGATCAAGTGAAGACAGAGGATATTGCAGTAGTCTTCAGAAAACCGACTTCTCCAGCCAACCCAGTGTGGCTGCTGTGCCTTTCATTGATTTGCACTTTGGCTTGAAGGAAACCTGTACGGAGGAATAAATAGGCTGCCCTTGCTGAGTTGTTCCCCAATCCCAATTCAACCCTGTAGAGCAGGGGTCTTCAAACTATGGCCCTCCAGTTGTTGAGGAACTACAATTCCCATCATGCCTAGTAATGTCTGTGAATGTCAGAGTTTTACAATGCCCCATGGGACGTGTAGTTCCACAACAGCTGGAGGGCCGTAGCTTGAGGATCCCTGCTGTAGAGGGATTAAAGTAAATGATGTGGGATTTCTGCCTTTAGCATGTTTGCCGTGTTTTTTGTCAAGCATCAGATTTTCACTGATTTGATTTAATTTGTTGATTGCTATGTACAGTATACCTTTTATATCTGTGTACAATATAATCAATAGAAGTAACCATATTAGGACCTGAACTGAAACTAGAAAATGTTCCTTAATAATTCACTAATGCCTCGTGCCACTCAGATGTCGCTAGGTCCTCTCCATTTTATAGCCTGATAATTTTCTTCTCAAAAGCTGCTTGTGTATAGGTGACAGGTACACTTTAAAAAAAATGTTAATCACCTAATTGATAGAGTAACAGGGATCTGTGCCAATAGCTAATGCAGCAGCAGCAAGATTCACTGTTCTGTTCTGGCTGAAATCAATGCAGCCTTATTTGTCTGGATGTTCTCCATGTCACACTACCTGTGCCAGCATGACAAGGCAGATGCCCTACTTTGGCAGCTGTCATTAGCACCTTTGTCACATTTTGTTGCCCATATTGAGAACAATGAAAAGTGTTTGGGGTTTACTTTGCATTTGATACTGCTACAGCGAGCAGCAGTTTTTCCAGCAAATTAAAGTTCTGCTATTAGGCCCCATTCACACCTGAGTTTCCTGAAGCACTTTAATATTCAGATTATATTCCGTGGTGCCCGTTTTTACTGTACCGAAGTATCCTGGCTCTTGAAACTTGTCCATTAAAGCTCAAAAAATTACAAGCGCTTTTGCGGGTCAGATTTGCAATTTTGCCCCTATAGATTTCAATAGGAGCGCTTAAAGATTTGTGTTTTTTTTTTTGCGTGGTTCCTTCTCTTTTCTCCTCTAGTAGCTTCTCTTTTCTCCTCTAGTAGCTTTTCATTGACTATAACGACAATGCTTAAGCTTGAAAATGCCCTTAGAACGCCTAAAAAAATTCATGTACCTAGAAAAAAATCCAAAATATCCAAATATTGCTGGAAAATGCTCACAATCAAGTGATAATTTGGAGCTCATCTCTTTTCATTATTGTAGTTGATGATTTTGTGCTTCATTTATCCGATAAATATTTTTTTCTCCATGTTTTATGTTTTGGAAACTAAAAACACCAATTCGAAGCAAAACCAAATGGCACAGGAAGTCCATTTTTTTTCCTCATTTAACAACTTTTGACAGGCCTGGTTGTTAGAATAGTAAGAGGGGGGTATAAAGGTTGGCTTGGGGCACAGTGCAGTACACACTCCTTCCATTTTCAGTGGTTAGTCAAAGATGTTGACCAACAGCAAACAGTAATACTGTTCCTACGTTTGTGTAGTTCTTTACCGGTACTTCATTGGTTATCTGATAAAAGGACCATTAAATGTAGGGTTGAAGCACCAAGCGCATGTAGCATTTGTAATAGAGGAATTACGTTTTTGGTACTGGTGACATGACAGTTCTTTATTTGCCTGTTCATTTGTTTTACTTTCAGACACTGTAACAGTTGTGAATGGTTTTTCGAGGCCATTAACCAGGCTTGTCTCCAGACTATTTTGTGTAGGAAAAGCAGGTTCGGTCTAGGTCATTAAATTGTCCAGTAGGATACTGCTGCAATTGCATTTTTGTCTGTATATTTTTAATAAATAGAATGTCTAGAACACAATCTGAGAGAGTGCCTGTCACGAATAGTGGAGTCGATTTATATTTTAGGCTACATGTACATCTACTGGATTAAATGTACATTCACTAACATTCTACCCAAGTCACTTTGAAAGCAGCACATGAAATGACTCATGGATTGTCATCCCTGGAAAAAAAAAAAATTGCTATATTTATATACATGTACTTTATACACTTAAGCCTCGTACACACAATGAAAACATGAGTGATCGTATTTTTATTTTTTTTGTTTGCATGCTAGTCGTATAAAAAAAAAAAATGTTAGGTTACTTAAGTTACTAAAATACTCGTACGACAGGATCGAACTTCGGAAATGTGTGTGCGTGGTTTTGGTCTTCCGATCATTTTTTTTTTTCTGTACAAATGCTGTACTGATTAAACGAAAAACATTAGTTCTGGTATTGTACGAGGAAAAATGTTCGCGCTTGTTCCTCCAGATAATGTGACATGAATTGTCGTGCTTGGCTCTCGAAAGCTGTGCACCAACGATCAGATTATCGTCCAATTCGTTCAAAAGCAGTTATTTTTTGACCAATTTTCTAAATGTGTGTAATAGGCATTACATACCAGGCAAATGTAATGTTTTTATTGGTGATGAAGTAATCTATTTATTCCTCACAGGCAATAAAATTAGTACTTGTCAAAAATGTCAGCATATTAGTTTATCTAATGCTGTAGACTGCCTAAAGGTGGGGAGAGTTTTTGACTGGAAGTATGACGCAGCTTTTTTATTTTTCTAGTTTTACACCTGTCAGGAATTCATTTGAACTTGGTAGACACTTGTAAGAACATTAGGGTTATGTAAGCTAAAGGCCAGTTAAGTCTTCATGGTCTATTGCCATGGTGATTTAAGAAAAGTCTTTTACAAACCAGGCTGTTCTTTGTCTATACCTTTGTTTTACGCCTTATACACAGCAGAGATGGTAAGTAGACAATGAGGTGGCTTACTGATTCTTTATGAACTACTTGACTCTATTATGAGTCTAAACCTGTAGACTTTATGACCAAACAAAGCTTGTATTTCCTGGGATTGGTGACACCAAGCAACCAAATGTGGTCAACTGCCAGTCTGTTGTTAACGGGTACTCTTTAGCTACACTAGGGACAGTGATTCCACAATGTTTGAGTTTGTCAAATGAACATTAGATTAGATTATAAAATGGCTGCCTCATCTTTTCTATAGACCTTTGTTCACTTCAGACTTGTAGTTGTATGACCATTTCTTCTTTGGTCAAAGGCTTCAAAAAGGGGTATGCTTAACCAAACCTGATACACTATATAGCCAAAAGCATGTAGACACCCCTCCAAATCAAAGTTTTGATAATTTCCAGTGAAGAGTAAAGTTAATGCTACAGCAATCAAGAACATTTTAGCCAACTGTGTGCTTCCAACTGTGTTAGAGCAACAATTTAGGGAAGTCCTTTGTTTCAGTGTGACTTTGCCCCATGCCGAAGGTGGTTTGTTTTTAGTCGGTTTGAGCTTTTCCAAACTGTGTAAGCATCAAAGTCCTGACCCATTTCCACTAAATATCTTTGGGTGAGCTGGAATGCTGATTGTGAGCTAGATCTTGTCGTCCGAGACCAGTACCAAATCCCCCCCTTTTTTTTTGGCTGAATGAGCACAAATTCCCACAGACACTTCAAAATCTTGTGGAAAGACTTCCCACAAGAGGGGAAGGTTGGGGGTCAACTCTATTAAGATGTCTGCTCTTTAATTCACGGTCTGTAAGCCTGCCACGGCCTCTCTCAAGGGTTCCCACTCTTCCTGCTTGATTATTATAGGAAATATTGCAGGAGTTACTGAAGCAAGTGGATGAAAATGCCCAGGTGGATAGCAATAGCCTTGGGTACTACTGTATGACATGGAGCTCTCGCTGTTGACATAAAGGAGCCATAGGCAGACCTTTCCCATAATTCAAAATGACCACTTTTGGTGGACAGGACCCTTTAAGAGCTTCAATAATGCTGCTTTGTCAATGCTTACTGTGTAAACGTTGCTCCTTCACCAGCTGAAGCCTGTGTGTTATGTTTTTACTAATCCAATCAGTCATTATTTTAGCTATGTGGCATATATGGCTTTAACACACAATAGTATCCCCTACACCCTTTTATTCCACTGGAGCCAATGTTTATGGAATCGGGTTTCAAACTTTATTAGCCAGTTATTAAATCTGCAAAATTTAAATATATTAAATACTGAATGTTAACATTTTCTCAATTATACTTCACATTAGAATTATCAGAACAGCAGCATAATTGTAATGCAATATATTTTACTAGACATTTCTTTATATAAAGCACAATGCTTTGAAACAATCCACTAAATTAATATCATAATTACTTTTTCCCTTCGTGTTCCTCATGATGTCGTAATTTTCAGTCACTGTGCTGTAGTTAACTCCTTGTTTTCTTGGTGTTTTACTACATGCAGGGAATGGACAACGTTTTTCGGGAATGTGTGAACTCGAATTGAATGTGTATCTTGCTCCATTTGCCTTTTTAAGTGTAATTTAGGCTTTAATTTAAAGACTTTCCTATATGCCATCTTATTTCAGGGAAGATACTAGAGAATATTCTATCATATGGAGGCTTGTGTATAGATAGTTAGTGTTTTACCAATAAATCGGTCTGTTTCCAGCCTGTTTTAAAAGCATATACAGTACATCATGTGGTCCTTAACACAGTCCACACATAAAACAGGACTTGGCATGAGGTGTGATGCCCATTTCGAGTACATCATATGGTCACCTTGTACAGCCTAGGTAGGACATAGTAACTATTTTATCATTATCTCTTAAATAGACTGACTCCAAAATACAGTGATGTTACCTAAAATGCTTAAAACTGAGCTCCAGTCAAACACTTATATACATTATTTAAATATATCCTGCTGCGTGACCTGACCATACTCTGTTGTTGTTAAAATGGTTGTAAACCTCAGTCATGAATTCTGAACAAAGCATATCCCTCTATAGTGTCTTGTCTGAGTTAAGAGTACTAATGCCTCGTTTCCACTGAGTGGTTCGGTTCGGTTCAGTATGGTTCGGAACGGTACACCTTGCGTTTCCACTGCCAATAGTACCCTTTCATGATAGGCGTGGTGTAGCAGGAAAGCTGTGATTGACGATTCTCTGTCAACCAATCAAAGTTCTGCAGAGTACAGCTCCACCCTGTTGGTACGGTACTAATGTGCTTGGTACCCCAACGAAAGGGTCCCAAAAAAGTGGTACGGTTCGGAATTAGGGTACCATTTACAATGGAAACGGCCAAAATTGCATACCGAACTGTACCGTGGAGACGAGCCATAATTGTCATATCTGTCTGCTGCCTTATTCCTCTATCAGCATAAATCACTTCTGAGAAAAGGTGATGGGGAAGAAGCTCCTGCGCACAGCTTGTGATTGACCGCTTCAGCTCTGTTCCTCAACAAAACAAACACTCCAGCACCCATCCACGGTGCTCCAGAAAATATTAAGGTGTGCAATGCTTCTTCAGGTACAGCCCACCACAGGTCAGGAATTCTTTAATCAACTGCAAAACTTTGTCCCTGTGTGCTGTGTAAAGGGTGGTGTATCCATTCTCCCCCTTTTCTGACCACTCAGACAAGCTTTATAAATTCTGGACTTTAAAGGGATGTAGAGAAGAGAAGGCTGCAGATAAACAGGTACAATTGATGTAAGAGGATTCTATTTTTTATCTTTGTATCACCTGAGGCCTGTTACTTCGCTACACACAAGGTTTTTACCTTCATGCGTAGCATGCATGAAAGTAAAAAACCTTCAGCCTTTAGAACCATTTTAAGGCACATAGCCTGTAAAAGGGACTTGGCTACCTTCAGACGTTATTCTGGTGCAGTTTATGAATTGTAAGAAGGCTGATATGAGAGGAAGATTAATTTATGCTGCAGGGTGCTTTTAATTTTGCAAGTTCCTTCAGCAGATGTACAGAATTATTTTTTTCTTGTTGATGAGATATCCATTCTTTAGAAACATTTGTTTGTGCCCTAATGGCAACAAGCTATTGCAAAACTTGTTGAAGAGAACCTTTAAAGATAGGAACGTGGTAACCATCTTTGCTGGCTTCTGGTAAAGGACAACTCTTACTTTGACTATACAGTACTAAGCAAAGTAACCTTCTACCCAATAAATACTTAGAGCCCATTCGCTCCAGAATGTTCTGTTATGTAGTATTGTGCATTGTGTTTAGGCAGCCTATTCAAGTGAATGGCCTACTGACTGAAATGTGGGACCTGCACCAAGTTGGAGTGCGGCACTGGGCAACACATGATGCATGTGTTTGAGCTGAAATACAGACGTGTTGGGAAGATGCATTGGGGTGCCTTTTACAGTGAATTGTATCACACCAATGCCTGGAATGTGGGTTAACACAATGCTCTGGTGTCAGTAGGCCCCAGTATTTCAAGGTCCAGGGTGCCAGGACTCCCTGCCTACTCACAGCGCTTGGTGCCTGATCAGCCAAATGCTTCTCCCAAGCACTCTTACATGGAATTGGGGGTAGTTTGCAAAGGCCAATGCAAGTTTTGATCTAGCTACACAGGAATATCTGATAGCCTGGCAACACTTTATGGTGGCTGAGCAGAGAAAGAATGCGTTCCTCAAATGTTCACTTAATGGCGCAAACTCTATACTGTCAATCTAATCCTTTCAGTCCCTGACTCAAGTATGCAGCCAATGAATGTGGAGTTTCTGATCTGCATTCTTGTTCTGTATTATCGGCTCATAGGTAGTGAGGTGAGGATGAAAGCATCAGCTTTACAAACACCTTGATAATGGCGTCTGCCTTACTTTTATCCTGGGAGGTTGCCTTTAAACTTGGAGGACCAATTATGCCACTAGCAAAGGAAGGGTTATTTTTCCACTAGTACACATTTTCCTTTGGGATCTGCTGACACTTCAGGTGCCTTTAGAAGCACAGGAATTAAATAGGTAGTAAGAACTGGTTACAGAGTTGATTAAAGTTAGAGCCATGCTGAGCATCCTGGGAGATGCAGTTCATTTGTAGTTTGCTGCATGAAGGGTTGCTGGGTTTTCTTAGGCAGCAGAGGCAAAGAGATTTCTTTTCCATTTATGCTTTATGGACCCTACAGATTTTCCCCATAATCAGTGAAAATCTAGCTTTATTTACCATTGTCACAAAATACTAAGCTGGGCTAGGACACGTAAATCACTCTGTGAAAGAGATTAAAGTACACTGCTCAAAATTAAAGGAACCCTTTTTTAATCAAAGTACAGCATCAAATCAATTAAACTCATGGGATAGTAGTGATCTGGTCAGTTAAGTAGCGGAGGGGGTTATTAATCAGTTTCAGCTGCTTTGGTGTTAATGAAATCAACAGGTGCACTAGATGGACAACGAGACCGCCCCCAAAACAGGAATGGTGTTACAGGTGGAGACCACTAAAACTTTTTTCCCTACTCCATTTTTTCTGACTGTTTTTCACTAGTTTTGCATTTGGCTAGGGTCAGAGTAACTACTGATGGCATGAGGCGATACCTGGACCCTATAGAGGTTGCACAGGCAGTCCAACTCCTCCAGGATGGCACATCAATACGGGCCATTGCCAGAAGTTTTGCTGTGTCTCTCAGCACAGTCTCAAAGCATGGAGGAGATTCCCACAGACAGGCATTTATTCTAGGAGAGCTGGACTGGGCCATAGAAGGTCCTTAACCCATCAGCAGGACTGGTATCTGTTCTTTTTTGCACGGAAGAACAGGAAGAGCACTGCTAGAGTCCTACAAAGTGACCTCCAGCAGGCCACTGGTGTGAATGTCTCTGACCAAACAATCGGGAACAGACTTCATGAGGGTGGCCTGAGGGCCGGACGTCCTCTAGTGGGCCCTGTGCTCAATGCCCAGCACTGTAGAGCTCGACTGCCATTGTCCATTAAACACTAGAATTGGAAGGTCAGCCACTGGCGCCCTGTCCTTTTCACAGATGAGTGCAGGTTCACCCTGAGCACATGTGATGGGTGTTAAAGGGTCTGGAGAAGCGGTGGAGAATGTTTGTTGCCTGTAACATCGTTCAGCATGACCTGTTTGGTGGTGGGTCAATGATGGTCTGGGAAGGCATATCCATGGAGAGACGCATAGACCTCTACAGGCTAGACAATGGCAACCTGACTGCCATTAGGTATCGGGATGAAATTCTTGGACCCATTGTCAAACCCTACCCTGGTGCAGTGAGTCCTGGGTTCCTCCTGGTACATGACAATGCCTGACCTTCTGTAGTGAGAGCATGCAGCCAGTTCCTGGAAAATGAGGGAATTGATACCATTGAATGGCCCCCATGCTCGTCTGACCTAAATCCAACAGACCAAAACAAAGTCCCAGAGGTGTTCTATCGGACGCCGCCAGGTTGCACCTCGGTCTGTTCAGGATCTCAGTGATGCCCTGGTCCAGATCTGGGAGGAAATACCCCAGGGCACCATCCGTTGTCTAATTAGGAGCATACCCTGACGTCATGTCAGGCATGCATACAAGCACGTGGGGGCCATACAAACGGAGTACCATTTTTAGGAGTTGCAATGAAATTTCAGAAAAATTGACTAGCCTGCTGCATCATATATTCACTTTGATTTTTGGGTTGTCATTGAATTCAGCCCTCTGTAGGTTGATGATTTTCATTTCCATCAAACGATGTGGCATCCCTTTGTACCTAACATATTACCCAGTCCATATCAGTATAGTTATCCCGCATGGTATTTTTCCCCATTGAGATCTGATGTGTTTTCAAAGTGTTCCTTTCATTTATTTGAGCAGTGTATATCTACAAGCAAAAACGTTTGTAGGGAAGGACCCACAGAGGTCTCCCATTGGGGATTTTTTCCTTAACTTTCTGTCCTGACATTACTACATTTGGTAGTGAGAGGAAGTTTCCTGCAGCAAGTGTCCCCATTAGAACACTTCCCCTAAATTCTTGTTCCAGTGACAACTGTAAATTTTGGATTTTCCCAGATGTAGTCACCATGGCAAATAGTGGTAACGCAAAGAAAAAATAAAAACGAAACCCGACAAGTCCTAAACAATCCAACCTGTGAATAATTATGCTTAAAAAAATTAGATAACCTTGCTTGTACAGTATGTGCCTACAGGCGTTGGCTTATTATGCAGGCAAAATGGTAATCAAATGGGAAAGTAGATGCTAAACCAATGTTTTCTTCGTTTGAGCAGTTTTAGGTAGGGTGTGGTGGAGAGGACTTTAAAATTATACAAGGTTTCCCAGTCCAACTGTAAAATGTCGAACCGGGTGAAAGTTCTCTTACAGTACAGTATATCTGTAGGTTCTTTTCAATAATGCATAAGTGCATCTTAGATGGATATTTCACTCCTACCCACCTAATTGTCTTGCGTGAATTCTCATAGGACACTGAAGAACACCGGTACAGGTGAACCCTGCTTTAACATCTACGGCCTGCAGTCTTTTTTTGGAAATTTGATGAGTAGGGGTAAGAGTGAAAAAGAATGAGCCTTGAAGGAGGCAGCTTAGATGGCAATAGTGATTTTGAAGAATAAACAATAGCAACCGATAAGATTTCATGCAGAAAAGAAATTGGTGCAAAAAAAAATGATGCATTCTGCCCGCTAGCTATTATCTTTTGCATTTATCTGTTCACTTTTTGCTTTTTTTACACAAGCCGATCTTTTGTCTATTTTTATTTTCCTTCACTTTGCGGTTTTATTTTCACCACCCAGTGTCTGTTTTCTCCACCGTTGCTGTTGTTTTATTTGTAACACGCGTGAGATCATCGAACAGCCCTGTTCCAGCGGGATTTCAGAGAATTAAATTCATAATTAATTGACCTGTATGACTCTGTTCATACCTCTACCATGGACGGGGAAAATCTCTTGGTGAACCAATGACACTCACCTCCGAGGATGTTAGTGGTGGAATGATTATCGGAGAGATACAGGTCACGCACCAGCAATCCTATAGTCTGGCAATATATAACAAGAGTCTTTCTACCCTTACGTGTGTCATATAGTCTTCCATTCCCCAAGGCTTCACATCCTTGGAGGGAAGATTATTACTGCTGGACATAGTCTGCCACGGAATTCATAGAAGCATTGATGGGAATTGAAATAATTCTCTACGCTATAAGAAATAAAGGAATCAGTATATCTTAGATCAGAACTATATTATTATTATTTTTTTTTTTTTTTTGCTGGACATAAAACAACTTCAGCTTTGACTGTCTATTTTCCATTCTGGATCGGTTTTTGATAATGGCCAATTCTTGGTAGACCTATTGTTAGACGTATTGGTAAATGAGGTAGAAGATTGTTGAAAGGTATCTACACGAGATTCCTCTCTGAAGGGCCTAGTAAAGATTTGGGGGTTACCCCCCGCCGGTTTTCCTTTTTTTTTTTTTTTTTTTTTTTGCATTCAGCTGTCAGCGGGAAACCCCACTGACGACCCATTGGTTGTTAAGGATGTGGCTTCCCGGCAAAAAATTCATAGGAACATAACACTTGTGTTTCTGGTGCAACTCCTTTAGTCTTATTACATGCAAAATGCAATTTGCTGCAGAAAAAAAAAGTCTCTGACCCTTTCCAAAAATGCACCAGCTGAAAAAATGCATAGATGTGAACGTGTACCATAGGAAACCATGTTAGAGGTTGTAAACCCTGTAAGACAAAGGCATAATGAGCTAGTATGCATCACATGCTAGCTCATTATGAAATACTTACCTTAGAACGAAGCCCCCCACAGTGCCGCCCGCTCAGCGGTGACATGTCCGACATATTTGGGCTTCCTGGTTTGCGTCCTCCAGCCATCTGATTGGCTGGAGGTGCGATTACATCACTCCCGCGCATGCCTGCGGGAACCACCGTTACGGCACAGGGCTCTGGAGAAACGGGTGGCCGTTCCTTCAGAGCGCATGCGTCGATGACGTCTTCGGCTGCATGAAAAGTAAATGTCTCCTAAACGGTGCATGTTTAGGAGATATTTACAGGACCTATAGGTAAGCCTTATTATAGGCTTACCTATAGGTACAAGTTATAAGAGTGGGTTTACAACCACTTTAAATTTACTGTAGTACGTTTCTGAGAAACGGAAAACGCTCAAAAATGTGCATAGGTGTAAACATAGAGTAAAGCATGACTGTTTTTAATGATACAGTGCTTTAGCAAACAAATTAATCACATACAGGTACGTAATTCTGCACGTCTGGGACGCAGAGCCTGGGAACCAGCCCCGCTGTGATTGGACACAGCCGGAGCCAATCAGCGGGTCCGGTGGACACGATGTCTGCTGTGACCCGTCGATCGTTCCTGAGAGAGGCATAATGGCGGTCTGCCTATGTAAACAAGGCAGATCGCCGTTATTTTAGTAGGGAAGATGGAGATCCTGTGATTCTGCTAAGCAGGAACACTGATCTGTCTTCCCACAGTTAAAGCATCCCCCACACAGTTAGAAAGCACTACCTCGGAACACATTTAACCTTTTTAATTGCCCCTGATGTTAACCCCTTCCTTGCCAGTGTCATTAGTACAGGGACTGTGCATATTTTTTTTAGCACTGATCACTGTATTAGTGTCACTAAGTGCCCGATTTGTTGCAGTCCTGCTTTAAGTCCCTGATCACCGCCATTACTAGTAAAAAATAAAGATTTCATAAAAATATCCCATGGTTTGTAGACGCTATAACTTTTGCACAATCCAATCAATATACACTTATTGGGAAGTTTTTACTTTACCAAAAAAACATGTAGCAGAATACATATTGGCCCAAATTGATGAAGAAATTTTTTTTTTACATTTTTTTTATTGGATGTGATTTTTTTTTTTTTTCACTTTTTTTTTTTTTTTTTGCGCAAAAATAAAAACCACAGAGGTGATCAAACATCACCTAAAGAAAGCTCTATTTGTGGGGGGGAAAAAATCTATTTTTTTAGGGTACAACCCCGGGTAAAAAAGTTATCCCTTGCAGTGGGTCTACAGGGTTAATTGCTCATTAAGGGCTAGGCGAGCCAAAAAATGATTAAGTCTCCTTTCATACTTGTGCGACCTAAAAGTCACACGATGTTAGCGCAATTTTGACTTGTAGCAATGCCTATGTCTTTGGACCTCAAAACGCATTAAAACTGGCCCACAGTAGTGCAGGGACTACTTTTGAAGTCGTACAGAAATGAACGGTACTCATTGGAAATCATGGAGTACGACTTGTCATGCAGTCCCAAAACACAGGAAAAGTCGCACAAGTGTGAAAGGAGCCTTACTTGATGCTCCACTCCTCCCTGATGCTATCTCCTCAGTGTCTTCTCCACCATGCCCTTGGCAGTCTAGGATCCTGACCTCATCAAAATTAAAGCATGGTCCAAAGCTCTGCATTGGACGTGTTGACACGAGGGACAGTCTGCCGCCAGAGCGCTATCAGACCAGGGAGTGGAGGATCAGGTAAGTGTTCCTCCCCTCCCCTTTACAAAACTAGCAATTAACCCTTGCACTGCAGATACAGCCCCACTACAATGTATAAATGTACATTTTTGGGCTTTTGAATGGACTTGGAATAAAAAAGCTGCCAAAGGCTTTATCCTTTTCTTACTGCGTCTGAAGCTAGGATTCACTTTTATCCTCCAACTGGCTGGAATTCAACTTTTAAATAAAGTGGTCTCTTTTCTGGAAACATTAAAGGAAAGCCTAGCTATGGAGGAACATGAAAGGGTTCTGCATAATGAAATAAACCTACTTAATGGTTGTAGGGAAATCGAGGTGGACAGTGATGAGGAATTATGGCATAACTCTTCTTGCTGCATCTTTTCCTTCTCATTACCCATCCCTGTCAGAGTCTCGCAGGGACTGAGCTCTTAGACTGAAGGTAAAGCTGTTTACATAAGAAAAGCGAGATTTTGTTCTGGGTCACAGGCTTCCATTAAATTCGTGTCAGTGGCTGTGGCGGAGTCTGTTAGCATGCCGGAGACTCTGATATTCTTTATAGACTCATGAATCAAATGGGATAGCTGCCACTGGTGAGTCAAAAATGTGTACTGAAATGACCAGAACATATTTTTCCTTTTGTCATTGGCTCCTGGGATCCTTCACTTTACGGTTCGAGCTTGGCGAAAATAATTTGTCGTCCTTACTCCCTATCGGATGCCAGTCGCACAACTTCATTCTTTAAATCTGTCCAAGATAGGCCGGATACAATAATGAATGTCAGTACCTCAGGGCTCATTCACACCCTGTGCAGGTGACCTTTGTTTTTCGGCACCTGATCAATGCAAGGGCATGTAGAAAACCATTGATTTCAATGGGCCCCGTTCACACCACAATGGTTGGTGTGGAAATTATGCTCTGCTCCACTGCGGAGAATCGTGAATGACATCCCATTTTAAATAAAGTTTTAAAAAAAAAGTAAACTGTACCTTGCGTTGCTAAAAAATAAAAAGGCAAGACACTTCCCATAAAGTACAGACACCAGCTCGAACGCTAAAACAGGTTGTTGGAAGATATGGACTGTGGTGAACGAACCCTAAAATTGGAACTTCAATCAAAAGGCTACTACAAAGTTGTAATATTGAGAATATAAACATTATAAATGTTTTACCTACCAAAAGATTTGTCATTCTGCCCAGCTGGTCTTTTAATTTACACTATATACCTTCTTGGTTTCCTATTTTAGATTTTATTTTATTTTTTTTTAACCTGTTTCATCCGTTTGTTCATTGAACAGTGAATAAGCAATATGATGATGCAGAGTCATTAATTCACAAGCAGACTGGAAGTGACAAAGCAGGACCAGGAAATGGATATTTCACCTGCCTGGCTGTACAGTTTGAATGTTTTTTTGAATCAAACGATTGGCTGAACAGGATTATAAATATGAATGTACAGTAAACCCCCCTCCATCGCGGCGGTTGCGTTCCGGACCCGCCCGCGAAAAGTGAAAATCCACGAAATAGAAAGACCCTATTTAAATACACTCTAGGCATGTTTTTATAGCTTTCACTGTACTTTTAAAAACATTTAAAAGCCCATTCACACTGATCCGACTTGGACCGCGACTTGTCAGCCTGACAAGTCGCGGTCCGTCGCGCTCCCATTGTTCGGTACAGGAACCGTTCTAATAGGAATGACACAAGTCACTCCGACTTAGAAAAAGGGTCCTGTACTACTTCGGGGCAACCTCGGAGCAACTTGCATAGACATTCATTTTATGAAGTCCGTGCAAGTCTCGCTGAAGTCGCGGTGCGTGCGAATTCACAGGTCGCCCCTGAAGTCATGCCGCTGCAGTGTGAACCGGCACTTCAGGTCTTTAAACACACTTTTAAAACAATAGAAACACATTTAAACACATAAAAGATACTGAGAGACAGAACAATGGAAAACACAAAAATATTTAACAATCATTTAATTAGTAAAATAATATTAATAGGTCTTACAGAAATAAAACGCAATATACCGGGACAGCAAAAACTGAACCGCGATATAACGGGGGTTTACTGTATTACACCAGTGCATTTAGCCCTTGGCTTAACTTTTCCTTTTAAAAGGCTGACACTTAATGTGCTGGTACTACAAGAGCCTTGCTCGCCATAGTTTGTCATGGAGACAGGCCTGTTTACAGCTTTAACTTTTTTTTTCCTCTCAATTCCTACTGTTCAGACGATCAGTTACATTATATGCTGTTTTTCGTATTTTTTTTTTTTTTTTTAATACTGCAGTGGTTCCATCCACTGGATTCTGAATTCTAGACTCAATTCTAGCTAAGCTCTTCCTGGGTGGCTTCTGTCCCTTACAGTGTCCTATGGACCCAAGCTGGGAGCCTCAAAGCCTTGACACAACAAGCTACCCCTCTATTACCGTCTTCTCCTTTCTCAAAGGTAATAGATCAGACTTTCTCAACCTCCTAACCTGGAGAAAACCCTAAAATAACTTTCTAGGTTCAGAAAACCCCTACTAATAGTTACTATGCATGTACAGCTCACAGTACATTCGTGTGATGGTCACTGTTCCATATATTTGTAGTCCTTGGAAATAATCAATAACCCCCCCAATGGATAGATAAAAAGATCATTGGTGGCAGTGGTTACTGATCTGAGAGGCAGGAATTGCCCATTGCTCAAGGAACCCTTGAGCAACCTCTAGAGCAGTGATGGCAAACCTTGGCACCCCAGATATTTTGCAACTACATTTCCCATGATGCTCATACACTTTGCATGGGAAATGTAGTTCCAAAACATCTGGGGTGCTAGGGTTGGCCATCACTGCTCTAGAGGAACCATAGGGCTTCATGGAACCCTAGTTGAGAGACTGCAATAGATGGTGTCCATTGTGATTTGCTAATAACTAGAGCATGCTTTCCTAGGCAGGACATTCATAGAAGGTTCGCTTTGGAACTTGTAGCAGACAGCAGCGATTTTAGAAAGATTTATAAATGTTTGGACACATTATTAATGAAAAATGTACTGTACAATGTTTCCCAGCTTGCTTGTCATGCAATATGTTAAAGGCTGAGAGTTCAATACTACTTTTAAAGTGTATTAATAGCCATTATTTTTTTTAGTTTCTGTTAAAGCATCAGAGGGGTTAAAACCACTGTGAGTTTATTTTTGCTGTGTGTGTCCTGTTGGCGAGATTCCATTGCACTTTCTGACCTAGAGATGCAACAGGAAGTTGAGAGGAAATATCTACAAAGTGACAGGAATTCATCTCATAGACCATTGTTCCTGAACAGGTGTCCCCATTGAAAGATTTAACCACAACTACTTGCTCTGGTGACAGAACAAAAAAAATTTAGATTTCCCATTATTTATCTTGGCGGTAATGGTCACGTCATCTAGCGAGGGTGATTGTACCTATTGGGAGCAGAACAAAAAAAATGAGGTTCTAATTCTTCTGTACTCTATCCAAAATGAAAAAAGCGAGACTGTATATACACCTTAAATTTTAGTGCACCTTTTCAGACAAAAGGAAAAGGTGAACGAACACCCTGCCCTGGTCCCCATTGTACTTAAAGGGTAACTCCACTTTCGTCAGGGGAAAAAAACAATATAGCGTATACAATTGCAACATAAATCATATTGTAATTGAATGTTATTAAAAAATTCCTTTTCAATTTCAATCTTCTGTTTTCTGAAAATGCAATGCAATATGGCTACCTTGAGCTGTTCTGTACACAGACTGTGTACTGACCACACCCTAGAAACCTCATTTCCTGCTTGTGTGATTGACTCACCAATTTTCCCAGAAGTCTGCTTAAGAAACCAGCCCAATTTCTGGCATCCCCCTGCAATAAAAAGGTCATTTTTGGTGAGATAATCCCAATAGGAACATGTCTAGAGGGATGCAGACCCAGCAGCTTTCCTCATTAGTGTCCTGCAGCTGCCACAGCTGACAGATAATTATGAAACCACTCGCATTAGACCCACTCAGCACAGAAGAACAAACAGGGATTTCTTCAGAATAACAAAAGGCCGGAATCTGCAACAAAGTTTGTTAAAATCCTTGTTTACATTGTTCACCCAGAGGGGAATGTTTTTTTTTTTTTTTCCCTCAACAAAAGTGGAGTTGCAGCCCATTCAGACTGGCGTGATCCGACTTCGAGGGGCGACCTGTGAAGTCGCGGTGCACGCTGTGCACCGCGACTTCGGCGCAACTTGCAGGGACTTCACATAATGGAAGTCTATGCAAGTCGTTCCCAGGTCGCCCCAAAGTAGTACAGGACCCTTTTTCTAAGTCTTGTGTCGCTCCTATTAGAACGGGTCCTGTGCTAATCAATGGCGAGCGACCAAGCGCGACTTGTCAGGCTGACAAGTCGCGCTAGCCTGAATGGGGTCTTACACTTTAACCTCGGTGGGTTACGAACTTGGCCACACAGCCGGTGCAGCGAGCTAGAATTTGAAATCTGCACTCTTCTCACTCTTCTTTCTACAGGGCTTCCAGGACAGATTAAAGTGATTCTGATTGGTCAGCGCCAGCACAGAACATTTCTCTGATCAGTCCTATAAGCCTTGCAGAGAGAAGAGGAAGAAAAGCTGGAGATTTAAAATCCAAAGACTGCTGCACCAGCAGCCTAGACAGAGATCGCTCATCACCCACCAGAAGGAAGTACAGCAGGGACCAGAAGGGTGTAGGTTGTTCTCCCTTTTAATTTTCTCTGAAAAATGAAACTAATTCTATAAGGGTCCCTTAACACATTCGTGCGTTAAGAAAGCCCATATGTTGTGAATGGGCTGGTAGCGCACTGTAATGCATGGATAAAATGAATCTGCGTATACTATGTGCATTGTGGTGAGCTGTATTACAGGTGCGTTAGCAGCTACTGTACATGTGCATTCAGGTGCCGTCCTAAATTTATCGAAAATTAACATAGTACTATTGCAACCATGCATTGTGTGAAGCCAGTCTAACTCGTAAGCATTGGAATTAGCAACCATGCATTGTGTGAAGCCAGCCTAACTCCTAAGCATTAGAATTAGCAACCATACATTGTGTGAAGGCAGCCTAACTCCTAAGCATTGGAATTAGCAACCATGCATTGTGTGAAGCCAGCCTAACTCCTAAGTATTAGAATTAGCAACCATACATTGTGTGAAGGCAGCCTAACTCCTAAGCATTGGAATTAGCAACCATGCATTGTGTGAAGCCAGCCTAAATCCTAAGCATTAGAATTGGCAACCATGCATTGTGTGAAGGCAGCCTAACTCCTAAGCATTGGAATTAGCAACCATGCATTGTGTGAAGGCAGCCTAACTCCTAAGCATTGGAATTAGCAACCATGCATTGTGTGAAGGCAGCCTAACTCCTAAGCATTGGAATTAGCAACCATGCATTGTGTGAAGGCAGCCTAACTCCTAAGCATTGGAATTAGCAACCATGCATTGTGTGAAGCCAGCCTAACTCCTAAGCATTGGAATTGGCAACCATGCATTGTGTGAAGCCAGCCTAAGGCTGGCCATACACTATACAATTTTCTTATTCAATTTCCTTTAGATTTACCTTTAACTATGTAGTGCAAGGGCCTGCCTGATTGCATACAAATTGAAAGTGTTTAGGTTTGACCCTATATTACATGGTTTTGGTAAATCTAAAGGAAAGTTGAACAAGAAAATTGTATAGTGTATGGCCAGCCTAACTCCTAAGCATTGAAATTGGCAACCATGCATTGTGTGAAGGCAGCCTAACTCCTAAGCATTGGAATTGGCAACCATGCATTGTGTGAAGGCAGCCTAACTCCTAAGCATTGGAATTAGCAAAGCTAGCCTAACACAGGACTTTTGTAATGTTGATCTATTCAACATAGAAAGGGTTAACCCCCCCTGTATGGAAGAGAGATTCCAGGAGGGACCCGTCTTCTCCTTCCAGCGCCTGCCATTCAGTGTAGCAGAGCATTTCAGGCCCTTGTGGCAGCAAATGGATTAAAAGTGTGGTTTCACTTCCTTGGTCCAATAAATCTCTTTGAACAAATTGCCCTGACTTTGCCATTTTCATCCTGATCACATACTTCATCATCAGAACCCCCAGGAGCCCTCAAATAAAAATTGATGCACATACAGTCACTTATGAGTGAATTTCCAAGCCACGGCATAGGATCTCAGCGCTATGACTTTGCAGATGATTAACAAAGCAGCGTGTAATGAAGGAAACGTGGCATGTTTTTGTGTTTTCACACTACAGGTGTATGTATGACTGATGGCCAAGACGATGACGCTGACAAATGAAAACCCGGCGCGATCTCTTATCCTACGGGAAAACTACACAGCCACCTGTTGCAGATTCGTTTTAAGGAATCTGATTTTTTATATATTTTTGGATATACTGTACATATCAACGTGAACTGTTGAATGCAAATCAGCATTTGCAAAGTCCTATTCCTGAAAATGTTACTTGCCCCTCCATTCTGACAAACTGCAGTTGAGTCCAGAGGCCAATGGTGCATGGTGCCGACATGCACAGGCATTCTTTCTCAATCTTATTAACATGAAGGAACACTTTAAATATGGTAACTTTCCAGTCCTGGGGAACCCCTACTAATATTTAATGTATTTATAGCTCACTGTACATTAGTGTGATGATCAGTGGGAAGAATGCCACCTATATTTGTGGGTAGTGGGAAAAAAAATCCCTCTTAAAGATAGCTTACAAGATTATTGGTGTCAAAGGGAACTTTTTTAAAAGGCAGAAATTGGTCTTTTCTCAAAGAACCCCTAGCAAGATCTGGAGCACTTTTGCCAAACACTAGGCCCGTGGACTGAATCTGGCCCACTAGGACATTTCTTGTGGCCCTCACACCTCTTCTGCGTCTGTAGCACCACCCTCATTTCTGCCACCACCTTTTCTCAGAAGTCGGCAGCAGAAAGGAGGGTAGAACTCCTCTGCCAGATCCTGCGTTTTCCCTTACCACCATGGAAAGACTTGTCTGCCACAACGACCCCCATGGGGACAGAAGAGGAGAACATAACTCCAACTACAGGTCCTGCGGCTGCCTGTGCAGCTGCAGAACCCCCTCATTTCTGCCTCCTTCTGGTCTCCGCTATCAGCAGACTCTGGCAGCAGACTCCAGCTGTTCTCTGGTCCTCCTCCAGACCCTGCACTTTCTATCTAGCTCCTCCCACAGTTTATTCCTGGCAGCAGCACAAGGTAAGGGAGGGTGGGAAACGCTTGATGATGATAGGGTGGTCTCTTAACAGCCAATGTAGGACGGGGGGGGGGGGGAAATCTGCTTATAATTATTTAAATAATACCATTCTTTGACAGTTGAAAAGGAGGGGTGCATACCGCAGATATCATCCACAAGAAACTTTATTGGAAACTGCTCAGCCAACACCATGGCACAACGATGTTCTGTCTGAACAGTCTCGGATAAAGATTCTTGTGGATGATACCAGCGGTGTGCGACTTTCCTTATCAGACTTGCATCTACTACAGGAGTGTAAGTGAGCTCCGTGCCACTCTGCACCTGCCCTTTACAGGCTTAGTCTATGGCCCCTTTCACATGGAGTTTCCACCTGGAGGACTCTGTTCTTTCTCAGCGGGGGATCCATACACTGATCCCTGCTGAGCAGGTGGATCACAGGTCCGTCCTCACTCACTGTGCTGAGACTGAGCTGTCAGAGCCCCGCTCTCCTCTATGGGAAATCGGATGATAACAGACCACCTGTCTATTTTCATTCGATTCATCCGATCTGATTCTCCAGACTAATGGAAAATAGGGTTTCCATCCGTCCAGATTTTATGGACAGGATCGGATCAGATGGCAGTGGGTGTCAACAGACATGTCACTGCTGACATCCGCTGCTCCATAGGGATGCATGGAGCATCCGATCAGGTCCACCTGAAAAACTGACAGGCGGATCAGATCAGAAAAGCCTGTGTGAAAGGGGCCTTAAGTTATTACTAAAACCAGTAATACCAGTTTATTGCAGTATAAAATGTAACATCATGTATCAAAGGCACATGAGAATGCCATAATGGTAAATATAGTTGCAGTAAAGTATACTGATGAAAATAGATTGCAGACTTGTATACATGACATGTTGACAGGAGTACATACATATATATTACATCATAGTCTCTAGTAATACATTGCATCTTGATATGGACGCGTTTCGCAAGCTATACTCGCTTATTCAAGAGAGGATGCATAAAGGACATGTCTGAGAAAAAAAGATGATAATATTGGAAAAAACAAGCCAATATATAGAATAGTAAGAGAATCCTACAAAGGGACCCAATACATACAGATCTATTGTACTGGAAGCAAATTATGGGCTTCTGATAAGTGGCAGTGGAATATGTCTGACCCGGGAGCTGATAGGTCCAAACGGACCTGACCCAGCATGGCGGCATGTGGTGGACGGAGTAATGAATGCATACAATAAGTATATCCTTCCATATCTGCCATCAAAAAGAATTGGGTAGTAGTAGTATAATGTGGATAAAAATATCAAGTAATCATGTGCCTAAATATTATTAAATAAAGGAAGAACAAAAACATGAGATAGATATGGATACCGATACCTGCAAAAGTGATATATTGTGGTAAAAGTGAAGGAAAGAAAGAGGAATTACCTGATGTAAAAAGAATGAGAAAATGGAAGAGAAGTGTGAAAAGTGAAACGCCACAAAAAAACACAACTTCAAGCGAACCTGGCTCTGTGCCAAAATTTGGTACGTAAATTTTTTTGGTGTGCTTTTGGAGTGAAGGGAGGCCCATTCTATTTCTGGACTTTGTGATCGGCAATCGTTTGTTGACATGTGCCGTGTTGAACTACACAAGAAGAAAACTTGGCTTTAGTACCGCTTTCTCTCTCAGTGACAATGGTTAAGGGACATAGGTCGCAGTAAAAAACCAGACATCGTTTCTAACACTACCCCTACTTTATTCAGACCAAAAATAAAAGATTTTGGCTTTACATACGCTAAAGATGAAGTGCGTGCACTTACGACAGGGGTCTCCAAACTATGGCCCTTCAGTTGTTCAGGAACTACAATTCCCATCATGCCCAATCATATATGTGAATGTCAGTTTTACAATGCCTCATGGGATGTGAAGTTCTGCAACAGCTGGAGGGTCGTAGTTTGGACATCCCTGAATTACGAGAAGCCTGGGATATGGCTTTATACATTTTTATAGTAGACGGCACGTGAATAGTCGCAAGCTCTGTAGTTGGTGCACATTGGCTTTGTTCATTCTATTCCATACAAAGAGCCTTAAGAACTCTACCAATTCAATAGTTCGGACTTTTTTTTTTTTTAAAAAGGGACCACAAAACGATTGCTTCATTATTTTAGCAACTCGTTGCCTGCCTTCTGAGGGATGGAAAGCCGGAATTATTGGCAATGTGTGAATTCTTGTGTTCTTTTGTTTCAGGACAACAAAGGGTAATGGGATGTAAGTTTAGAAAGTGACTGACCCGTTACTAGGGATCACTGACCTGTAGAAAGTCATTTCCCATCGCCTGCCAGTATGGAGATTTAACAGAAAGTGACGGGTTAATGCTGAAGAGGATTTCTTTAGCTTGTTCCTCATCATTGTTAGGGCGCTGATGGTAGGCTTGCAGCAGGGCTGCTTCATCTGCCGCTTTTCCTCCCGTCAGAGGTCTTTGGGGAAATTGAATTACGCACAGTTGAAGGACCATTATTCTCTTCTTTAGTTGATGATAAATGTCTGCACCTGATTTAACTCATCAACCTGCTGAATGCGAAGGAATGTGAGCTTTTGTAATTGAAATTTTAACCAATGTGAGGCGAATAGATTGATTATTAGGAGAACCATGAAAGACAACTGTGGTAGTAAGAAAAAAAAATCTTTTATATAGATTAAGGGGATTCCATTATGCATCTTCAGTGAGTACTAATTTTGCGTAAAGTATATTTAAACCCCACATCCAATTTTCAGTATGTTTAAAACCATGTCTCACTTTATATAGTTATATAGAGTAAAGAAATTTGGGGGGTGGAGGGGAGACCTTTTACCAGTGCCACATCCCAATAAATTGTACTAGGAAATTTTGCAAGACATAGTCCTGCTATGATAGACTTTACTGGCACTACATGAGACAGGAGTATATAAAAAATATCTCTTTAAATATACATAAAAATTCACCCAAACAATAAATGGCACAACAATTAAAATAAGACCGGAGTATCATAAATGTCACTGTGTACACATGTACATTTATAACAGTAGATAACACATATCAGCTCGATTGTTGGTCAACGTGTTTCGCTGCAAGCTTCTTCAGGGCCAACGAATCATGTATCAGTCTGTGAGCCGTATATCGTCGGCAAGTGGTTAAGGTGGATTTTCTAAAGCTGAGTGCAAAATCTGATGCAGCTCTTCAAAGAAACCCAATTGGCTTCCATTTTTTAAATTATCTTTTTTTTTTTTTTCGTCAAAACAGTGTTACTAAACCCACAATAGAAAAATCAATCAAGAGATGGATTGGGGACTGTGGAAGGAGGAGGATCAGAGAAGACAGGATCAATCAGCATTTTTACACCATGCTTGTTATACTCACTGTGGAACTTAAGGGGTTAATCCTCTGCATTGTGTAAAAAAAGCTTTTGTTCTGTTGGCATATGGGTAGTTAAGTGCAATTTACGTGTTTACTTGGCTCCGATAGTATAACTTTTACTACACAGCCGTTCTGCTTGCCCCTCCTTTCCCCTTGTCCAGTCACATGAAAGCTTTGGATTTTGTGAATGGGTTCACAGAATAGAAAGCATTCTGTGATTGGATAAGGGGAAAGGAGGGGTGGGAAGGGCTGTACAAAAAAAAAAAAAACTTAATTCCGTGTGTGCCAGCAGGTCTTAAAAACATATGTTTCCAGGAGTTTTTCTTTGAAAAAAAAAATCAGCTAGCCTTAAACTTTAAAGTGTACGTATAGTACCCACTGTCCGATTTCCCCCACCTCCTATTCTGGCAACAACTGTTAACTTTATATTTTGCATCACTTTCTGGCCTGATGATCAAATAAGCAGGCTGAACCTATCCAGTGATCTAACATGGCAGTAAATACCTGGCGGGGGACCTAATCCTTCCCTACACAATCTAAAGCTAAAACCGTTATGTCTATGCATAGATTTGAACTTGAATTTGTTTACCACTGGTAGCATAAAATAACCTAAATATTCAAAATGTCCTTTCTTTTAATAGTGGCTTGTTGTCAGCCCGCTAGAGACCCACAGACATATAAATTGGTTGGATGTTCTATCATGGCTGCCATAGTATATCTACTATACCCATTACTGTTTAGTACATTTTTGTAGTTTATAAATGTATCTGGCCTGCACAGAAAATGCAGAAAATGTTCATTTTTCCAGCTGAACGGACACAGTTAATTTACTTTTCGGTTCTATACTCTATGCCTGCTTATTTTTATTAATACGAATACACACCTTGAAAAATGGCTCTGCATTAATCATGTCACTGAGGAAGGTGCAGTGTTTTAGGCATTTCTTTAATCAAAAGGAAATGTTTCTGAAAGTCATTTTTGTCACAGTTCGAAAGCCAAAGAAATGATGAGTTTGGCTGTGTGCTGGAACAAACGCGCTCTCTTTTCTGTTCTATCCATGTATAGCTATAATCTTCAGGAGCAATGCAACCCTTCAGGCCTCATTCACATGGCCGATTAGGGTGAGGATCACAAGTCTGTGTGATCAGCCGCAGCCAGCAAACCAATACAGATCAATGATGGGCTGCCAGGTGCCATAGCTGTCCGCATGCAACTGCTCGTTGAGTGGTTGGGGACACATATGTGGCCCTGGATGCAAACTGCCGGGGTCCAGAGACTTTCATCTGACCCTAATCACATATAATGCTCGCTGCGGGGTTCCATGTGAACAGCGCAACACCTGTCAGCCTGTCATTGATTCGTAGTGGCTTCCTGGCCACGGCTGATCACACACCCATAGCTCCCAACGGTCCCTGATTTCCAGGGACACTCCCTGATTTGGAACAAAGTCCCTCTTTCCTCTACATTTGTCCCTCGGTCTCGTCTCTATAGTTGTATAAAAAATGCACTTTTTATCTTTCAAAAAGTGTTTCCCAGTGCTAAACCTTTTGTTCAATTTCGAAATTGTTGCAATTGTACATTTCAAAAGCCAGTTAAAAGAATAGTAGTGGTAAATAAAAAGAAAAACACTTGTGGATATCATTTTTTAGTATAATTCTCCTTTAAGGGGGCGTGGCAGGGGGTGTGTTCTCTGCCGGCATACATTTGCTAATAGGTGTCCCTCTTTCCCAACTCAAAAAGTTGTGAGGTATGCACACACCTGTGATCCCTACTGTAGACGCTGATAAGCAAATGTGCACATTCCTTTGGAAATGGTTTTGTATGTAAATGGGTGCTTCAGCAACCATTGGCTGTACCTGAGGATAATCAGGGTGAGCAAATATCACCAGCACACCACGGATCTCCAAAATGGGTCCAAAGCTTTAATCCGCAATCAGACCTTTACAGGAAAAGCAAGGTTTTGGAGCTTTGTGGGAATCCGTCATCAGGTATGTGACCGTCACATCCGTGGTATGCTTGTGACATTCTTTCGCTCTAAACCAGAGCCCAAGGTACAGAGATTTTGATGAGCTCTGATGTAAAAACAAATGTTACCTCTTCCCAGATGAAAGTCATGGCCAGATCGCTGCATTGTACTTGAAAGTCAATGCTTTCCTTAATGCCAGATAGTACAGCCCCAGCTGCCCACTTTGGACAGGAGTGTTGAGGGACCCATATGGCCCGTACACACGATCTGAAAATTGTACAAGAAATACCACTTTTGAAGCGTCCATATGATAATTTTGATAGTTCACGGCTTTCGAGAGCCAGTCACGACCCTTCATCCGAATATTATCTGATTGGACAAGTATGAAAATGTTTCTCGTATGATACCAGATAGTACAATTTTCGATAATTCAGTACAGTTGTCGTTTGAAAATTTAATACAAATACACTACAGCACATTTTATCCTTTCCGAATTTTTTAGTAAACTTAGTTTTCAATATGAGAGTAGAAACCCAAAATAAGAATGATAAACAAAATTGCAAGATGCTTGTCGCCCAGAAGAAGTTCCGGAACTTCTTTTGGGCGACAGGCGTGCAACAATTTTGTTTATGCAATTTTCCCGCGATTTGTTGGGTGACAATCGCGACAAAATCACGCTGCAATTGGGGTACCATTAAAAGTAACAGGATCGCAAGTGCGTCATTAGTTTTGCGACAAATCGCGGGCAGTGTCGCTGCGATTCTACGCGCTATCCAGAATGCCTAGGTGTGAACGGACCCTTAAGCATTCTGGACTTTGACAACATCTGAAGAAGGATTTCATTCATGTCTGTGGATCATCACCTGAGGCCATTGACTTCACTGGGTATATGTATTTGTTTACAACCACTTTAACCAAAAAACTGTCCTTCAAGCGGAACAAAACCCTCCTAATCATGTTCAGCCAAGGAATGGTTCCATCTTGGCCTCTGTTTAATCTTCAGTTACCAAGTGTAATGTCACATTGGTTGTGCTCTAAACCAAACTGTCAAACCATCAAATGGCTTGTGTCATACCTGATCACATGTGGTCAGGTAAGACACAAGCCATTTAATGGTTTGACAATTTGGTTGAGAGCACAACCAATGTGACATTACACTCCCGCCACGTGCCAGAAAGGGAATGTTTTTTGAACCAATGGGTTTAGTCCTGCTTTAAAGCTACATTCATACGGCCGCACATGGGAGGCCACCCATGGCAATAATTAGGTTCCTTCCGGTGCTTCCAAACACTGATTGCACACATCTTGTGCAACCAGCAGCACCTATCAGATTTATACTTCCTTAAGACAGTGGGCCTCCAGGGTTTCTGTAGAGTTTCTGGCCGCACACAAACTGGCAACGGCTAAACAGCTTGTTTGTATACGGCCATTGCACATGTCACTGTGTCCAGAGGTGGCATTTAGCCGCCCGTGTGAATGTAGCTGAAAGCAGAGGCAATTTATTCGGGACACATTTTTCATATCAGTCTGCTAAATTAGAGGCTTTATTCTAGTTTCCATGGATTGCTTTAGATGTGTAACTTTGGGCTGGTTGCCTATCTCAAGGGCTGAGCAAATTACGTTATCATTTAGAATAGTAAGAAAAGGCAGTTTCCTCAAATCACGGTTTCCTTGAGGCAATCTACTGTAGTGCTGTTCCTCCTGGGTTGTCTGCCTTGATCTTGAGTTTTCCTGCTCACATCCAATCCTGTCAGAGCTCCTGTGAGACTAGAGAGAGAAATTTAAAAAGTGGATATGCTAGATCCTCCAGGAGATCATACTTGAAGAGCGTTTCTCCAGGAAATGTTCTACCGTATATCCCAGAAGATCTTTACCCCTATATATGTCTCATTACATATCTTCTGCCAGTCACTGGAACTGCTTAGGGGGGGAAACTAAATTAATAGGGCTTCTTTGGTACTAAGCATCACTTAGACATGTATATTATACGTCTGTTTCCTATCTCCCCCCCCCCCCCCCCAGCCATGGTCTTATAATGAAAAATACTTGGTTAACATACTACAAACTTGAGTAATTCTAAATTAACATATAAAAAAAAGAAATACAGAAGAGGGGTTACGTTCATAAAAACAAAATCATCCTCATGTCAAAATGATCAGTGCATCCAGGTTTAGGCAGCTGACGTTCTATCAAACCTTGTATACCTTTCTTATTCGAAATAAGGTTACCCTAAAGCCTCGTACACACGCGTCGAAAATTGGCAGGGAATTTTCGTCCGACGACCGATCTGCCGGTTTTCGGCTTGTTAGTATGATGCTTCCGACAACCGACTCCAGTTTTTTTTTGGCCAAAGTCGGTGTGCAGGCTATAAAACTTTTGTCTGTCGTCAAAACACGGCCGATTTTCGTGCAGTCAGTACAGATTTCGACAGGGAAAAATCTAATGAGCAAGTCTGGGCATGCTCAGAGAAGAAAGAACACAAAGAAAGCAAACCAACACATGACATCACTTCTGAAGTAGAATTTTGTCGGGCGAGAAAATTTGTGTGCAGTCTAGGCACATTCCAACCAACAAAACACCACTCTGGACAAAAGACGGACGATCGGTTGGCCGATAATCGTTGCGTGTGTACTAGGCTTTACACATTTCCATGTCTTAAGCTTGCCTATTGGTCAGCGAGGTTGCCCATCATGATAAAGTCAAACACAAAACATTTTGTTTAGTTAGAGCTGGGAATTCCTCTAGGGCACATATGTCAAACACAAATCCTGCGGGATGAATGCAGCCCCCCTAAAGCCACTTCATGTGGCCCTCGCACCTCTCCTGCAGCTATGGTACTCCTCTCATCTCTGCCCCCACCTTGTCTCAGTAGTCGGCAGCAGAGGAGGACAGAACCTGCACCTCTCTGTACAGCCGAGAAGAGGCTCATCTCTGCCCCCTCGTCTCAGCAGTCAGCAGAGAGGACGACAGGACTCCTACAGATCCTGTGTCTCTCTCTGCAGCCACAGCACCACCTGTCTCTACCTCCCTTCGTTTCAGCATTCAGCAGACTTCAGCCCCCCTCTGGTCCTCCTCCAGAGCCTGCATTTTCTGCTTCCCAGATCTGTCCACAACTTCTTTCCGAGAAACGCACAAGGTAGGGTGGGGCGCATTGTGATGTAGGGGAGGGTAAGTAACTCTTAACTTCTGATGGTGGGGTGCTCTGGATATCTAATCTTACAGATACCACCGGTCCTTTTGAGGGCAACCAAATTGCTAATGCGGACCGTGATGAAATTGAGTTTGACACCATTGCCCTAGGGCAGTGGTCCTCAACTCCGGTCCTCAGGGCCCACTAACAGGCCAGATTTTAAGTATTACCTTGGGGAGATGCAGACTAGAATACTGCAATCACTGAGCAGCAAATTATATCACCTGGGATGGATTTCAGTTATCTTGCAAACCTGGCATGTTAGTGGGCCCTGAGGACCAGGGTTGAGGACCACTGCCCTAGGGGTTTAATTTCTACTTGGTTAGATTTCATCCTAACCTTTTAGTTTCCAGGGCTCCTCCGGCTGGCCCATAAGTCAATACTAGGCATGAGCATGTAGGCCTAAACCCATTTGAGGGCCAAAGAGCTGGGAGAGAGGAATGCCACACCCTGCTGCTGATGTACACAAAGGGGCAGAGATTCTTGTGACCTCATTGACCTTATACGGCCACATGTATTAGGTCAATGATCTTGACCTAACATGGCCATAGTACCATACTAGATCAATGTTGTAATGAGCATCCCCACTCTTTTTTTTGTGTACGTTACCTGTGGGGCAGGGGATTCCCCACTCAGTTTATTGGCCCAGAAATGATAGCTTTCTGACCCAAGGTTGTTCAGAACAGACACAAGCTCATCCCTAGTTTTGACGTAGGGGTGGGCAGAAGGAACTACAGCCCATTACAGGAGACCAGGAAATTGATAATACAAGTTTCTGTAGGTTCTTTAGCCACCTGTTTCTCTTCACCATTGTATTGACCAGAAGGGTGGGCAGCATGAGAGGTGAGTAGTCTTCTTTGCAGGAAGTCATGCATTTTGAACATTGATTTTAATGTCACTTTAAGGCTCCTGGTGATTTTCAAAAATATGTGCAAACAGTACATATAAAGGTCCTCCCCTCCTACAAAAAAACAGTAGTGTAGTATTTTTTTTTTTTACACGTGCAAGTCAGAAATTTCTGTTTGAAAATTTATATAAACGACACCCTAGATCAGAAGTCTTCAAACTATGGCCCTCCAGTTAAGGAACTACAATTCCCATCATGCCTAGTCATGTCTGTGAATGTTAGTTTTACAATGCCTCATGGGACTTGTAGTTCCTCAACAGCTGGAGGGCCGTAGTTTGAGGATCCCTACCCTAGATCTAACTTCCTAAGGGTCCATGTACATAGTTTCTTTGTAATGCTCACATTGCAATGTCCTATAACGCAAGTGTTGCATTGTGCTAACATGCATGTGTCCAACTTCGCAATAATAAAAATAGTGTCTGTTCCCATCTCAGTGCTGCAGTGCAGTGTGTTCTAAAAAAAAGGTGTCCATTTTTCTGCATTGGATGGTCCATAGAAGTCAAAGGCAACACATTGAAAGCATATGATATGCATTTTGATACAATGGCAACATGCATTAACCAGCCTTGGCAGTTGACTTTATCCGCTTTAAATTCTAAATCCAGAAAAGCGCGCCCAATTGCGTGTTGGCAGACAAAGGAAGTACCTTGACACGCGACACTGCACCTGCCTGATGCTACAGAAAAACGTACCTATAAATGGACCCTCATATATTGCTGTGAGGTTAAATTGCATATGAAAATTGACTTTTAATGTGTATAAACTGTTGTGTATTGCCTTGTATATCTTCCCAGCTATTCATGCTGTTGGTCTAAGAAAATTATCTGTAATACACAAGGCCAAATCTCTATTGATTGAGTGACCCTGCGCAGAAGTATACGCTATTGACAGTTGCCGGTGTGTGCCGGGTTATCAGTTTCCCATTTGTCTGCATTACTATGTAGTGTTGTCAGGGATTCCTGCTCAATAGCTGCAAACAGATGACTGCGGGGCAGTAAAAGTGGTGTGACCCTTTATAACCAATTGATTCTTTTCTACTGCTAGGTAAAATATGAGAGGGTATCTGGTTGCTGTTTTTTTTTGTTATGCCTTTGCTGCGATATTTTATGACCTTTTTATTTAGTCTGTAAAATACCAACTTCTCGTAAGAAAAAGAAATTGACAACTAAACCAGAGTTATTAGACAAAGACATATACAGTAAACCATAGCAATCATCCAGCAGCAATTCTGGATAGACGTATGAGCACGAGCGCTTTATGTGATTTTTGGGTGGTTTTTTGGCTTGGTTTTCAGGTGTTTTCACGCTTGAGCTTTTTTGTTTTAGCCAATGGAAACCTAATTACTAGGCGGAAATCATTAGGAAATCGTGCATTTTGGCACTCTTTTGGAGGCAAAAATGTGCAATTATTCCCCAAAGAAGCTCCTCTATATTTTATTAGTACTGCAGGGGTACTTTTTGCCTTATTCCCAGAAATTAGCAAGTTCAGCTTTAATCATTCCTTTTTTGCTTTTAATTCAATTAGGCTTCATTCAAATGGGCATACTGACCTCGTACGTCCATGGGTGGGGGCGTCTTTAGCCGCCTGGGATGTACAGGTGTTCCATGCAAGGGCATGTAGTCAGCCTGTTGAAATCCAAAGGCAGGCAGGTGGCTTCACGGACCTGCAGAGACCTCTACGCAAGGTCCAGATCTGTGCGGGTCCAACACACAGATCAGAACGTAGGCTGTATCCTGATCCATGGGGAGGAGCATGGATGTGTTGTTTGGGATGCACGCAGAGGTCCTTGCAGCTGGCCTCCTGTCTTTGATTTCAGCAGGCAGTGCTGGGACAAGGCCATCCAGCGCCCAGGGCAAAGATGCCAAATTACCCCGCCCCCTTAGGATAGGTCAGGGCATTCATGTCCCTGCAATAAACAATTGCGCCCAGGGCAGCCGCCCCTCCTGCCCGTCGCTTCGCCCTGCCTGCATAGATCACTTGTGCATTCCGGGCAGCTCCGCCTTAGTGTAAGCAACTGACTTTGTTAGCCTATCCAGGACTTCTGCAGAGCCTCTCCCATCCTCTGGAACTCTCTCTCAATCTGTCCGGCCATCTCCTCTGGCCACCTTTTTAGGTGATCCCTGAAAACTCATGTCTTCGAGGAAGCCTATACCACCTCCAACTAACAACTAAACTTTTAACACTTCTGTCAGCTCATCCCCCCACAATTATTACCTTTTTGTACCACTTGCCCCACTCTATTCAATTGTAAGCCCTTTTTAGCAAGGCCCACTTAACCCTTTATTTTATTGTATTGTAACTGTACTGTCTACCTTTTAGATTGTAAAGCCCTGGGCAAACAGTTGGCGCTATATTAATCCCGTATAATAATAATAATAATCAGTGCAATCCCTTACATCATCACTTAGACTGGGAGAGGAAGGGAAAAGATTGAAAGGCAATCCTGACGTGCTGCATGAAAGTGTGCTGACAAAAAAGCATGCTGACAGGAGGAGAGAGCAGAGTAAACAGTCTGCTGCTCTTTCACTGTCCAATCAGAAGACTACTGGTTAGGAGAGGTCACCAATGTGTTACTTAACTGTACCAGAAAAGTGGTGTCCTCCATCTGGCTTTCCTGTGCGACGGTGATTTATACAAATCTCAAGAAAGTATTAAAATACAAACCCTTTAGCAGATAAAATGCTTCCTTATATGCATTTCATCTGTATATTTGGCTGTTTGCCTGGAGTTCAACTTTAATTGAAGTCTCTGGCCCATGTAATTGGTCATTTGAGAGCAATCACAAGTATTTTACAGTCATAACCATGACCATTATATAGGTGAATAAAGCTGGTCAACCATATAGATTGTCTCTCTTCCCACATTTTCATGTAAAAATGTAAGTGGTTCTTCTGTTGCATGATTCGCTGCTACTGGCTGCAATACGATGGTTGGTATAATCCTGTGCTGTTCATTCGAATGGCACCATAACGCATTTTTCCAGCGCACCGCAGAACATGGGAACGCACTAGTAGAAATGCTGTATGTCCAATTTTTGGTCCATTGAGCAACTCATTAAATGATTAGATGACGTTGCCCCAATGCAGGCTAATGCGCAATGTATTGCACATGCATTTAATGTAATGCAACAGACCTGAGAGATGTGGGGGCCTTTACCTTTTTACATTGGCGCCTCCATCAGGAGGATTAAAGGACAGGACATTGTGCAGCACAACTCAGTCGCCCACCCTTTTAAATCCTTCCAAAGGCTGTACAGGAAACACACGCCAAACATTCTTTTTTGACAGGACATAAATACATATAGTTTTTTTTTTTTTTTTCTTTGTTGCGAATGTTGACCTTTTATTGGATAACTGATGTTTGTAAGATGCCGGCTTGCAGAAACACTTATGTCCTGAAAGCTTTTATCTGTAAACACGAGGCGGCCAATTGAAGAGAGCACTAGTGCGATTCTGAAAGCGGGCATCTGCGAATCTCCATAAACATCTGTTACTTAATACAGGTATCATCTCCTACTGAGACAAATGGCCGGCATCTCCACAGAGAGGGCATCTGAGAACAGAAATTTCACCCGTTCGTGATTCGCTTATAATCACAAAAGTGTTATTATTATTTTTTTTTTTTATTATTCCCCGCTCTTCCAGGATTAAAATAAAGCTCAGCAGTGGCTGAAAGGCCATATGAGGTTGTCACTGTGCTTACCATGAGGCTTAGACTGAATGTTCTGAGGGAGGCTACAACTTCCACAGTAGGCCACAAATGCAGCCTGCGGCTTCCCAGCTGCTACCAAAGTACGGTTCATAGAAGTGACCGCAGAATATGCTGGATTTTGCTGTTCAGTAAAAAAGGCAAGGCACTAAAATCTGCCAGGCGTCATCGACAATGGGCTTGCCGGCTGGAACAAAGTGAAAACCGTCTCAGCAGAGCAGATTGAGGATCTGAAATTCTAACCATCTCTTTACAGAGGACAGGATTATCAAAATTGGGTGTGACACCTACCACCTATCATCAGGTGGTATCCAGTTTTTGGGCAGATCACCCCAGTTTTGAATTCTGAACAGATGGGAACTTTGGGTCTTGGTATAAGGTGCATACAGACATTTTGGAAAGTTCTAGGTGTGGGAACATTCGCATGGTAAGGCCTATCATTATGTGGTCCATTGAAAAAAAATAATTTTAGATCTTCAAATGCTTTCCAATATCGACAAAAACATTTAACTCAACGTTTGATCTCTATATCAAATTGCAACGTGTATGATCAGTAGACATGGGCTCGGCGTGTTTGAGTTCCCACGTGCCCAATCCCGCCAGGAAGCTGACACTGCACACAGGCAGTGAGACACTTCCCGATTAGCGGAGTGCAGTGTTGGCTTCCTGGCGGGATCGGGCACGTGGGAACTCAAACATGCCCGAGCCAATCTCTAATAATCAGTTTAAAGAGACCCGCCACAACTTAAAAAAAAAAAAAAAAAATCATAAATCAAGAATTTTTAATTAATTTGCTTGCATTGTGCCTTTAAACTTTCCAGAAAATTTGACTAAAATCAGGAGTGAACTCCCAAGAACCGCTCCATTTCTTCTTGCACGTCATAGCCTTATCCTCTTTTGGGAATACCTAATTGTTCTCTGTGCTGGCCAAGCTCATCTGTTCTCTCCCTTCGCCTTACTACAGAACCTACAGTATATAGCTGCCATGAGGGAGGAGGGAAAGGAAATACCTAGTGGTTCTAAAGGCAAAAGGTTTTTATCTTATTACACTGTATTGTGTGCAGCAGCCTCCCTAGTACTTACCTGAGCCCATCTCTATCCAGCAATATTGCAGAAGAAACTCGGCTGTCCAGGACTCGTCCTCCTCATTGGCTTAGACAGTAGTGGAACACCATTGGCTCCCACTGCTGTCAATCAAAGTCAGTGAGTCAATGAGGACAGAGAGGGGTGGCAGGACTTAGCCACAGCTCCCTGTCTGAATAGACACATGGAGCTGTGACTCGGCTCGGCTAGGGTGCCACCATAGTAAGCTACTTGCTGTGGGGGCACTCGTCAGGAGGGAGGGACCAGGAGCGACGAAGAGGGATCCAAGAAGAGGGGAATCTGGGCTATTCTGTGCAAAACCAACTGCACAGAGGAGGTAAGTATAACATGTTTGTGTTTTTGTTTTTTTTTAAGCAAAAAATACAGAGACTTTAGTGGTTCTCCAGTCCATTCTGCAAAAAGACTGTAGCTGCTGGGTTTTAATAAAAGGACACTCATCTGCCCAGGGATCCAGCGGTTCTTCACCGGTCTTCAGTTCCCCGATGCAGGCATGTTTTTTTTTTTTAAGGAAGCCAGCGTTGACTCATTGTGGCTTTACAGCCTGCTTGCCACTGCGCATGCGTGAGTCGCACTGCATTTTGTGAATGGTCTCACAGCCTTCTAGGACCTGTGACGTTTTCCAGAAGGCTGTGAGCAAAGGGGAAGGGGGCAACAAACTTGCCCTTGGACCACCTAGGAGATCCAAGCGGAAGTGGAATCTGGTACTTGTCAAAGCAAGTAACCCCCCCCCCCCATCCCTCCCCAAAAGAAAAAAAAAAAAACTTTATTCAAAAGTGATAAAGGAAGTTCCACTTCAAGAGCGGTTTCCCACTAATGCGTTTTTGTGCATCTTGGGGTCCTTTCACACGGATGCCCTTTTGATGCATTCCTATTGACTTGCAATGGAAGGTGCCCTTTTGGTGCGATTTTAAACAATTACAACAAACATGCAGCATACAAGAATATTGATAATGCAGCACAGATGCAGTGTGAACAGTTACATAGGATTTAATGGGGAATAGTTTTCACACACTTTTGTTGGAGGCTTTTCCTGGTGAATTATGTATACAAAATAATTACAGTCCAACTCCTGGAAATTGCACAAAAAGTACCCTTACAGTGAGGCCCCCTGTACTGCAAGGGTTTAATGCTCGGGAAGTTTTGGGGCCAAGGAAATAAGGTATAGTACTTTATACCTCTCCATGGCAGGCTCCTTTCGATCCATACGACCAGTCCCTTGAAGCTTCACCTCTAGACTGCTTCAGCTGTCATCAGGTACAATGCAGGCCCATAGCCCTGCATTGTATGTGGGAACGGCAAGGGCCCAACCGCAGTCCAGAGAAGTGCCAAAGCCTGCCAGAAGGTAAGTATGACACCGTATACCTCCTAGACTTCACAGGCGTTTATCCCTTGCAGTGCAAGGAGGTGTCCCACTGAATAGGACATTTTTATGTAGATCCCAGTGTTTGTTATAACCCCCCCCCCCCCCACAGCCTTTTGGGAAGGTTTTTTTTATTTTTTACATTAAAGTGAATGGTGTGGTCTTTTGATGGGTTATCTTTTCGGGCAGTCAATGTAGAGAACTATATTGTACTGTTTATTAAGAAACATCTAGAACAACTTGCAAAAATCAAATTTTTATGCAGTTTATAGCTCGTGGTCAAAGCAAACCTCCCTTGCGGGTTTTGTAGCCACGTCTGTTGCAACTAAAGAAAACGGAATGCATTACAAGAATATATGGTATACAAACTGAGATTTTTTTCTTATTATGTGTGCTTGCCAACTAGTGAGATTATTAAATGTCTCCGCGGGATCAGTGTACATATCCCTGCCTGATAATAGGTGGATTGATTAAAGTATCAGTCATTTTCAAGGAATCCTAATGGGGTTATTTTTCAGTATGTAAACGTATTAGTTACGGTGCTGCGGTAGGTGCAGATGGAGCCATTAGTGTGCCAGAAATCATTAGATAACATTGCTGCTCATATGCTGCTTGTTCCTTCTATAGACAGTCAAAAATAACATGGCTTTCCGTTATGGCATGGACAATGGCCCCACGACTAGAATTGATTTACTTGAAGGGAGCAAACAATGGGAGATACAGGAATTCCTGTCATATGAATGGAATGTTTTTTTGTTTTTCTGTCCTATACATAAACTTCAAGAGCATTCTGGGGTCTGGTAGGTCACCCCATGTCATGGTAACGCCAATGTATACATTCCCTGCTGACCAGAGCCCTGCAAGAAATCAACAGCTGGGAATGTGCTTAGAGGTAAACTTCAGGAAAATCTAAAGAAAGCAGTATTTTGTTCCTTTAGGGCCCCTTCACACTGTTGTGCATTTGGATACGTGTTAAGCGTGTGTGGCATTAAGGCAGACCATTCATTGTAAAGGGCTGTCTAACGCACCAAAAAAGATGCATGTAGCGTTTTTGGGCAGTGCAGTGCAACGCACACTCATTGGCAAGGTTTGATGGTTTGCTTTTCAGAATAAATGCTACTACATCGCATCAATGTGTCATGCTACTACATCGCATCAATGTGTCATGCTACTACATTGCATCAATGTGTCATGCTACTACATCGCATCAATGTGCCATGCTACCTTGTGCATTACTGCAGTGCAGTGAATGGGCCTATATGTAATCTTTTGCTATTTTTTATGTTTAAATTCAATGTGTGTACTAAATTTTAGTACTGTGTTGCTGAACACCATCTGAAAGTTAGGACTAGACATGCATTAGTACCTGTTCTCCAACCTGATCGGCACTAGGGAAAGGTTTCTAAGTAGGTGTCAAGACTTGGATCACCTGCTGGTGGTGCTGTGCTTTTCAGAGCGGAAGGTTGTAGTTTGTGGTCCAGCAGCTGTTGTCTCGCAGCAGCCATCAGATTCCAGTAATCAGTTTCCACATGATGCTGGCTGCTGGGAGAGTATTTAGGTCCTCCTTTACTAGAGCCTCTAGTGTTTTGCTGCTGTCAGATTCTGTTTGCCATTGATCCTGAATTTGCTCCTGCTCTGTACCCTGAACCTTCTCCCCATTAACCCCCTTTGGTTGATTAGTTAGGTATTTTGTCACTGGGATTTTGTTTCACTTACATTCTTATGTTTGCTGTGTGCTGATGTTTGGATTGATCTTGTTTCCTTGTTAATCTCGCTTAAAGAATACACAGTCTGGTGCCAGTCTCCTAAGGTGTAGCCACACAGATCTGGCCATCCCTGTTGCTGATTTCTGACAGTAGGCTTGCATGTAAGTGTGAACCCACTTAAAGCTGAATTACAGCCAAATATAAAACACAATTTAATTTACTGCAACCCAAAGTCCCACTTCAAGCTTCATCAAAATGATTCTGATTCCAACCCTGCCAGGTGCTAGCCTCCAAAGGGCCTGTCTTGCCTGGTCAAAATCCTCTGAAAATGAGAAAGTGGAAACGAACAGTGGACAGCCGCCTGCACCGTGCATGCGTGAGTCACACTGCTTTCTCAAATGGTCCTACTGTCTTCTGGGACCTGTGTCTGTCCTAGAAGACAGGGGGGGGGGGGGGGGCGTGGAGATATTGCAGAACACTAATTGGCATCTTACCCAGAAGTGTGAGCGGGTACCTGTTAGAACAAGGTACCCCGCCCTAAAAAAAAAAAAAAATGTGGCGATGGAGGTTGCAAACAAGTGGAGCATTTCCTCTTGGGTGGAACTCCGCTTTAAGGTCAGCGTCTAGTAGATTTCTAGTTGGCAGCCACTTGGCTAGATTCCAAGGATGCCCCATATGCACCTATGACCTCACCTTTTGGGGTCCTAGGCTTCTGGTAATAGGCTTATAATTGCATTGGTGGTGGAGCACTGAAGTTGTCGCGTGTGGATATTTTTTTTACACAAGCACACTCATCAGGATATGGACCCATGTATTGTATGGATTTCTCACTTTATTAAAAATTTCACATCTTTAATTGGGTTATTGTCACTATATTACATTGTTTAGTGCTGTTCTTATGTTTTTTTTATTATTGCTGTTCTTGCATTTGAATGGGAAGCACATTTTTAGATTGTGCTTACCATTTAATATTCTGTATTCAGATATTTTTTTAATGCCGCTTTCCCCATAATATTTATTTTTACACACTAGCACACAAGTAGTACTTAGCGTAAAGTTTTACACTTAGGAATACATCCTAAACTAAAGGCCCTATCAACATAAAATCAATATACCCCTACAAAAATGAAAATACCACCCCTAAAACGAACACAATTTTTTTTTTAAAACGGAAGCCTTACAACAAAAAGGACAAAAAGCCCCCCCATAATAAGGAAAAAAGACTGAGCAATCAGAATTAAATGAGTTTATAACTGACCCTTATCTATCTCTGTGCAGTTTGCCATCTTTCCCTGTGCTTTCCTTGCTACAACTTCCACTTCACTGACACTGTCAGAATAATTTTAATTTTTAAAATGGAAAATACTGAGTTTGGCCACTAGAGTGTGCTATGTTTTGTTGCCCCATCCACACAGAAGGAATGTATATGCTCTTTTACTGGGCAAATTGCTATGTGAATTTTTTTCATAAACACACACATTCCTTCTGTGTGGATGGGGCAACAAAACATAGCACACTCTAGTGGTCAAACTCAGTATTTTCCATTTTAAATCAATTAAAATGATTCTTTCAGCACAGGAAATGGCCTATTAACATTTGTTTTTCCACCATTTCAACAGAACATACACTTTCAGTGGATGAAATGTTAGGCAATTTTTTTATAAAAACAATTTACAATGAACATATACCTTCCCTTTAACTACATAAATGCAGTAATGCAACCAATGCTACTAAACTAGAATGGATGTAATACCACAAGCCCAATAGAAATGTTATTGCTTACATTGCTCTTTAATAAAGCGCTGTCTGCTTTTTTTTCTATGCCGTTTCTTCTGTGTTCGTTTCTATAGCACCCAAACTAACACCTATTTCATCTAATAATAGATCAGTTGATTTAGTGCATACATCCACATTATTTCTGTCCAATTACTTGATCTTAATGGGTGCACTGTTCTGCTTTTTTTATTTGTCAAATTTCTTGATCATTAGCAATGCCATGCATGAGGAAGGGTGATGATTTTTGCAAAAATAACGCATATTGTGTACAGTATGATGATAGCATGTAATGATGTGGATTCCACGTACATTGTATACCCAGTGATAATAGCATGTAATGAGGTGGATTGTTGCAAGAGTAAATGGACTTATTGTATTGCAAGTGCAACATTATTTACTACTTTAGCTCTAAAGCAAAAGATGAATAAACTAGAGTAATACAAGCTTCACTGTACCATTTGCCATTGTTCCAACCTTTTTACAAGAAGATTAAAAAAAAAAAAAAAAAAAAGTCTCCATCCATGCTGAATTTGCATATAGACATGCAGAACCAGGATCAGGAATCTGTATTCCATCCTAGGGATGTCTTTCATGCAATGCAAAGCAACAGAATAGCTATTAATGGAGACCTTTACTTGCCTTGCTTTCTCTTCCTGGCCACTCCATGATGCTGGTGGGGCAGAAAGCAAAATTCCTGTCTAAGGCTGGCCATACATGTTCAATTTTCTTGTACAATTTTCTGTTAGATTTACCAAAAACCATATAATATGAGGTCAAAACTAAACAACACTTTCAATTGTATCCTATAAGGCAGGCCTTTGCACTACATAGTTGAAGGTGAATCTAAAGAAAATTGTATAATGTATGGCTAGCCTTAGGTATGGGTCTTTGGATTAGTAGTTTACACGGGATTAAGAACTTCACATGTGACAAGACTGATTGGCCTAGCTTTGTCACATGGAGTGAGCCACATGCAATACTTAAAAGTACCAGTATTTTCCTTCTCTCCCAGTGCTAAATGGGGAAGAAAAGTTAGGTATGGTATGTCTTGCTCAAAATGGGGGATTGGCAAATCTGTTGCGTTTTTCCTGATCAGGCCAAGCTTTAAGGATTTACGTGTATGCTGTGTGCTAATTGTTTACCAGTACTCCTGAATATTTTTGTTTAAACAATGGCAAGTTATTATACACTATCTTACCAAAAGTATTGGGACGCCGGCCTTTACACACACATGAACTTTAATGGCACCCCAATCTTAGTCTGAAGGGTTTAATATCAGCCCACCCTTTGCAGCTATAACAGCTTCAACTCTTCTGGGAAGGCTGTCTACAAGGATTATGTGTCTATGGGAATGTTTGACCATTCTTGTCCAACATCAGCACCTGACCTCACAAATGCACTTTTGGAAGAAGGCCTTGCTCGCAGACTGCGTTCTAATTCATCCCAAAGGGTTCTATTGGGTTAAGGTCAGGACTTTGTGCAGGCCAGCCAAGTTCCTCCACCCCAAACTCGCTCATCCATGTCTTTATGGACCTTGCTTTGTGCACTGGTCCAAATGATTTGGTGGAGGGGGGATTATGGTAAGGGGTTGGGCTTGGCCCCTTAGTTCCAGTGAAGGGATCTCTTAGAGTCAGCATACCAAGGCATTTTGTACGATTTCATGCTCCCAACTTTGTGGGACCAGTTGTTTGGGGATGACCCCTTCCTCTTCCAACATGACTGCGCACCAGTGCACAAACCAAGGCCCTAAAGACCTGGATGAGCAGATGAGTGCAGAGTCCTGACCTTAACCCGATGGAACACCTTTGCGATGAATTAGAGTGCTGACTGCGAGCCAGACCTTCTGGTCCACTTCAGTGCCTGACCTCACAAATGCACTTTTGGAAGAATGGTCAAACATTCCCATAGACACATTCCTAAACCTTGTGGACAGCCTTCCCAGAAGAGTTGAAGCTGTTATAGCTGCAAAGAGTGCGCCACCTCAATATTGAACCCTATGGACTAAGGCTGGGATGCCATTAAATTTAATGTGCGTTCAAAGGCAGACGTCCCAATACTTTTGGTAATATAGTATATGTATATACAAATTCATGGAATGATGACATCAAAGGTGATGTTTAAAGAAACAATATGGTTGATGTATGAAAAGGGTTCCAACAGGAACATTTCTTATTGTCCATAGCAACCAATCTGTTGCCTTGTTTTGTTTTCATACTTGACTGCAGGAATTAAAGTCAAAAGCTAATTTGCAGTTACAGGCAACAGTATGAGAACTGTGCTGCAAGACAGACAACACAGTACATTAGCCCTTGTATAGCTACAGTAAAGAAATTTGAAGATCTGCGCTTTGCCTTACTGCATAAGCCTGAAAGTTCTCTTTTTAATGTGTTGATGCATCCAATGTATTCATTAAGTTTCATCTTTTCCGTAGTTACCTCATCGCCGAGTGACGTTCTCTACATCCAACCAGGCCCCTGACATCCAGGACCCTTCTCAGCACAGCTACTATGACAGCGGCCTAGAGGAATCAGAGACCCCGAGTAGCAAGTCGTCCTCTGGGCCAAGAATAGGGCCTCTCGCTCTCCCAGAGGACCACTATGAGAGAACCACCCCTGATGGCAGCATCGGTGAGATGGAACATCCTGAAACTGGTAAGAACAGGAGGAGAACAGGGCCTCTCTTTATCACGCTGTCCAGTGTTGCACCATCACCAGGCCGCCTGCTTTGTAGCTCTGTCTGTAGCATTTCACTTTAAGTGTACGCGTTTTCCAATACATATAGCACTTTAACTTTTTTTTATTTCAGCGCATTACATTCTGCAGCAGTGGTAAAGGGATATAGCACAGCAGTTTATTAAGACAGTGGTAGATAAGAGGTTGACCCACAGTTCTTTGGTCATGGAGTTGGTTCTCACCCTAGCCTTAAACAAGCTACAGACTAGTAGATTTTCTGACAAACCTTCTCAGTACGTTTAATGTCTTGACAAATGCTGTTCAAGAAAGTACTTCGTACCTACGTTTATTGAAAAAGTTATCATAAGGGACGTAACTTACAGTTTGTATGATGTGAGCCTTGTGTTGAATCTTCTTGGTCAGTAGAAATCTTCCCTTGCCTCGTAGCCATAACACTTCCAGGGAAACAGGAATAAATACAACTAAAGAGCTGTCAGGAGTTCTCATCGAGAGCTCTTTCATGCCTCCTTTTTCCTACCAGATCTGCCATTCACAGGTGACCTAATACAGCTTATATGACACCGGATGTCTGTAGGGGGCAGTTCTATCCATCATCTAACCATTCCCCATTTAAAGATCCTACGTCATTCATAGAAGCCTATAGAATGGCTTCTGCGATTGGCGTATCTGGCAGGCATAGTCGGTCTATCTTGATTAAAGTTCCTGACAGCCCCTTAGCTGTATTAACCCCCTGCCATTGGCACTGGAAGAGTGTGGGGATGGAGTGTAGTAAGACATGGGAAGACTTCTACTTAAACAAGAATATTCAATGCAAGGGACACATAGCACTAACTGTTATACCCCTGTTATGTCCCTTGTGTGGATTTTTATTTATATCTAAACTTGGGCTTTCAAAATTTTGTTTGCTTTTAGCGTTCGAGTTTGGATTAATTGTAGTTTTCCAAACAAAAACCTCATACACTATTAGAAATTTGTTTGCGAAAAAGCTTCAGTCTAGCTTCTTCAAATTTTCTCATCACTATGGTTGAAAACTAATGTCAATTCGATCCAAGGAACAATTTTAAAAGAATCATTACATTTTTTCTTAAAATGAAAAATGAAATACTATAGTGCTTCCCTGTGGTGTGGTACAACTCGCACCTAAAATACAGTTGATCAGTTGCCTTATTATCGCAGCCTGATGACCTTTAGTCATTCTAAGTCTATTCAAATTTCAGGCCTAAAATATCGCAAAGAGAAGTTTATAATTGTCTCTAAGGTATTTTAATGGGCCAGATTTTTCTGATTTGAAGCATGGTAAACCAAGACCATAATTTTGCATGGTGGAGCTTCATAAAAACAAAAACCATTACAGGGTCCCCGTCTCTCTAATCTCCATCTTAGGGTACTTGCACGTGGTACTGATGTATAAACATCAGATATTCCTGGCAGAAAAAGTGCAAGGGTGGACTGTTAAGCACAAGGGCGTATTTGCGCATATCCATACATGTGTGAAAATTCTTCTAGATTTTTTTTAAATCGGGGAAGTGTGGTATATGCTTGCGTATATATGCACATAGAAACACTGACCAGCAACACAAATTTTTGTCTTTTTTTTTTTTTTTTTTTTTTACACAACGCACGTTTAGATGTCTGTGTGTACAGACCCAATGAAAACAATGGGCTTCTTTCGATCATTAAAAAAGAAAAATAAAAAAGGCCTAAATGCTTGAATAGAAGTTTTTATCGAAATGCAGTTACTACATTCTATTCATTGTGTAGATAGACAGGTCTGAATCTTCTGTGCTTCTGAACCCAATACCGGTATCCATTGCAGTAAACTTTTCGGTGACCTTTTTGAGGCCATTAGTGATTTAGAGTAGAAGTAAGTGAGGCAGGAGTACATTGGTAGGCATTGGTGCCTTCAATTTTAGTACAGGGTTCAAAATGGCTTCCTTTACTCTTCAAATCGTTGGCATATACCAAAATGCTGCTTAGTATTACAGTAAAAAATGGAAGGTTATGAACAGGGTATAGCTGCTGATATGTCCAGAGTTTTTTAGTGACAAGGGCCCTAAATCTCAAAGGGTTAGTCTCAGTCCTCAAACATGGCGGTCATGGGAATAGGCCTAAAATTCCGTTACCTTCTCAAAGCTGCAGCTAAAGAAGACTTAAAAGGATAAATTCACTTTAAAATAAATAAATAAATGCATTTTTTTTTTTTTTGCATGTAAAAAAAATGTGCATTTATTCTTGTTTGTTGCAGGAGCCTGTAAAGCATTGCACCAGTGATCAGCATCTGTCAGTGTATCAGCTTGCTAGTATCTCGTACGAGGAAGCAGATACATTCTGACAGAAAGACTCAATGAACTACCACAGCACTCACAGCACCATGCTAGTTTATTGAAAATTACAAGCCATCAGCCGCAAAGGCTACTGGACCTTGGTAGTTTTCCATTCACAGAGGACTGTGAATGAGTGACGCGACCGGGTGGGTGGAGACCCGCACGGCCGCATCTTTTTTCGAAATCTGGCAGCAGACACAGTGAGAAGATCCCTGGTCTGCTTTGGGGAGGGGGGGGGGGGTGGTAAATGCCAGTGCATTCATAACATGTTACACCCTGATTATGAGTGTAATGGCGCTTTTCCACTGCATGGAACCGAACGGTTCGGCACGCTTTTGTGCTTTTCCACTGCTGGTACCGCATGGTATGGTGTAGGAACGGTTCGGTACGGTTCCGGTACAGCTGCGCTTTTCCACTGCATGGAACCAAACGGTACGGCTCTCAAAAACAGTACCACCTCGATTGTGGTTCCAAGAGGTACCATACCCGCTACCATATCCCACAATCCTTTGCATGCAGTCACTACTAGCCACTGATTGGTCAGAGAATCCCACCCACCCCGTTGTTATCCCACCCACTTAACTATAGTACTACTTTAGTGGAAAAGCAAACCATACCGTACCGAACCGTTCCAACACCGTACCATGCGGTACCAGCAGTGGAAAGCAAGCAGGGCCGAGTAGAGCCGAGCCGGTATTTGCAGTGGAAAAGTGCCATAACATGTTATGAAAGGTGAACTTCTTCTTTATTCCAAAATGTGAACTAGGACTTAAGGTTTCCCTATTCCTGATACCATTCATACAAATGCTTTTATAATTCCTGATACCATTCCTACAAATGCTTTTATACGGTGTAAGAAGCCAAATACTAAACACGCTACTGCGGATTTCATAATGCCTGCGTGGAGAAGAAATAGACATTCTTTCTTTGGAACTTCCTTGAGGAAGCCATTGAAGCATTCATTGTTCTTTTCTACTGAGCTCTCTTGTGTGTTCAGTGAGTACAGTACAATCCGAGATCTAATTGTAACACTTATCTTAGGGCTCCTTCACACTTTTTGCATTGTGTGCATTGTTGTGTGGTACAACAATGTGCCGTGTATGGACATTGCCATACAAAGTGTATGGCTCCCTTTACTTAGACAAAGTAAATTCACCCACCTACCAGAACACTGAGCTGCATGTACACATGTTGCAGTGTGCGAAAAAAATTAAATAAAATTGCCGCCTTGCCCATTGACACTTTTCAACGGCTCTGTAAAAATGATTGATCAGGGTCACATGGCACACAAATGTGCTTTAAAAAGCATGCGTTAACAGGTACACAAGTGTAAAGGGGCCCCAAAAGTAATGCTGGCACATTAATATGCTTATTACCCAGTGTTTTTGCAACTACATTTCATATACAGATCTATGGACTTTCCCTTTCCTGCCTGTGTATAAGGGAATGTATTCAGAAGAATTGATCAAAGGATAATGTAAGAGATTTAGGAAAGATGCTTTGAGAAGGAGGAACAGTGAAGCACAATAATTCTGCAGCACTACTAAGCAGGAAGCCAGGCATGCATATGTAACAGGCAGAGCTGGCTGCCCTATATACATATATTTTTACAAACTATGCCTAGAAACAGAGTTTAAAGCACACGTTGATAGTATTTTTGAGATTAATGTGAAACTCCAGCCATAACTGTCAGTATGAGGCATGGGTAAGGCACCACAATCCCCTCAAAAAAGAAAAAAAAAAAAAAAAAGCTACACTGCTTATGTAAACCATTAATACAACCAGGAGAAAAAGTAACCCCAATCAGCCATAACATTACGACCATTCATCATAACCCACTGAGGCTTGGACTCTACTAAACCTCTGAAGGTATGCTGTGGTATCTGCCACCAAGTTGTCAGCAGATCCTTTAAGTCTTTCAAGTTTTTGAGGTGGGGCCTCCATAGATCGGACTTGTTTTACCAGCACATCTTACATATGGTTGATTGGATTGAGACCTGGAGAATTTGAAAGCCAAGTCAACATGTCGAGCTTGTCATTGTGTTCCCTAAAAGAGAAGTATGGTTTTCCCTCCCCCCCCCCCCCCCCCAGTTATACTTACCTAGGTGGATGCAGCATCGGTCCACCAGCGCCTCTACACTGAGAACCTGAGCGATCGAACACAGCTCCCCGAGCAGAGAGCTGCTGACAGTCAGCAGCTCTCTGCTCTGCCCCCCTTCATGCTCACTGGATCGCTGGGCTGTGGAGGGGGAGGAGCAGCCGGCTTAGCGGCTTGCTGAACAGCTATGTCGGACCAGGCACCTGGCGGATCCTGACTCCATGGTCACTATGACTTTTGATGGAAATGAAAATTATCAACCTACAGAGGGCTGAAATCAAAGACACCCTGAAAATCAAGGTGAAAAAATGATGCAGCAGGCTAGTTAATTTTGCTGAAATTTCATTGCAGCAACTCAAAATGGTACTCAGTAGTTTGTATAGCCCCCACCTGCTTCTATGCATGCCTGACATGACATCAGGGTATGCTCCTAATATGACATCAGATGGTGCCCTGGGCTATTTCCTTTCACATCTGGACCAGGGCATCACTGAGCTCCTGAACAGACTGAGGTGCAACCTGGCGGCATCGGATGGACCGAAACATAGTCCCAGAGGTTTTCTATAGGATTTAGGTCAGACAAGCGTGGGAGCCATTCAATGGTATCAATTTCTTCGTCGTCCACGAACTGTCTGCATACTCTTGCTACATGAGGCTGGGCATTGTCGTCCACCAGGAGGAACCCAAGACCCACTGCACCAGCGTAGGGTCTGACAATGGGCCCAAGGATTTCATCCCGCTACCTAATGGCAGTCAGGGTTCTATTTTCTAGCCTGTAGAGGTCTGTGCATCCCTCCATGGATATACCTCCCAAGATCATCACTGACCCACCACCAAACTGGTCATGCTGAAAGATGTTACAGGCAGCATAACGTTCTCCATGGCTTCTCCAGACCCTTTCATAGTTATCACGTGCTCAGGGTGAACCTGCAATAATCTGAAAAGCACAGGGCACCAGTGTCAGATGTGCCAATTCTGGTGTTCAATGGCAAATACCAATCGAGCTCCACATGCTGGGCAGTGAGCACACGGCCTACTAGAGGACATCAGGCCCCCCTCATGAAGTCTGTTTCTAATTGTTTGGTCAGAGACATTCACACCAGTGGCCTGCTGGAGGTCCTTTCGTAGGGTTCTGGCAATGTTCATCCTGTTCCTTCTTGCACAGAGGCGCAGATACCGGTCCTGCTGATGGGCTAAGGACTTTCTATGGCCCTGTCCAGCTCTCCTAGAGTAACTGCCAGTCTCCTAGAATCTTCTCCATGCTCTTGAGATTGTGCTGGGAACCACTGCAAACCTTCTGGCAATGGCACGTATTGATGTGCCATTCTGGAGGAGTTGGACTGCCACTGCAACTTCTATAGGGCCCAAGTGTCTCAAGTACTCATGGTACCAGTAGTGACACTGACCCTAACCACATGCAAAACTAGTAAAAAAAAAAGTCAGATAAGAGAAGTAAGAAAAAAAAAAAAAATGTCTGTGGCCTCCACCTGTAAAACCATTCCTGTTTTGGAGATTCTCATTGTTGCCCATTTAGTGCACCTGTTAATTGCATTAAAACCAAAGCAGGTCAAACTGATTAACAACCCCCTCTGCTACCTAATTGACCAGATAAATATACCAGGAGTTTAATTGATTTGATGCTATGATCTGCTATGTATAAATGTGTATATATTGTTAGGAATTGACTCAGTAGCGGGTTATGCTTGACTTCCTGGATAAGTGCAGCACAGTGAAAAAGGCACAGCCAGAAAGCAGGATCTTGGTGAAACACAAGTGTGGTTTATTTAGTCTGTGCCCAAAAAGAGCAGGTATCAAAACCGCAAAATAAAACAAAAACCAAAAATAAACCTTTGCCACATTGGGCATCCTAACTACAATCGCAGGAACCTAACAACTTAGAACAGCGTACTGCTGCCCAGACACTTGAACTTTCTCACAGAATAAATCATAGTCACAAATTTAATGTTACTATACAAGTAAATGGCTGTTCCCCAGTCCGTCATGCACAGAGATCTGGTTCCAGGATGGAGCATCCTCCCTAGGCAGCCTGGGAGTTTTATAGAGCCCAGAGTACTCAACCTGCTACAGCTGAGCTCATTAACCCCTCAGTGAGACAAAATAGGCTCACTACACAGCATAAAAAGGAAAACCGTTTGTATACAGCATGAATCTGGGACAAATATATCTCCCATCCTCGACACAACCCATAGTTTTTCCTGGCTTCCTGTCACAGTATACAGTATCTCACAAAAGTGAGTACACCCCTCACATTTTTGCAAATATTTTAATATATCTTTTCATGTGACAACACTGAAGAAATTACACTTTGCTACAATGTAAAGTAGTGAGTGTATAGCTTGTATAATAGTAAACATTTGCTGTCCCCTCAAAATAACTCAACACACAGCCATTAATGTCTAAACTGCTGGCAACAACGTAAGTACATCCCTAAGTGAAAATGTCCAAATTGGGCCCAATTAGCCACTTTCCCTACCCGGTGTCATGTGACTTCTTAGTGTTAGGTCTCGGGTGGGGAGAAGGTGTGTTAAATTTGGTGTTAATCGCTCTCACTCTCTCATCCTGGTCACTGGAAGTTCAACATAGCACCTCATGGCAAAGAACTCTCTGAGGATCTTAAAAAAGAATCTTTGCTCTACATAAGGATGGCCTAGGCTATAGGAAGATTGCCAAGACCCTGAAACTGAGCTGGAGCACGGTGGCCAAGACCACACAGTGGTTTAACAGGACAGGTTCCACTCAGAACAGACCTCGCCATGGTCGACCAAAGAAGTTGAGTGCATGTGCTCAGCGTCCTATCTAGAGGTTGTCTTTGGGAACTAGACGTATGAGTGCTGCCAGCATTGCTGCAGAGGTTGAAGAGGTGGAGGGTCAGCCTGTCAGTGCTCAGACCATACGCTGCTTACTGCATTAAATTGTTCTGCATGGCTGTCATCCCAGAAGGAAACCTCCTTCTAAAGATCATGCACTGGAAAGCCCGCAAACAGTTTACTGAACACAAGCAGACTAAGGACATGGATTACTGGAACCATGTCCTGTGGTCTAATTAGGCTAAGATAAACATATTTGGCTCAGATGGTGTCAAGTGTGTGTGGCGGCAACCAGGTGAGGAGTACAAAGACAAGTGTGTCTTGCCTACAGTGAAGCATGGTGGTGGGAGTGTCATGGTCTGGGGCTGCATGAGTGCTGCTGGCATTCAGGAGTTACAGTTCATTGAGGGAACCATAAATGCCAACATGTACTGTGACATAGTGAAGCAGAGCATGATGCCCTCCCTTCTGAGATCAGGCCGCAGGGCAGTATTCCAACATGATGACCACTGCCTTGCTATAGAAGATGAGGGTAAAGGTGATGGACTGGCCAATCTTGTCTCCAGACCTAAACCCTATTGAGCATCTGTGGGGTATCCTCAAATGGAAGGTGAAGGAGCGCAAGGTCTCTAACATCCACCAGCTCTGTGATGTCATCATGAAGGAGTGGAAGAGGACTCAAGTGGAAACCTGTGAAGCTCTGGTGAACTCTATGCCCAAGAGGGTTAAAGCGGAGTTCCACCCTGGAATTTTTTTTTTTTTAAAAATACCCCCGGGACAGTCAGGGCTAGTGCATTCCGCAATGGCTAGCCTCTGATCTGTCCCGGGTTGCACTTACCTGTTAGGACAAATACTTACCTTGAAAAAGTCTTGTCCAGCGCTGCCATCTCAGATGTGGGCAGCTTGAAGCCAGCGTGTCCTCTTCTGCGTCCTCTTCCGCCTTCTTCGGTCCCACGATGCCCTGCGCCGGCCCCGCCGTCACTTCCGGGGCGCGCGCGTCATCCCTCCACAGCTTCTGGGCATGCCCAGAAGCTGTTTAGAAGGGGATGACGCACGCGCCCCGGAAGTGACGTCGGGGCCGGTGCAGGCGCAATGATTCCTGGGAGCGATGACGTTCAGCTCCCAGGAATCATTGCAGAGCCAGGAAGTGACGACGGGCCGCGGCCGAGGAAGGAGGAAGAAGGAAGTAAGGTAAGTATATTTTCTTCGCTACGAGGCAAGTAAAAAAAAATGCGATTAGCCATTTGTTTTTCAGGTGACCCGGAGCGAGAAGATGGAGGTAAGTATAAAATGAGGGTGGAACTCCACTTTAAGGCAGTACTGGAAAATGATGATGGCCACACACAATATTAACACTTTGGGCCCAATTTGGACATTTTCACTTAGGGGTGTACTCACTTTTGTTGCCAGCGGTTTATACATTAATGGCTGTGTTGAGTTTTTTTGGAGGGACATACAATTTACACTGTTATACAAGCTGTACAATCACTACTTTACATTGTAGCAAAGTGTTATTTTCTCAGTGTTTTCACATGAAAAGATATAATAAAATATTTACAAAAATGTGAGGGGTGTACTCACTTTTGTGAGATACTGTGTGTGTGTGTGTGTGTATGTATGTATGTATATGTATATATATATATATATATATATATATATATATATATATATATATATATATATATATATGTGTATGTATGTATGTATGTGTATATAAAATTTTTTTTTTTTTTTTTTTAATCTCATAACTGCTTGCAAGAGACCTAAAGTTCAATTCACCAATGCTAACCAGTATAAAGATCTGCATTTAAAACAAAAGTGACAATGATTTTTTATGAGATTTTAGGAATACATTCACATGGCTAACTACAGCTCTTTTATCTCTCTCTGATTTGAGACTACAGAGTTTCTAGGTCCAAGTAAAGGCATAGGTCTTCCTTGCCTCCTATGGACCCATCTGCAGCTAGCCCTAATTTTTTTAGATGATTTTTCCATGTAGTTTTTGTGCTTTCCAACTTCCGCCCTACATTGCTCCAATCACTGTGTAATGCAGCACTGTGAATTGAGTTAAGGCCCAGCTTTTAACCATGTTAATCAATGTAACTGATGTTAACAAGCATCATTTGATGACTTCTGAAATGGAACGTTCAGTCTCTTTATTGTGAAGAGCCGTATAGCCGTAACTAGCGGTTTCTGAAAGATGAGATGCAGGGAAGTCACAACGGACAATTTGGAGACAGAGAATTTTTAGTTTGATATATGGCAGGCTATAGGTTGACCTGACCTTTCCAGTATTGCTGTATCTTCATGAAAAATGTATTCCGAGGAATTGGCTGGCTTCTTTTCAGAGCTACAGAATGACTTTTTCATAAGCTCAAGCTCCAGCTGGCCTTGTAGCGTAGTGAATGTTGTGTACTGCAGACAGTAGCTCTCCTTTGTGTGTGCCCTTTAAATGGACAGAACAATTCTTCCTTCTTATGTCCCTCTGTTCTTGAATCTTTCAAGCATTTTTGTGCACAGAGAAATGCCGAACTAGGATACTGTGTACTGCTGTATATGGGGTTGATTTCCATAAAGCAGCAGATCTTATAGGCAATATATGTGCCCTGGCTATCTTCAAAACTCACAATATTTTGCTGTCCCAACCATGACAAGAGCTCTCAACATATGACTTTGCATGCACATAGGAAAGATTCTGGTCATATGCCTATTTTCAGGATGCTCAGAAATATTTTGGAACAGACCACGCCTGACTGCCCTCTGCGTTTATGCGCTTTTGTTTGTTCTATTTAGCATGGGTCTGTTAGAATTCTACTAAGTGGCAGCTTTGAAGCAATCAAGTATTGTCATAACTCTCCACAGACTGATGGAGGTTTTATGAAAAGTACAGATAAATTAGATGTTTTGAAGGAAATGCTAGGAGCATTGATTAGTATCTGTGATTATGTTATGCTCCAGCTGTGTAAGATCGAGTTCTACTAAACATGTTTATGGCTAGGCTACAGAGCCTTGATCATGCTACTCAAATTGCTAAGGATTAATCACTAGGAGTGGTCATTTATTACTAAACAAATGGCTCCCCCATGGAGTAAGCTACATGGGTACTATAAAGTAGCAATCGCACATGAGTCCGCAATTTCCCATTATGTGCAATCGCTGCAAGATGCTACTTCATACTACTTGTATAGCCAACTCAGAAGATAGACATTTGCTCCATCTGACTAGCGATCGTTTGCTACTCTTCGTAATTATTTGTTAGCGATTTTATTAGCATAATACGAAGAAATCTTCTGGGTAGCTCTAGTCTGAGGTAACTGGCAACAAGTGGTTAAAGTAAAATAAAATCCAATTTTTTTTATATATATATTTAAAATGCTGATGGCAGTCTTTTAGACCCTGTTCACACTGGGGCGACCCGACTTGCCGGGGCGACCTGTGAAGGCGCAGTGAGCAGCTTGCAACGTGACCTCGGAGCGGCCGGCACGGACTTTATATCATTGAAGTCAATGCAGGTCGCCCCAAAGAAGCTCCGGACCCTTTTTCTAAGTCGGAGTGACTTGTGTCGCTCCTATTAGAACGGGTCCTGTGCTGCTCTATGGCAGGCGACCCACGGCGACTTGTCAGGCAACCAGGTTTGCGTCCTGCTTTTCTTTATTTTTTGTTTAATTACGCAGAGCATAAAATTATACTTTAGACAATATCAAATCAAATCTGATCCCAGATAAGGAAAGCCCAATTACTTTCCCCAACAATACACTTTCATAACCTTGCACACACCTATTGTTGCTTGTACCATCTGGGAGATTCTTGCACAGAAAACAAAGGAATCTGCAACTGCAATCACCCCAACAGACCAAGTATAGCCAATCGGCCATACCAAACTTTGTCAAATTTGACAGGACAGCCCCTTTGTTGATCTAGATCTTTTTAATACCAAAGAGTAGTGTTGGTTGTGGTCAATCCACTCCTTAAGGGAGGGAGCGGACGTAAGCTTCCAGTGCAGTAAGCAGACTTTATGTGCTCTGGATACGCCCTCCCTAATAAATGTATCTGGTACTACATCATCCAGTATACCTAGCCCACTTTGCTTGGGATTAGAGACAAATGATGTTGGGAAACGGTCATACATATGCTTAACCAGGCATTCCAAATACCTATGTAACATCGCCACAGCATGTGGATCAAATCCCCATGATCCCTACAACATTTAGGGCAAGTCCAACAATAAGATAATGTTTTGCAATTTGAAAAGAGGATAATGTACTCCGTAGAAGTGTATATAGTTGGGAGGAGCTAGAACATACAGCCTCCAATGCTATTTTCCATTGATCACCCGTCTGTTCCCCTATGTCCAGTACACAGTGTTTTTGTTTTTATACAGCTTCTGCATTTCTGTCCTCTTATTTTACTAGGTGCCCACATTATTGGCCTTGACTTCCATTGTAAGGGTGGCTCCTTGGCTTTCAGGGTCATATGAAGCCATGCCAGTCACCCTTTTAACCACGATCACTGTATAACTGCCACAGCTCCCTGTGTTGGCCAAACACAGGCAGCCCAGGGAAATAGAAACCATGATATCATGGCGCCAATGCACATTCACGCCAACACTAGGAAAGACAGGATGTGTTGTCCCATGAGGGGTTCAGGAGACTTTGTTTACATTTAGAGTGCATGCTTCCTGGCCAGAAGTTCAGGGAAACCACACAGAGGACGCTGAAGGCTGCACTATTTCCGGGGAGAAAATGTGAGCGTTTAATAACACTGTAGCAAATTATCATTAATTGGCAAGTGATAAAATGGGCAATAGGGATGTATCTGTAATAAAAAATTAGGGTTTTAGTACTGCTTTAAATCTCTCAGAAGCAAGATATTAAATTTGTCATTGCAGCTTAGCATTTACAGATGCCATGGGTGCCATCACCTTGCATAGAATGCAAAATTGACCGTCCAAAATCTCCAGTATACTGACCCAATTCCTAATGTTCCTCCTCAATAGGTCACCATCTGGTGCTCCTCACCACACTTCATTGATGTTAACTCGCATCCTTTTGAAGCACCTTACATATGGCTTTGTCCAGGGGTGGTTAGTGTGTTCTAGCACAAATGATCACCCTCTTAAGTCTCTGGGTAGCTTTAATCAGCATTGGTGATTTACTTTTTTTCCATGGTCTGTATGATCATAAGAACAGGCAATTAGTGTATCATTTTCACTGTCCAGTACCTAATTAGGGACATCCCCGTAAGCTTGACCCTCAGAGATTTGCACACCCCAATTAAAAACAGTCCGCCTTGGGGAGATCACAACGGAGATTCTTCACTAATCCTTTCTTTATGCTGAAAGCTTAGTAGGACTTAGACATGAAGATAGAGATTGTTAACTAGGGATTAGTTATATTAACCACAGACTGATAAAAATAATTTGTCTGCTACTGTCTGTAAACAGACTGTGTTAACTGCTAGGTTGAAGAAATAGCTGGCGTATTTGGAAAACATTGAGTGTTTGTTGGTAGTGTTACGTTGTGGCTTGTAATTAAACTGTAAATGCTCGTCCTGGGCATTTGTTATATTGCACATATAAGGCCTGTTGGCCTTCGCTACTTGCTGGGTCAGCACAAAGTTAAAAATAAATTAAATTTTGACTTGTGAATACTTTGCCTGTGTTACACCCTTCGTTGGTTGATCTGCATTACAGTGTCCATGGAAAATAAATATGGGCTTAGTGTTCAATAGTGCCATCTGTTTTTTCAAAGCACGGAAAGTGGAATACCCACTACAAGTGCAGGACCTAGCCAGGGTATCAAAGAAACACCTATTATATTTAATATAATTATTCCAAATGTAATGCTAGTTTTAGTCTAACTGCATGTATGTTTATGTAAATCATCCATTACAACAGGGGTGTTCAAACTAAAGCAGATTGGGTAGGGCAGTGATCCCGCCTTTCATCAAGCCAAAAGGCTGCAGAAGAAATGTCCGGGCACTACCCCGCCAAGAAAATGGGACTTTCCAGCAAGGATATATGGTGAATGGAAAGATTAAATATGGACCAACAATATATGAAAGATACATTTTTATTTTATTTATAACAGAATATAGTATAAGGGGTGTTCAAACTGCGGCCCCATGAATGCGGCCCAACAGAAAACATTAAAAATGTTAATTTTTGGGGCAATTCTTAGAAGAATGCATTTACCCTTAGCGAACATATGCAGCTGAAGAAAAAATTGACAATACCCCTTTACTGGAGTTTTATGGTAAGTTTTATCTTTCCAAAGAAAAATATTCCACTGTTCACAATCGTGCCTTATTCATGTCATCACTTTTCAGTAGCACCTATATTTGTAAGCAAATATTTGCTACTTCATTTATCGAACCAGATATTGATGCGTTCGTTTATCAAAAACACTGTCAAAAATCGCACTAGTTTTACGTTGCCCTCTTTTACTTTTGTAATCGAAAAAATTACAAAAATTGAAGTTTTGTTACTCAGATAGGTACGTTATCTATGTCAGTGATCATTAACTTGTGATCTGCTCATCAGCTATCGTAAGTGTATTTTATATGTGGCCCAAGACAATTCCTCTTCTTCCAATGTGGCCCAGAAAGGTCAAAAGAGTTGGACACCCCTGCATTAGAATTTATGCATCGAAGTCCTTTATAGAATGCAATACCTGCTAATTTTTCATCCCTTGTTCCAAATGTTTGTTTTTGGGGAACATTATCTCACTGTAGAATACCATTACACACACTTTTCTGTGTTGTGCTGTTACACCAAAAAAGGCATGCACTTTTTATCTGATAGGTAGCCCATCCAAAACAAATAGGATCCCTTGAGCTGGCCATTCACCACTCAAATTTTGAGCCATTGGTGGTCCTGCCAGCACCATCTGGCTTGACAATATTCATTTGAGAAATCGAAGGAGCCTGGCAGAAAAAGTTCGCTGAACAGTGTTTGCAGCCAATGAGCTGCAGTCACTGTTCAGGTAACAGTGAACCCATGCAAACACTAAGGGTTCTGCTCAAGGCTCCGATAGGTCCATAGGCAGGGAAGGCGCTCGTCTGAGCTCCATGGATATCGATGAGAAGAATAGGATAGTCCCAAAAGCAGCACATCACAAACGAAACCCCCGTGTGTAAAGAGTGAAAGCAGCCTCAGTCCGGGCTCCATCCAGGCCACACACTCCGGTGCGTTTCGCCATGCCCATGGGGCTTAATCATGGGGACACTTTGTACACACAAGGGGTTTTGTTTGTGATGTGCCGCTTTTTGGACTCACAGGTATTCTAACAGCCACATTTGGACAGTTGCCAACTATCAGAATACAATAGCCGTCTACGTTGTTTAGCTTGTATAGAGAAATCTCTGTGCATATGACCAACTTTATTACAGCACGTGTTAATGCATGGCATTATGTGTTAGCATTAATGCATCACGACAGTGTGAATCCAGCCTCAGTCTGTGAACACTTTTTGTTTTGATGCCCCTTGAATAGCGATATGGATAATAAAATTTCACCTGGCCTTCAAACTGTTTTTGAAAAATAGAAAAGCTTTCCATTTTTTCATAAAAGGAATGGAAGGCTTTAATTGCACTTGTTTCACTGTAGCATTTGTCAGGCAAAGTACATGATAGAAAGCAGAGGATATGGGGAATATCATTAACATGGAGACATTTGCCTATCTATAGACTCTAAAGAATTACTCTCGATATTGTGCTGATGCTCATTTTTAGTTAACATTGTATAGTTTGCCTGCAGCCATGTAATGAGCAATAGCTGGATCTGGTAACACTCCCTTGGGTGGTCTATGGGAACTGAGCATACACTTGCCAAAAAAAAAGCAGTCTGTGACATAGCAATTGTGCAAGTTACAAAACCTTTTTTTCAGTTGCTGCTGTTCTCCCTGGTGCTGGCGATTTCTTCTTCAATCTCTCCTCCTGCCCGCTTCTTCATTCATAGCACAGAAATTAATACTAGAGTGAGCCAAAAGTTCATGTTTATGCTTCAGGCTTACATGTCTGTTCTCTGTCTATGGGGAGCTTACAATTGAGCAAAGGCTGAGTACACAGTTGAAATACATATATGTGAACTGAACTGTTAAACTGGACTGATGAAGAATTTATGATTCTGTTCAGTCAGTCTTGAGATTCGCATACCTATGCCTTAAGCCTACTGCTTTCAATGCCCTCTTAGATGGAGGTGGTGATACTAATTTATTGTCTAATAAGCAAGCTGGTGGTGGAGATGTGACACAGGAAGGTACAAAGCTATACCAGGAATTGGCATCCCCTGCCTCATTGTGTGCTGTGGCAAGAGGGCTGTATAAGAGAAGTTTGCAGGTTCTCCATGGCTTAGGGCTCTCCCATAGAGCTTCTTATAATTTCTTGTTTTCTTGGGGGATTTCTTATTATTTCCTGTCCCAGGGCCACAACCGTAAGAAATATGCTCAAAATGAAGGGCAATCCCTCCTTTGACTATTTTAGGACTAGAACCAGTTTATAAATGTCCCCTCTACCCCCATTCTAAAGGAAGCGTATACAACTTTAAAGTACCTCTTACAGTTGTCCCCAGGATACCCCATACAAGTAAAAAATACCCAGTGGGGACACAGACTGCATTTTAAACCCAGGAAAGATTTCTAACCCTTCCCCACTCTACCCAAATAAAAAAAAATAAAAAATACATTTTGGCTGGTTCTAATTTAACCTGAAGACAGGTTTACGTTAATCCGAAATAATATTGGAGTGCAGTATCATTTTGAAAAGAAACGGGAAGTATTTTTATACATTTATGATGAGGGTTTTATTCTTTACTGATACCCCCCAGCTAGATGGCGATTTAGTTACAGCCATACTTTGCATATTTATTTAAAAAATGTAATTTAAAGATGACTCATCCTAGCTCTAGGGAACTGTGTTCTGTTACAAATCAGCTTTTACTAGAGGAAGTGGTCATAATTATGTGAATTAAAGTAATTGATGTGTTAATTCTCGCAAATCCCATGTTGTAAAATTCATAAACAGGTTGTGGTTTATACCTTGCTAATGCAGAAGTGCACAAATTATACGTTTTTTAATAGTCACACATTGGTTACAGGAGAGAGATTGCCATTGCTGACAGCTTTTATTGGCCACACTCCAGATATTTCTTCTGAGAGCAGCATGCATTAGATACTCTATATCTGCTCTCGTCCTGTGACATTTTCCCTATGTTGCCCAATTACAGTTATGGTGCCAATTAACATTCTGCTTTGGTACTTGAACTAAGAATTTGAGCTAATGGCTACAAGTGTTGGTGTCCTGACTCATCATCTGTTCTGCTTAACAGATCAGTAGGGCCAAGACTAGCCAATTCTTGCAAAGATTTAGTCGCACAACCTGATCTTACACAAATTTGGCCAGTGTTCTCATTTGTGAACTTTCTTTGGGGTATAGAAGGCTGGTAGAGTCTGGGTGATGGTTGATACCGGTAGACCATTAAACAGTTGTATTTTGCATCTTGTTCTTCTTCTGAGTGGTATAAAGTGTATCTAAAGCCAAAAACCATGTTCGGTTTTTGTTAATCATTTGACTATTCCTGTCACTGGATCAGGAATAGAAAGGTGTTTTCCTCAAATTTTCTGTTCTCTACAAGGCCAGAAGTGGGGAAAATCTCTCCAAAGAGACCAACATTAAAACTACTGTCAGTTTTTTATTAAGTAAAAAAAAAGCCAATTACCCCTGGTTTCATTGAAACCTTACTGCTCCCATAGTTTCACAAACATTCATTACCATTCCTGTTCTTGGATCTGTCACCATTCTTCTATCCCCAGGGTGGGATCCCTCACCTGCCATTCCCTCCTGCCCCCTTCCCCCTCTGCCCCTCTCTCCCTCTGCCTTCCACCCCGCCACCCCCCCTTCCTCGTTCATCCTTTTCCCACTCTCTGGCCTCCTTTTTATTCCCTTGTTTTTCCCTTACCCCTCTACTAGTTACCCCCACAGCTTCCCCACCCCTGGCACAGGCCTTGTGCTAGGCCCACCTTCTTACTCACCCTCATGGCCCACCCCAACCTGTAGTCTCCCAGTACTCTTAAAAATTTTGTTTCACCCCTATAACGAAGTGCCAACCTGCCACCTCAACCTCTCCTCAGGGTTTGAATTGAGGTACTCTTACACATATATGACACCCCCCCCCCCCCCTCCCTCCCTATTTTTTTTTTTTTTTTTTTTTTTTTTTTTGGACTTTTCCCTTTTTGTTACTATATATCATTTTTCATTTTGTTTTTTTTTTTTGTTTTTTATTTAACTTATCCTTCTACACTAAGTGCCGGTTCACATTCCTGTGTGTGCGCCGATCGGAGGTGCGGATGCAAATTCAGCCATACACTTTGTATGGCTGAATTCGCACTGTATCCGCACCAAACACGCACATGACCCTTTTTTCCAGCCGCATCAGGATCGGATCGCACAGTGGTTCACACTTGTGCGATCCGATCCTGTGCGAACTGTCAGATCGCACTGCGATATGCGATCAAACTGGGGGTGTCGTTAACATTTTATTGACACCCCCTGCGTATCGCATATGGCAGTGTGAACTGCCAGGGGTGCGTTTGCGATGCGGTAACACACTGCAAATTCGCAGCCTTCCCGCATCGCACAAGTGTGAACCGGGACTAATAGTTGTTGCTTGATCCAGCTTTGCTGAGTTATAACTTGTTATACTTACAGTATGTATCTAATGGACTATTGTCTGAATATTTCTACTGAATCCTCTTTTCAATAAAATATTTGAACAAGAAAAAAAAATGTAAATTCATACACTTTGGTTATATATTCATTTATGTCTGAGATTACCTCTCTAGTCCAATATTTGGCTCATGTAGTGGGAAGCTTGAGTCTCTTTGATAACAAGTACTTCTGATAGGCAGGATTATTTATTTATTATTTTACACATACGTATATAGCACCATCAATTTACGCAGTGCCTTTACATATGTATTGTGCATTCACATCAGGAAAGTTAATTTTCCCCTCATCTGGTCCAATCAGTGCATCAGATCATGACATTGACTCATACTATGTAAAGTCACCTTAGAGGAGATGAATAGTAGAGCACTGGTAAGTAAGAATCCTTTTCTTTTTTCCAACTAATTAAAAAAACAATGGAAATTTATATAATTAACCACCTAAGCCCCAGAAGATTTGGCTGCTCAAAAGACCAGGCCCTATTTTGCGATTCAGCACTGCGTGATTGTAACGGACAATTGCGCGGCCGTGCGACGCTGTACCTAAACTAAATTGGCGTCCTTTTTTTCCCACAAATAGAGCTTTCTTTTGGTGGCATTTGGTCACCTGTGCAATTTTTATTTTTTGCGCTATAAACAAAAAAAATGCGACAATTTTGAAAAAAATAACAATATTTTTAACATTTTTTTTATATGAAATTCCTCCCCAAAAAAATGTAAAAATCAAAATTTTTTAACATTTTAGGCTAATATGTTTTCTGCTATATATTTTTGGTAGAAAAAATCGCAATAACCGTATTTTGATTGGTTTGCGCAAAAGTTATTGCGTTTCCTAACTACGGGAAAGATTTATGTCATTTTTATTGTTTTTTTTTTTAACTAGTAATGGTGGCGATCTGCGTTTTTTTTGCGGGACTGCGACATTGCGGCGGACAGATCGGACCCTTGACTGATATTTTTGACACTTTTGGGGGTACCAGTGACATTACTACAGTAATCAGTGCTATAAATATGCACTGTTACTGTCAAAATGACACTGGCAGCGAAGGGGTTAACTTTATTGGTGATCAGTGGGTTAAATGTATCCCTAAGGGCATGTTTCTAACTGTGGGGGGGCGTAGCTAGTGATGTAACCACAGAGACATAAGATCCTACATAGCAGGATCGTATAGTCTCTGCAGTTACATCAGGGAGAATGACAGACGGCTGTGTTTACATCAGCCGTCTGCCTTTCTCCCTCTCCTGAGCGGGATCGGGAGTGGCCAGCGGACATCGGAACTGCTGTTCACACGCGCGGGGATGCCCGTGAACGAGGGGGGGGGCGGGACCGCGCCTCCGGCGGCACACGCTTGCCCCCTACAGGCTCCTGGGCGAACGACGTAGTACTACGTCGGTTTGCCCAGGAGCGGCTGCCTGCCGCAGTAAATATACTGACGGCGGTCGGCAAGTGGGTAAACTAGACAAACTAAAATGCAAGCTGACAAACCTTAGATGGCAGTAGGGCACCCAGGTGTGATGTGACAGATCTTTCCATAAACACGCTTGGATAAGCCAAGTATAGTCATTCGTCTACCAACAATAGGTCATTTTTGTGAAAAACCATATCAATGAGCCCAGTAAAATCTGACCTGACCACTTGGTTCCTCCCCTGAGGAGCCTGCCCAGGAAATGTGTAGCAAGGCTGGTGTACAGATATATAGCTGTCTGACTGTAACTGGTAAGGGCAAAGTTGATTTTGTAAAGCGCTGAATGGCTGTTGTCCATATATAAATCCTATATTATAATAATCTGTAAAACTTTATATATTTAGCAAAAAACGAGAATTCCTACAATCAAAATTCAACACAGAAGCCTGTGTGTATGTGTGTATATATATATATATATGTATGTACTGTATATACATATATATATTTATGTATGTGTGTGTGTGTGTGTGTATATATATATATATATATATATATATATATATATATATATATATATATATATATATATATATATATATATATATATATATATATATATCTCTACCAAACGCAAAGGGGCATATTTATATGAACTTGAGAAAAGAATGTAGAAAAGTTAAGTGGTAGCCTTTAGCAATGAAATTTCAACTTGAAATCTGATTAGTCACTAGGTGCAGTAACTCTGTTTTTGCTTTCAGGGAAAAAAAAGCAGACCATGCAAATAACACTGTGAAGATGATTTTGTGCTCATGCATTTTACTCATATATTCAAATGCTTTTTAAACGTAAGCACCGTTCTACACATACGTGTTTTCCTTTCATTGTCAAAATGAAAATTCTAGAAATAGTCAGCGATTATTATACACAAAGCAAGGCCAATCAGCTCCCACCTCCCTAGCCCTTGTCCTCAATCTCCTCTTTCCTCTCCGGATGTATCTGGGCCGCTGCGTCTATCTGCTATGAGCTTATTCAATTAGAAGCTTCTAGCCCTTGGGGGTATAATTCCATTTTCGGCTGCTGGATCTCCAATATGTGAGGTTATCCCTTGTTAGTTCCCCAACACGCTCGCCCTCCCTGCCTGTAAATGCATTACCTTGCCATCCCATCTAATCATTTCCCGTTAAATGCTGCTAATTGAATCACACCCATATTAGCTGAAACCCTCTCCTGCTCTTGTTTTTTTTTTTGCTTCTCTTGCTTGCTCTGCTCTCCAGTGACTCAGGTGCAAACTGTAGCTGCCATTGTTGCAGAGGCTTCTGGGCTGTGGACTTGTCTTGTGTCTCTGGTTTTAGCAAGGGCTGGCAGTGAGCATCCTTGCTCTAGGTGTGAAAAATACGAGCTTGTAAAGGATCATCGTCTTTATAGAATCAGCTCAAATAGAGTTAACACCCTAACCTTGCCTCATTTACACGCATCCCACCCTCTGTCCCGTCCCCCCCCACCGCACCGCCTTTCCTGACATGTCGCTTCCACTAATCCATCTGTTCCTGGCTGCAGATATCAGTTTGTTAGCCAGGACATCAAACCAATTAGAGTAGGATTTAAGAGCTGACCAGGGCAAGCAAGTGTGGGTGAGACACAAAAGATGCAAAGCGACTTGAAGAGATGATCCAGTGTGGACCAAACCTCCTGTCTCCTTTGCTGCTGTTGTGGCCTCTGAAGCAGAAATGTTTGTACTGAGCTGTGAATCACCATCTTCCGTTTTTTGCTCTTGAACTCTTTTTTTTTTTTTTCCCTTCCTTAATGGCTTGTTGAAGTTAATTGTGTACAAAGGCCTATTGTGTTGAGGTGTATTGTTTAGTTCCTCATTGTGTATAGGCCCAAGGTTAAGTAAAACTTTTGTAGAACAGAGCTTTGTCTCGGAATGTATAAACCAGTGTATAATCAGCGCAATATGGGATTAAGTGCTAGAATCCTGTATGAAAAAATAGCCTACTGAGGCTGAGAAATTATTGCTGCCCTCACTTGACAAAGTGTTTCTTCCTCTCAAAACAAATAAGCCTATACCATATTCGGTGTGGTGCAATCAATAAAAGTGCAAAAAATTTTGAAAAAAACAATAAAATGAACAATGATAAACAAAGTCGCCACAATACACCCCTGTGTGATTTAAGTGACAGTTCAAATTAGAAAATCCGAAAATAATGTGATCCAGTTAATTTTGGGAACCACCACTAAATTGCCTGCTCACCTCCAAATGCTGACACCACTACGGAGTCACATTCACCATAAAGATTGTCCCGCAGGATGCCACCGGGGTACTTCTCCTCTAGGTGTCTGCAAGCTTCGCAGCCTCTTAGGATATCAATCATATGCCGCCATAAAAATGATAAAAGAAAACCATAGTGCTCTCTGCTTCAAATATTTATTGTATAAATTGTAACATAGGGATTATAAATACTCACAAAAGTGTATAAGTCTCCATTCACATTAGTACGACTTGTCAGGCGACTTATTTAGCCTGACAAGTCATGCACCGTTGCAATCCATTGACTGCTACAGGAACCGTTCTAATAGGAGCGACACAAGTCGCTCCGACTTAGAAAAAGGGTCCTGTACTACTTCGGGGCGACCTGGAGCGACTTGCATAGACATTCATTTTATGAAGTTCGTGCAAGTGGTGCCGAAGTGGCGGTGCACGCGACTTCACAAGTCGCCCCCAAAGTCGTGCCGCTTCAGTGTGAACCGGCACTTAAAGCTAAGCAGGTCATCAGCACATGTTGCTGATACAAATTAAATCCAAAAGTAATGGCTCATCCACCTGTATGTTACGCCCTCTGCTGGGATTCTTCAGTCGTCTTGTCTCAGAATCAATGTACATGTATGTTTATGTTCAGCAAAAGAACCATGTATAAGCAGGCTGAATGTACGCAAGTTGATCAATCCATCAATTTAGGTACAACCAGCCTGCACATATAAAACACAAAAAAGGGCGCACCGACCTAGCGTATTATCAATAATGGCTTTATTGTTAAAACATAAAAAGTTGTTAAAACATAAAAACAAACATAGGTGAAAATCAATCATATCGAACTCAAGAACTTGAGTATCAGAAGTAGTCCATACGATTGTCCATAGTCCTATTTGGATGACGCCTCTTCCTCAGAGCTGCACCTGGGACCAGCGCTGCAGTGACAGCTACAGTGTCTCTGCTCCTGGCTCATAATGAAAGCACTGTGACTGCAGGCCCAAGGTCCCCCCCCCCCCCCCCCCCCTGGCTGCAGAAAGGACCTGGATCTCCATGTTGCCACAGAAGGGTCAAAGAGGCGGAGCCTCCATCTTGCCTTTCTGACTTGCCGGCTGCGCTGTTGAGTACTGTTTTCGGAATAGGAGTGTGTGCTGGGTTTGTCAGGATTCATTTTTGGGAGGAGAGTATGTACAGATTGGTCTTAAACTAGCACTGATACAACTGCTCTGTGCATGCCACTGTCCTCTGCAATGAATTTGGGCCCATTCACACTAGTGGTTGGGAGGGCAGTACAATGCATTCGATTTGTACCCGAAATGAAAATGAACCATTCAAGTAAATCCTGCCCTGCAACCATAGGGGTCCAGGGTCTAAAGCAGGCATTGTAGAAGCAATACAATACCTTTACTGCCTGTCAAATGCTGTCCAAAGAAATCAAATGCGGGTTGCTCTTCAGATACCAGCACTAGTGAGCCCTTTAATACAGATGGCAGTGCTTATGGCTCTGAGGGCTCTTTCACACTAGCAGTGCTCTCTGAAGAGCGATCAGCCTGTTTTTGGATCTCTTTTCAGAGTGCATTTGACAGGCTGTGAAGAGGCACTGTATCCCCTCCCCTCTGCCTACTTTAACCCCACACTTGTGCATTTGCAGTGTGGCACTATTCACTTGAAAGGGAAGCAAATCATTGTGGCTGCAATATTTAGGTGGCCTTCTCCTGGTCTAACCCTATCCCCAAAAACGTAAAAAGAAAAAATATTTTTTTTCTTTTGTCAAACACATTTTTTTCCTGCATAGTAAAAAAAGCTTTAGTTGCCCCGTCTAAGCTTGATTACAAAATTGTATGTAAAGGGTTTACAGCCTGTGATCCCTCTGATACAAAACACCCAATTAATGGTTCAGCATGATCACCCAAAAAAAGAATGGAAAAAAGCTATGTTAAGAATGAAATGAAATAAAGCGCGCTTAGATTACTAATGCAAGAACCACCTTTGTACTTTTAACTCTGAACTCTTTTACTTACCTTATCCCTCACCTCCCTGGCATTCTGTGCCCTTCGCTTCCCTTTGACGCTCAGGGTTGTGAATGGGCCTTCAGTGTCCTCACAATGCAGGTTTGCATTACCATCAGATGTCTATAATAGAGAACACATATTGGGTTCATAACCTCACCCATGCCAGCAGTTTCCTTTTTTTTTTTTTTTTTTTTTCCCTAAATTCCTTTATACGTACCAGAAAATTTCAATGGCGTCCAATAGCACCACATCTTATAAAATCATTTGTCTTGTTTTCCAACGACTCATTGTCGGGGCATATGCATTTTTCATTTAGCTGGTATACACGTCTTTGCCACATTAAAGTGGTTGTAAATGCTCAAGGTTTTTACCTTCATGCTTTCTAATACTTACCAGAGCCCCATCTCAATCCAGCCAAGTGCACAAGAGCAGCGGCTCTCCCGGGTCTTGGCTCTATTGGCTCCTGCTACTGTCAATCACAGCCAGTGAGCCAATGATGAGAGTGCGGGGTCAGGTCTAAGCCAAGTGTGAGTGGACACACAGTGCAGCTCGGGTGTCCCCATAGCAAGCTTTCTTACTATGGGGCATTCGGCAGGAGGGCGGGGAACCCGAGGATGGGGGCTCTTCTGTGCAAAACCACTGCACAGAGCAGGTTAGTATAACATGATAAAAACAAATCCTTAGTATCACTTTAAGTGGATTACTAAAAAATGACAACATTTCTGTTTGGGTAGAGAACTTAGGTGCGAAAGAAACACCGCAAGGTTGTCTGCAAGGGTAGTTTTTTAAATTTCATGACACTAGTCGTGTTGACACTAGTTAATGCGAGGCCTCAAAACAAAGCAGTGAAGATTTTAATCCTAATAAAATGGATAGTCGGTTACCTTCTAGCACACCCCAGGTGTCCTGTATGTAATCGGGGCACTCTAATGTACACATGCTAACTTGTCCTAGGAATTTGGTCTGAACCATGTGACTGGACCAGAATAAAAAGGTAAGTACCATATGGACCGGCTCTGTGACAGAGAGCTAAGTGCACTCCTGTGATCCATAGAAGTACAGGCAAAAAAGCTTTGTCTATACTTCTCCTTTAAGCAGGATTGCATGGAATCTTAAGGTTTCTCCAGAGCTTGCTTAGGGGTTCCTTAAGCTGTGTCCAGCTGCCCCTCGGTCTCATTGTGGGTCCACGTTTGCAGGTCCAACGCCACTTGATACATGTTTGCAGGTCCAACGCCACTTGATACATGTTTGCAGGTCCAACGCCACTTGATACATGTTTGCAGGTCCAACGCCACTTGATACATGTTTGCAGGTCCAACACCACTTGGTAGATTCAGTGGTATGGCACCAATTCTCTTTTTAGATGTTTGCAAAGAAGCACGTCTCTGCTGACCCTTAATTTATTTTGTGATTATTTCCAATAATTATTTTGTGATTATAACTAAAAATATATGTTTTTATTTTGTGAACCAGCATGTGATCATTAAAATGATCTACCCACAAAAACTAGGTAAAAGGTATGTCACGTTCTTTGTTCTTTTGTTGTTTAATTACATAAGCACAGTGGCTAAGTGGTTGGCACTTCGGTCTAGTAGCACTAGGGTTGCCAGTTCGAAATCCAACCTTGGCACTACCTGGCTAGGGATTGCATGTTCTCCCTGTGCCTGCGTAGATTTCCTCCGGGTACTCTGCTTTCCTCCCACACTCCAAAGACATACTTGTAAGTTGATTGGCTTCTGTCTAAACTGGCCCTAGTATATGTATGAATGTAAGTTACGGACCTTAGATTGTAAGCTCCTTGAGGACAGGGACTGATGTGAATGTATAATATATATATATACAGTATACGTAAAGCACTGCGTAAATTGACAGCGCTAAATAAGTACCTGTAGTAATAAAATAAATATCTATAACCTATTACATGGATAACCTACCGCATGCTCTAGTGCACTTATTAGCAGGTGTTCCCTGAGACCTGAAATTGATTTCAAGGTTTCCTCTGGGGTAAAAAGGTTGAGAAAGGCTGCATTAGAGGATATCCTGGCTCATTTGAAGAGAAATTGTCCCATTTTAAATGGAGTTAACAGTACTGTGCTCACAGTAAACCAGATTAAATGCAGTATCAGCAAATTAAATGTACAGATTGCTTCCCTTTAATCAGACGTATTCTTTAAACCATCTCTATTGGGGTTAGATGAGGACGGGCATTGCAGTAAAAGTAAATCTTGGCTTCTCTTACAGTGTAGTTGTGGCTCTGGCAGAAGCTGGGTGGACAGCTCTGCATTTTTGCTTTACTTTTCCACTTGGGTTTTCATTTCTACATGCTCCCTGTGACCCCCTAAGTCTTGGTAGAGCATTACAAGGAGAGGCCGGGATAGAAAATCAGAGGCAATTTGGAAAACAATGATCTATTTGTTTAGTATTGATCAGTGCAGCGCTTGAAGCAGAGAGCTGTGTAGGTGTGCCTCCAGTTCTCTCTTGTTCTTTGGCATTCTGTTATGTGAGGTGTTCGATCGAGGCTCTGTAGTTTCCAAGAGTTGTGAACTTGCCTTACATTGTTGGAGATCCTTCGCTGATCTGGCCTCGTGCCCACTGTTCTGTGTGTCAACTTTTGTTTTGTGCCTGCATGTGTAATTATCCACGTTAGGGCTCTGAGCCAGAGTCACTCTGCTTCTGTTTGCATGGCTCGGCATGGTGCAGCAGTGTCACTGCTCACAATCGGTGTGGGGTGAGCGTTTTTCTCTGCTGTCCTGCTTTTTTATTTTGTTTTACAGACTATTAGTGTTTTTGGAGCATAGTAGGCACTGATGCTTTTTTGGAGTAGAAGCTACATTATTGAAGCTAAAAACCAGGGAGGTTGCATGTGTGTTTGTTAGGGATCCCCCTCGTTACTTGCATAGACATCCATGTTTGCCTACTGGTGCTGTACACCCTCTTAAAAAAATAAAAATAAAAAAATATATTATACACAAGTGCATCTCAAAAAAATAGAATATCAAAAAGTAAATTTTTTTCAGTAATTGAATTCAAAAAAGTATTTCTCAGAAAATTTGAATATTACAGAAGAAAGAAAAGGATTTTTAATACCGAAAGGTTGGCTTACTGAAAAGTATGTCCATGTACAGTATAGTATGCATGCAATACTTGGTTGAGGCTCCTTTTGCATGAATTACTGCATCAATGTGGTGTGGCAATCAAGGCGATCAGCCTGTGGTACTGCTGAGGTGTTATGAAAGCCCGGGGTGCTTTGATAACTGCCTTCAGCTCGTCTGGTGTCTCTCATCTTCCTCTTGACAATACTCCACAGATTCTCAACGTGGTTTAAGTCAGGAAAGTTTGCTGGCCAATCAAGCACAGTGATACCATGATCGTTAAACCAGATATTGGTACTTTTGGCAGTGTGGGTAAGTTCTGCTGGAAAATGAAATCAGCATTTCTATAAAGCTGGCCAGCAGAGGGAAGCATGAAGTGCTCTAGAATTTCCTGGTAGAGGGCTGTGCGGACTTGTGGCTTATTAAAACACAGTGGACCAACATGTCCCCCCAGATCATCACTGACTGTGGAAACTTCACACTAGACCTCATGCATCTTGGATTCTGTGCCTCTCCACTCTTCCTCCAGACTCTGGGACCTTGATTCTCAAATTAAATTAAAAAATTACTTTCATAAAAAAAAAACTCTTCTGACATTGTCTCTGGTTCAGGAGTGGCTTGACACAAGGAATGCGACATTTGTAGCCCATGTCCTGGATACATCTGTGTGTGGTGGCTATTGAAGCACTCACACCAGCTGTAGTCCACTCCTTGTGAATCTCCCCCAAATTGTTGCTTGACAATCCTCTCAAGGCTGCGGTTATCCCTGTTGCTTGTGCACCTTTTTTTCTTCCACTCAACGTCCCATTAATATGCTTGGATACAGCACTCTGAACAACCAGTTTCTTTAGCATTGACCTTTTGTGACTTACCCTCCGTGGTGACTGTTAAGTCAGCAGTCTTCCCTATGATTGTGTAACCTACTGACCCAGACTGCGAGACTATTTAAAGGATTAGGAAACTTTTACAGTTGTTTTGAGTTAATTAGCTGATTAGTGTGTGACATCATGAGTCTACAATATTGAACTTTTTCACAATATTCCAATTTTCTGAAATACTGAATTTTGGGTTTTTACTAGCTGAAGGTCATAATCCTCAAAATTAAAAGAAAAATGCTTGAAATATATAATTCAATGTGTAATCAATCTAAATAATATAGGAGTTTCACTTTTTGAATTGAATTACTGAAAAAAAAACTTTTTGATGATATTCACATTTTTTGAGATGCACCTTTTTATATATGTGTGTGTATATCAAACGCATACATACCTAATTATATAGTTAATGCTGTTAGGTTATCTTTATTGAAAAACATCATTAAATGCCTCTATTACAATTATCTGAATTCATTTTTTTTATTCTAGTCTCTGCAATCCCCTGCACAGCAAGATGGTACAGACTAGGAGAGGGTGACCTAGCACCATATGCATTGGGCAGTGCTGGTTCCCCCTTTTTTTTTTTTTTTTTTTTTAACCAGCATACCTTGCTGAGGTGTATTACGCTGCATTGCTACCTGTTGTAGTGCATAAATATGTAGCAAATTTTGTAACCCAAAATATGCGAGAAGAAAACCATGTTTTACCATTGCATTTCACTTTTAACATCCCTTTAGGGATGTTCTTGGCAAACCAGGCTGATAATATTCCCCTGCCCATGCCCCCCCCCCCCTTCATGACTTTTCGATTGAGGCCAATAATGCAACCATCAATCCCTCCCCTCATGCCAGAGTACTAGGTGTAATCCTAGACTCTGACCTGTACTTTCTGCCCCAAATCTAATAGTTGTCAAAAGCTTGTAGACTTCAGCTTCTTAACATCTCAAAAATTTTACCCTTTTTAACTAATGAAACCTCCAAGCTACTCATTCACTTCCTTGTTATCTCTCGCCTTGACTATTGCAACTCCCTTCTCATAGGCCTACCTCTCCATAGGCTATCCTCTCAAGTCTTTCATGAATGCTGCTGCTGGACTCTTCTACCTTACCAACCGCTTGGTGTCTGCCACCCCTCTCCACCAATCCCTACACTGGTTTCTGATTGCCCAGCAAATTAAATTCTAAATACTAACAACATTCTACAAAGCCATTCACCATTCTGCATCGAGCTACATCACCAATCTTGTCTCTAAATAACACCCAAACCATCCTCTCTGCTCCTCTGAAGACCTTCTGCTCTCAAGCTCCCTTGTCTCCTCCCATGTTTTTCTCTAGGACTTTTCCAGAGCCTCTCCCATCCTCTGGAAATTTCTACCTCAATCTGTCCAGCAATCTCCTACTCTTGCTGCCTTTAGGGAATTCCTGAAAACACATCTCTTCATGGAAGCTTATCATTTCTTCAACTATTCTTTTATCACATCCAACAGCTCATCCTCCACCATTAGAATCTTTCTTTTGTACCACTTGCCCAACCCTATTAGATTGTAAGCTGTTATGAAACGGGCCCTCTTAACCCTCTTGTATATTATTGTACTGTAACTGTACTGTCTCCCTTTTTATAGTGTTAAGTGCTGTAACCTGTTGGCGCTATATAAATCCTGTTTAATAGCAATAATATTGGCCAAAGCCTAAACTCCTAGTGTAGTAAAGCTAAGAAAATACGGAAGAATGCCACAGTCAATAAGGATTCTGGGTATATAGTTGTTTTTTTTTTTGTCAGTTATACTAAGGCTGGCCACAGACCGAGCAGATTTCTTTCCTGCAACCACAGGGGGAAGAAAGCAGTGAATTTTGCTAGCAGCTATAACAGCCACTAGCAATAATCGCATGTAAAATCCGGCAAGCTGGTTGTACCCAAGTTGATCAATCATCTTGGGTACATTCAGCCTGCCCATACATGGTTCGAATCTTGGGCTGGTTCCTGCTGAACCGGCCGAGATTCAAACCATCTATGTACAACTTAAGTCAGTGGTCTCCAAACAGCGGCCCAGGGGCCAAATGTGGCCCTTTGATTGCCTTTATCTGGCCCTTGGAGTCACTATTCTCCCACTGATAGGAAACACTTTTTTTTCCCGATTGACACCAACAATGGAGAGCACTATTCCTACCCCTAATACCAAATGTGCTAAAGTTTGCTTCCACTGATGTTAACAAAAATTTCACCCCCTCTGGCTACTGTCTGGCCCTCCTAAAGTTTGAAGGACAATAAACCGGCCCTTTATTTAGAAAATTGGAGACCCCTGGCTTAAGTCATGGCTTCTTGCTGATACAAAATTGAGGTCCATCTAGAAGTGATATTAAAAATATAGATAGAGCTTGGTGGAATGAGTCCCCCCCCCCCCCCCATGGCTTCTTTTAACTTCTGATGATTCTGGTAATCAGATTTCTCTGCCGTAGTTCTTGTCTTCTAGACTTCCTTGGGGGCCCTGGTTGTGCCTTTTTCACATTTTGCAGTCTCTGTATTTAATCTAAACTACTAATCCAACAGGGAGAGTAGGGTCGCTGTGTAATGGCTACAGCAAGTGTGCAGGTCTAGGTATTCAATTAGGAAGTTTACACCAGTGGAGTTTTGTCTCTGGGACACTGCAAGCAGGCGAGGGGAGATCTCCCTTATGGGGTCAAACAGTAAAATCTGGAAAGAGGTCCAACTCTCTACCACCTTATCCTAGGTTGAGCTTTAAGTTCTAAATCGTAACTACATTTTGCAGCATTGTTACTTGCTGCCTTCCGTTGCAGATTGCCTGCAGTTTTTTTTTTTTTTTTCTCTAACATCCTGCAGCCTTTCTGCTGTATCTATGTTGGTCTTATTGACCGTTCTACACATTTCATTTCTTTACTTCTAAATCTTCTAATAAACTTGTTGTTCTTCCCTGTGGTCACCTTCCACATTCACTTCCTCTAATACTGCGACTTGATTTCATAGACTTAGCACCGTGGGATCTGGAGGTCTTTACGAAAGGGAATTGGTGGATTAGTTAGTCCTGCTAAGCAAGATTGGGTGGCAGTAGAAGGGAGGGAGGGGGGTCACCAAAAGAGATTGAAGCCCTAACAAGTAGTGAAGATCAGTGCGGCGGGTTCTGAAGAGGATCAGGCTATTGCAAGCAGAAGAGGATTATGGGATTAGTGATATCCCAGCTGTATCGGGCACCAGTTGGCCACTCGTAAATCCACTGTGTCTGCTGCACTTGATCAGCCGGTGTCAGGTCTGTTGTGCTGAGAAGGACCAGCTATAAGTTTCATACTGTACATGAAAACACAAGGGACAATTACTGTCATACACAATTAGATTTATGCAGTACGTTTGTTGGTTTAACCTCATTTCTGAGGATAAACGCATACGTTGTGCATTAAGTCAATGTTCTTTATTGGGTAATACAAGGAAGGCGACCTCAGGATTCATTATCTCTCGTCAGTCTGACAGATATGACACTTACATGAAAATGTGAAGCTTTCCTTATAGATTTGAACGCACAACTTTTACTATGTCTTTTATTATCCAAGACAAGAGCTGCTAAAATATATCAATGTATTTAACTTTCATATTTCTTCATGTGACCTCATCACGAAGAAATGCTTTCTAAAAAAAAAAAAAAAAAAAAAGAGAGAATATGATGTATTTTCAGTAAGTATACATTCTGTATTTTTGATGTTAGATTAATACACAAGTTTCACTCCATAAAATAATGCAACCTTGCAGCGAATTTCAGTGAGGGTGTCTATTAAGGCTAGGAATAAGTTAAGTAAGTGATGAAGTAATGATTCATGAGATAAGATTGATGAAAAAGAAGTATTTAAAAATAAGCAATAATACATTTTTCAGTTATTTAAAGGGTAACTCCACTTTTGTGGAAAAAATATTGCAGATAAAAAAAAATATATAGCATGTACAATTGCGACACAAGCCATATTATAATTGAATTTTTTTTTTAAAAAATTACCTTTAATTTTCTGCAGTGCTGTGGAGTCCTGTCATTTTCTATAAAATGCAATAGGGTAACACAGTTGGTGTACTAAACGCCGCCCAGAAATGTGTTTTCCCGTTTGTGTGATTGGCTCGCTAAATCTCCCAGTAGTCTGCCCTTTAGTGCAGACCTCTGGGAGGACATGGTTTGAGGACACATGGACATGAACTGAAACGTATGCCTCATACACCCGATCAGATAATCGGACGACTTATCATTCGCATTTTGTTGCGTGATACTAGTATCGAACCCAACAATGCGTACTAACCGTATAATTTTTTTATTTTATTTTTTTCAGTACGATTCTGGAAAAACTTCCTGGTTTCGTAGTTACGTATACCGATAGTGCAAAACAAAAACCATGGCAGCCAGGCTTTTTCTGGGTTATTTTCATGTTTCTGATCATGTGTGGTCTTTGTCTATCGATTTTTAGAGGACACATACTGTACTGATTAAACGATTGTCGTTTGCTAGGCTATCGTACGACAATAGTTTTCGTTTGTCCCTTCGGATTTTGTTGGCGGAAATGTCATGATCGGCTGTCGAAAGCTGTGTACTAACAATCAGATTATCGTGCGATCAATTCAAAAGCAATTTTTTTTCACACGATTATCTGATCATGTGTACGAGGCATAACCGGGGGAAAGATCAAAACGAATCTTAAGCTTCATCAATTTCCTTTAGATTTACCTTCAGTCTATGTAGTGCAAGGGCCGACCTGATTGCATACAAATTGAAAGTGTTTTAGGTTTGACCTCACATTATATAGTTTTGGTAAATCTAAAGGAAAAAATCTAAAGAAAATTGTATAGTGTGTATCCATCTTTAGAAAGTATTTTACTGAAAGGGTAGTTAATGCTTAACCACTTCCCGATTTGCCCACCGCAGATTTACTGTGAAAGGCTGGCTCAGCTGCACGAATTGACCGTAGCCCTACATCGGTCGTACGCGTGGTGCTGGGGGGCGAGAGCACTCCCTCCCCAACTAGGCAGCGGAGATGCCGGTACACGGGACCGGCGGCCGCAATTGCCGCCAGGCACCCGTGATCGCTTCCCGCTGAAAGAGGACGATCAGCGGTTTTTACCTGCGGTGATCACTGCTGGATGCACACAAAAGTAGCTGCGGCCACCGGAAACCTACTATCATAGTGAACAGACTGCACCTAGCGGCTCACAGCACCAGCAAGAATCAGAAGATTCCTTCCGCTGCGATTTTCACCAGCCTAAATTGCCGGTGTAAATGTAGCCTTAAAGTAGTTGAAAACCTCAGAAATGAAATATGAACAAGGCATATCCCTCTATAGTGCGTACTTGTATCAATTAAAAGCACTAAGTGTAATTTCTGCCTACTGCCTCGTTCCTCTGCTATCAGCATGAGTCACTTCTGACAAGTTTTCATGACACCAAGATAAAAATGGTGACGGGGAGGGACTTCCAACTAATTGACAGCCTCCTCTACCTGTGAGCTGTGTGGAAGGGGGGGGGGGGGGTGTCTCTTCCCTCCAATCCTCTGTCTGCAGAGTGTATTTCAGCTGTCCACCCCCTTTTTTCTGAACTCTCAGACAAGCTTTGGAAAACTGAACTTTGAACAAATGTAGAGAAAAGAAGACTGCAGATATAGGTACAACTTATGTAGAAAGGTTTTGTTTCATATCTGTGTATCACCTGAAGCCGGACACTTCACTAGGTATAGGTAAGGGTTTACAACCACTTTAAAGTAACATTAAACCTTAGTGTTTTTTTTTTTTTCCATAAAATGACAAACATGTTGTTATACTTACCTCCTCTGTGCAATGGTTTTGCAAATAGCAGACCCATTTTCTGGGGTCCCTCGCCAGGGATCCAGGCCCCTTCTCTTCTGTGAGTGTCCCAAGGAAAGCTGCTTTCCATGGCGGCACCTGTGCGAGCCTGCTCCCGAGCCACCCTGTGTCTATTGACATTGGCTGGGCAACTCGGCCACGCTCCATCGCCACAGCATTTAATTGACAGCAGCGGGAGCCCAATGAGGAGGGGGGCAGCTGCTGCCCTCGTACATGTCACTGGATCGGGCTAAGGTAAGAATAAGGGGGGCTGGGGAGATTCTGTACCAGAGAAGGTTTTTTACCTTAATGCATATTGGAATAAGGTAAAAAACCTTGAGACTTTAGAACCAATTTAAGGAAAATGGAGGCCTCACTATTGTCATTGGCTTGGAACAACCATAGAGATAAGGCAATTCTTACTCTATACAGTATAACTCCAACTTTACAGGCTGCATTCTAGTTTTGTTAAGTGACTCAAACCATGAAAGTCTTGGAGATGGCGACTTTTTTCAGAAGGTGGTCAGCAGTGGCAGATCATCTATTCTCATGACGGATTTCCTTTGAAAGACTGCTAATACTGTAAAAGCACCCTTTTCTTTCTTTCAGTCCTACAGGGTGCCTCCTTACATGCTTAGCCAATGTTCTATGTCGTTTATTTTCTTCCAATTTTTAAACCTCAAAGATTGTGTAATGATCACATCTATTGGCACCGTTAAGCTTTTTTTTATACAGAAATACAAAGTGAATATTCTGCTTTATCCCTAACATTTTATTGATGTCCTAGGTTGAACTGTGCCATGTTGTTGGTTTACCTTCTTATCATATACATTCCTCCCACTCTCTAATTGGCACGCAGATGAAGGGCTTAGCACGGTTGTCCCTCTCTGCTTCCTCCTCTTCCTCCTTTGCGTGGACGCTTTAATTGGTACGGAGATGAACCAAAACTCTGGTGTTGCGTTTTGATTCCACCCCCTCTTGATTCTTTTTCTTTACTTTGTTACATATTTTTTTTTTTTTTTTTCACCCGTTCCTTCATTTGTGCCAAGAAAAGCTTTGATTTCATCTCTTCCCTTCTTTTGACTCCTACAGGTTCCACCTCTTGCCGCCAACTGATAGATTTGGTTTGGGATTAAACAGAGGATTTCATTGAAGCTTTACCCACCTTGAACTTTTTATTCCCTCCCTCCTCCTCCTTTTCTCACTCGGTCCATTTGTCTTTTTTGTGTGTTTGATTCTGCTATCATTATTTATTCTTTTATTGATGTTGTATGGTTTGTATTACTGGTCGTGCGCCCCCTTTTTTTTTTTTTTTTTTTTTTCCCTTCTCATTTTTCACACTTTCTCGGTTCCCTTTTTTTTTTTTTTATTCCTGCTTCCAATAAAATGTCGTCTTTTCTCATAAGTCGAAACTTCTGTTTCACCTCAATTTTGGAGTTGTCACTAACGTGTTTCATTTTCATCATTCTGTTTTCCTGTCTAATCCCCTCCAAACAGTTCTCCTGTCTTTCTGCCGTTACCAATCCGCTTTCCTCCTTTCTGCTCGCCCCCACCCCGTCTCTCTATTTGTGTCCCCTTTGATTAGGTGGAGACAGCGCGGATATTCAGAGGTTTTAATTAAATGATAACAGCCCGAGGCTCCCTCCCTTCCGGATGATAACACAGGCCTTTATCGCACTCGCGCTCCCAATCCCTTTTCTGCCTCTCTCTCGCTTTCCTCCTTTCATGTGTAATTTTTAATTATGTTTTATAATCTCAATTGCAAAATAGCCCTAAAACAAAAAAAACCAAGCTCCCTTTTCTTACCATGTGTCACATTTCTCTTCTCCAGTGCTTTTGCTGTATGTCCGGGAAGTAGTTACGTGCATGTGTGTGGTCTGCTCCATCTCAGCGCTTTTTAAAATCCAAGAAAATGAAAGCCTTAGACTTTAATTTAAAATAAGTAAATCATGTATCATTTCTAATGAGATAGGAAGCATTTGTCATGACGAATGGAGCATTCCTTTATTGTGACAGTAAATTGTGCAGCCTCAGTAATCGAAGACAAATATATTATGGCCCTGTTCATGGAAAGGCCTGAATAATGCAGTTTACATGCATTACGAATGTGCAGATACAGTATGTGCGCCAGATTGCTGTCAAAGGAGACCTCTTGACACTCCTAGGTTATGGCTGTTTGTCCATGGATATTTTTGCCTCTGGAAATGTTACTGGTTGTTTTTACAAGTTGAATTTTCATCTGTCCCTCCCACGTGTGAAACCCCTCACCTCCAAATACACATCGGTAGCTGGCTTCTTGGTTATCAGTGTCGGCCCCCTGATGATTTTGGTTGGTTTGTTAGTTTACCTGTTGCAATATGAGTAGGAGGCATTGACAGATATTTTGAATGAATTAAAAAAGAAGAAAAAAAAAAAAAAACTATCACGATTTTAGTAATTCATATATCTGTATCTACCTCATTGCACACATGCCATGGCATCTGAGATCTCAGTTTACCATCAAGAGCTTCCTAGAAGGCACTTCGCAGGGGACAGCAGGAGAGCACTGGCTACTTCACCAGTGCCTTTGGAAAATCAGCAGGTAATGTTAGTTTTTTAAAATAATGTTTATTTTAAATGTGGCTATAAAGTGAGTACTGCTCACTATGCAGAGCTGCATGCTGATGGGATTTAATCAGTTGGGTGTGGGGGGGCTGATCTGCTTTAATGAATGACTTTAGAGTTATTGATCTTTGTGGCAGTGGGCTTAAAGTGTTCCTAAACCCACAACCGTAAAATCGGCCTGTATTTGCAGTAAAATATGCTTGTTATACTCAACGTGAAACCTAAGGGGTAATCTTCTGCATTGTGTACAAAGGCTGTTTGAACCTGTCTCCTCTGATCCTCTCCTTCCACTGTCTCCATTATATCTCCTGATATTTACAGAGCTAGGGGACAAGCTGCACATGCTCAGTTTGGTGTGTATTGCCAGAGAGCTTTTTTATTTATTTCTTGAGAGAGTGCATGTGATCAGCACAGGGCCAATCAGCATTGTGCAGACAGAGGGTCAGTGGTCCTGCATTCTCATAGGACAATTGTGGGGGAATGAAAACTCTGTATACAAGCTTTAACAAGAGTTGAGTTGGTTAGTGGACAAAACATGGACTTTATGGCACAAAAATATCATAAAAATAAACGTTTTATTGTTATCTATTAAAACCAGAAACAAAAACAATGCTCGTCAGGCAACAATATGCCAGCAGTTCTGTGATTGACAATCAGTGTAACACAAATACAGTATACATAAGTACATAGGTAAAAATATTATTGCATATTTATTTGTGATGAAATCCACATGAGAGTGATCCGTCAGGGAAGACAGGTAGGTGAGGCTGTCCTACGACGGAATTGGTCGATGTGTTAACCACAGATACATGTAATAGGCAGAATCTATTGAGCTAGAATACTCGACATGTTTCGCAAAATTGCTTCATCTGGAGTTTTAGATTCATCACTCTGTAATATGCTTGCAATAAGTGTATTCAAAGAAAAACAAGGGAGGTGAGACCAGAGGAGCCAGAAATCGTCTGAAATTACTAAGAATCATCCTGGGGAGGTGGATAGACAGACAGGAGCCAGCCTAAGGTCTTTATAGCTTTCTTTACGTATCCGTGTTACACCAGGTTAGATACTTGGACTATTGGCAACAAAATATCACCAACCCTCTCCCCCTTGAGTGGGCTATATCTATGACATTCAGGCCATGGCTTTTCAGGAGTCCATATCATAATTGGAATCACTGTCCATGATTCCTAGTAACTTCAGATGATTTCTGGCTCCTCTGGTCTCACCTCCCTTGTTTTTCTTTGAATACACTTATTGCAAGCATATTACAGAGTGATGAATCTAAAACTCCAGATGGAGCAATTTTGCGAAACATGTCGATGTGTTAACCACAGATACATGTAATAGGCAGAATCTATTGAGCTAGAATACTCGACATGTTTTTTGCATGTTTGCAAAACATGTCGAGTATTCTAGCTCAATAGATTCTGCCTATTACATGTACCTGTGGTGAACACATCGACCGATTCCGTCTTAGGACAGCCTCACCTACCTGTCTTCCCTGACGGATCACTCTCATGTGGATTTCATCACAGATAAATATGCAATAATATTTTAACCTATGTATTTATGTATACTGTATTTGTGTTACACTGATTGTCAATCACAGAACTACTGGCAGTGTCCTGTTGCCTGACAAATGTTTTATTGTTATCTATTAAAACCAGAAACAACCAGAAACAAAAACGCCTATTTTTATCATATTTTTGTGCCGATAAAGTCCATGTTTTGTCCACTAACCAACTCAACTCCAGTTAAAAGGATGTGGCACTTTTTTACTTCCTAAACGCACCCAGTGATCCGCCATCTGGGAGTGCGACAATTTGATCCAAATAAGCTTTAACCAGACACTGACAGAGGTCACAAGACTGCTATATACTGCAGATGAGAAAAGGTATTTAGCGGTTTATATTTACTAAAAAAATTGTGGAATTATGTCACCTGGGCAACGCTAATCAATCGGCTGAAGACTCTGAACCCAGAAGATGGATGCATTGGTGATGGAAAAGATCATTGAAATGAGAGGAGATCCTGGAGAGGATTGCTTTGGTAGGCAAGTCTGCTATAGTTGAGCTATTATGCTGTGCATGTGAGCACATTATGACTAAGGCCTCAGCTGCAGGAGGAGCTGCAAAGCCAATTCTGACGCCAGGAAAAAGCAGCTGTAAAAACACGCTTTTAGAAGCGTTTTGCATTTGACGTTAATGTGTGTTTATCAGCGTTAGCGTTTAGCAGCTTTTCTCTGCCCTCTTCTATTTTCCACTCTCAAATCCAACTACTACAGCTTAAAAATGCTTGACGGGGCTTAACGCTTTATACAGCGTTTAGGCGTGTTTAGGTTTTTACAGCCTAAAGCTGCTGCTCCAGAACGCACTGGCCCTGGGTTTTTTTTTTTTTTTTTACAGCTTGAAAACGCCAATGCCATTTACAGCTCCTAAAAGCCTGTATGTGCTTGGGGCCATAGAATAACATGGAGTGGTGTTTTGAAGCTGCAAAATAAAATGTCTGACGCACCTAAAAGCAGCTGTAAAATAGGAGGCCTAAAAGCGCCTGGGGGCCCCAATTTTTTTCTTTTTGTTTTGGTTGATGATTTACTTTCACTTAAAAACAATGTCCTAGAGATCATTTTAAAATGATTACAATTAGTTTAGAATGTTAATAGCTATCTTATGACCATTCCTCATTTAAAATTTCACTGCTGAAGTCTGGATAAGTTGGATAGAATTAGCTCTGCATCCATGTTTCTGAGGAAACCTGTTTTCTCTTTCCTAAACTGCACCATAGGTATGATGCAGGGGAAGGGCTGGGGCAGATGTGCAATATGAGAGGATATCGGGTATGGGGCAAATAATTCAGAGCCAGTATGGAGCAATGTTAGTTATTGGCCCTGAGGGTTCAGTTCACACTGTGACTTTGAAGGAATTTCAGGGAATGCCTGGCTAAACTTCCTGTAATGTCGGATCCAAATCACATCAATTAAGATGAAAATACGACTGAGAGGCAACTTCCATTAACCTCCCTGGCGGTCTGATTATGTCCAGATTTCTGTGCTAAATGCGGTACATTCTTTTGCATGGAAATCTGTTTTACATTTTAAAACTCGCCTTCCCCTGCGATCCCCCACCGTCCTCCCCCGCCATCCTCCCACTGTGTGCTCGGCCGATGCCGGCACCTGTCTTCCAGTTCCCTTCCCTGCAAGCGTTGCGACACAGGGGGTGGAACTGGCGGTAATTTAAAAAATGTAAATACACTAAATGACATGATACAAAGTTGTGATTACACTATATCGTGCCATTTTACCACAGGATTGTACCTGGTGACTTTTCCAGTTCTTTGTGCTTGGAAAATGGAGAACGATCATGGCATCCAAAAAGCATTATTTTTGTGCAAAAGCGGTTTTAGATGGACTGTCGCTGTTTTCCAGTTCGTCTAAACATGCTTTTGCGCAAAAAGAACGCTTTTTGGACGCCATGGTAGTTCAAAATTTTCCAGGCACAAAGCACTGGAAGAGCACAGGCAGGGTACTGGAAAAGTCACCAGGTGAAATCCTCTGCTGAAATGGCATGATACAATGTAATCTGTTAGGATCACAGCTTTGTATCGTGTCATTTAAGTATTTACACTTTTGAATTTGCCGCCGGTTCCACCCCCTGCGTCGCAACACTCGCAGGGAAGGAAACCGGAAGGCAAGTGCCGGCAATCGGCCGCGCACAGAGCGGGGAGAGAGTGTGAGGATGGCGGGGGATCGCAGGGAAGGTGAGTACGATTCTGGGGTAATCCCAAGTGTGGCTCGGGGTTACCGCTTTTTGTACTGAAAGTTAACCCCGAGCCACACTCGGGAATACCGCCAGGGAGTTTAAAGTAAGTCTATGGGCACAAGCTGAATAGAAGTCACCTTCAAGTAGTACAGGAACCTTTTTCTAAAGTCAGAGCGACTTCAGTAATGCTAATTAAGACGGATATCATTGACTAAAATGAGATTTCACATGTCATGCGACTTGGGGTCGCACAAGTTGGTCCCCAAGTCGCGTCAGAATGAAACGAGCCTATAAAAGAACATTGAAGTTGTATGTTGTGCATTTTAGGGACTACAGAGTTTTGTTTGAAAAGAAAAAAAAAGAAAAAATTACCCATCATGTGCAGCATTGGTTTATTTAAAGAGGTTGTAAATACCCCCCCCCCCCCCCCCCCCAAAAAAAAAAATGAAAAAAAAAAAAAAAAAAACCCTGTAAGACAAAGGCATAATGAGCTAGTATGCATCGCATCATAAGTATGAAATAATTACCTTAGACCGAAGCCCCCGCAGTGCCGCCCGCTCAGAGGTGACATGGTCAACATGTGCGGCCTTCCTGCTTCCTGGTTTGCGTCCTCCGGCCATCTGATTGGCCAGAGGCGCGATGACGATACTCCATTCACGGCACAGGGCTCTGAAGGAACGGCACGGGTGGCCGTTCCTTCAGAGCGCATGCACCAATGACGTCATCGGCTGCAATAAAAGTAAAAAACCTAAACAGTGCAAGTTAAGGAGATATTACAGTTCCTATAGGTAAGCCTTAATAAAGGCTTACCTATAGGTACAAGTTCTAAGAGAGGGTTTACAACCTCTTTAAGTAAAAATTTTTTTTTTTTTTTACAATTTACAGTCTGCCCAGAGGGTGATCCGTATCATGGTATATGAAGTCCACTTTGGATATAGTGGAGTCAGAAGCCTTTGCAAAAATTTGACCAGTACAGTAAATGCTGCCTGTACTGCCTCTAAAGTTTAGGTGGCATTGCAGTACAGGATAATCAGTTGCTACAAGATACAACTTTCCTATTGTTTACATGCATTTTTCTACTCATCATTTGTTGCATCCGCTCCTCTAAACATGGCACACAAGGCGATGCCCGCTATCTTCTGAACTGTAGTATAAAATTCAATAGAGATGTGCAGGGTGCAGTTATCTTTAGCAACTAATGAAAAATCAACTCTAAATAAGGCTTTCCTATTTTATTTGTTTAGTACCAATAAATTCTGCAGTAGTTTACTGACTACATATACAGTTTACCTTGATCCTTGCCCCCCCCCCAGGAACATTGTCACATCTGCTAGAAAACAATTACCTATAAATCGTGTCTTTTAATGTCTTTATCTAGTACTAGGTCAGTACTAGTAATAGGCCAGGCCTATAAAATAGGAGATGGCATCCTGATTGTCCTATAGAAATATGAAAGGTGATTGGTTGCTATGGGTTGCAGTTAACTGTGTATATCACCAATGCTCTTTGCCCTACCTTATGACTAGGCCCAGATAGACTAATCTATTATATGTCCCAGGGTAGTGCTCATTTTCTAGAATCATACAGCTATACATTTTTGGTAGAGCATTTTATTTTTATAATCTTTCGTCTGGTGTATAGTTGGCAGCCATTTTTTTTTTTTTTAAAGTGAATCAGCTGTTAAACATAAGCTGCTGTTACGACACATACAGTAACAAGGTTAAAAAAAAAAAAAAATTCATGAAAGAGCGAAAAAATCCTGACATGTTTATTTTGCTGATTTCATTGACTTTGGGTAGGAGGTTGCTGTATTGAGTTTCCCATGTGCGAAGTTGACAGTAACAGGAGGCCCCCTCGGGTGGTGCTTGTAAATGTGGGAAATATGGCACAGTTGTGAATGTGTGAATAAAAGCCAGGTTGTGACACTCGTACATCTGTGATCATCCAGATTAACCTAAGCTGTGCGCCCTGCTTCAAAAGTCATTCATCAGTGTTAATGTGAATCTTCCAGGACAAGATTGTGACATGCAAAGTAGACAGTGAGACACATGGCTGCAGGATGCAGAGCGTCTGAGATTCTTGCACGCTGGACCCACACGGTGATGCTGTTGATGCTTTGCAGGCAACAGAGAAGCCATTTTCTATCAGCTTTAACATGTTGCTCATTTCATATCTTTAATCGTCATTCGACTTAAAAAATTGCTACTCTTGGCTTTAAAGAAGACCTTCTTTCCCGAGAAGATGCATAGTAATATACAGTGTATGCTCACTTGCGGTTTCTATTTGCAAGCCATAGAAATGTTTGTGTTTGATCATATAAATTTGTGAGATATAGAAGTATAAAAATATAAAAGATTTTGTACAAGGTGGGAGGTGGGGGGCGAATCAGTGTTAGCCCAATATACATTTGTGCAATGACTAGTTGGTGGTATAGTTTGCAGGGTGGATAAAAATCAATGATTTTTAAAAAAAAAAGAAAAAATAGGATTTCTCTTTTTATTATTTTAAATCCTGTTTTTTTTTTTTTTTTATTGAAATTGGATTGTTTTGATTTTTATCAAATTTGTTTAAATAAAATGCTTTTGGGGTAAAAATCTATCTAACGATAATTTTCTATTTTTGATACATTAATAATTCAACTTATTCAGCATAAAATGGTGCTTAGTTATGTAGCATGAGGCTGTATATTCTGCGATATGTTCATTTTTAGTAAACTCATTCAATGAATCCAAGCTCTGCAAGCTGGGATAACATGCACTGCATTAAAGCATTCACACCATTTCACAGTAACTACCAAGAATGAGTGCTTACATTTAAAGAGCACCTGTCATTTCAGATCCATCATGGCAGCGCCTGTTACCGGGCATCTACTCACCTGCTGCCGCCACGTCCCTCACCTTGTGTCACTGTCGTATCACGAGCCCTACTATTTGAATGGGACTGTTGGTGAGTCAACAGCGGGTCAGAGGCGGAGCCGCTGCGGGACAGAGATGACAGTTACTCTTTAAAAATTGTTATTTAAATCAAATTGATTTAAATCAAGCCTTTTGCTAGTGATTTAAATCATGATTTCAATCGGCTTGATTTAAATAAAATTCACCCTGATAGTTTGTCCCTTTTTTTTTTTGTTACGGAAGCAAATGTTAATGACACATTTTTTTTGGAACAATGCTTCAAGAACAAAAAGCAGACTCTGGAAAACCGCGATAGCATTTTACATTGCTTACTAATCACTAGACTGCTATATGGATGTGCAAGCCCCACAGTAGTGGAAAGATCTGTAACTGCCTCTCTTCATGTGGATGTGTTTGCTGCACAGTGGTGGAAGAATGGTTCAGTGGAAGGTACTTCAGCCTAATCTTCTTTCACCACTTGAGAAAGCATGCACCTACCCAGATCTAGATATACATCTTTTACAATATGGGAATGATTAACTGAAGAATTTTTCATCTTTCAAAGTGAATGGCCCCTGAATTTAGTAAATAAGGTAAAGTTGCCGTTACTTTGAATACCCAATTAATGTGCAAGGAAATAAAAAATTTCAATTTTTGCTTGCATATGAGCAACAAAGGAGGTCAAGTGCAACTGTCATTTAATTCTGAATGACCTCATGCATCGGAAATTGATCCCAATGTAAGTGAAAGTCTAAGCAAGCTGCATTTGCCTATTGACAGAAGCCCAAAGCCCTTCGACACAGGCCCTTATTCTGTCTAAAAAGTGACATCAAGATAACTTTCAGTATCTCCCAAGCTTTAGTACTTTTGAAGTAAGTTATTGAAGTGCAAATTGAAACACTTTTGAAGCAGATTATACCTTTTACGACCCTTCTAAGCCCATCCTTGGGTGTCCTCAACAGGAAAGCACTCATTACCCCAAGACGTATGCAGGAGGAGCAGGTGGTTTGCTTGGGAGTCTGCCGACTTGCTGCGTGCAATATGAATAAATTAGTGGCGCGTTACAGATAATCTGAACAGAATTACTGTCAACTGAAAGCTGTTAATTCTTCGGGTGCTTTATCATCATCTTACCATATGTTTCATAAAATACGTTTTCAATAAAACGAAGTGCTACTATGAAGGAAGGGTTAGAAGCATAAGTTTGAGGCCCAATTTATTGTTATTTTGTGGCTAGTCTATTTCTTAAATATGCAGGCTCTTCCCAGATGGCGGTCAGTGATGAGATCTGAACAGAAACGGTTTAGATTGGAATTCACTTCCAGTTGCACGCTGCCTCCATTCTAATGTGTTCTGTGCCATGGTCGCTTTACTCCCTCCTCCATGTTCCATACAGAGTTAATAGCCGTGCACTGTACATAATGATGTCCAAGGACCACCCACAGACTGGAGCTTCAGTAAAGTGGAACTTCACTCGCTCATTCAACATGGACTATTTTTAATCCTTATGCTGATAGGAAAGTATATCATATTTACTTTAAACTTTTTTGTTACATTTCTTCAGTTACTTACTGGTTGCTGTGCCTAGGCAAAATGTCATACATCCAAGGAGTCTTCAGGAGAGAAGGGTGGGTTCTCAGCTCAGCCTATGCCTGAGCTAAGGGCAGATGGATTCCAGGAAGTAAATGATACATGAATCATCTGCCCTTACTCAAGATTGCCATGACCAGAAATGCTAGGGGGGGTGTTTTTCAAAATGATTTCTAAGCAAAATAAAGCATGGAGACCTGGATGAATGGGTGAGATTGATTTGAATTATTCAAATGAATTAAATAGCATTTTTGGATTGTGGTGCTCAGATGCAATGCAGTTCCACTGTAAGCAGAGGAGAGCACTGGAGTGGAGGGGTTAAAGCAAACTGATTCTGGCACCACTGGATTCGACGAGCAGTTAACCCTTACATTTTGCCTAAATTTTGAAGTTCAGCTTTAAGATTTGCATTCTGTGAACGCAGCTTACATTCAGGCTTTACTGTAGTAATTCAACTCTACTTTTGGTAATCTGAGGGGTTTTTAAGCACAAATGTATGATCCAAATGTTTCTCACATTGGAGGGACCTTACTGTAGCTCATTACAAAGATGTTTTTAACGTGACTCTGTCATGATAGAAGTCCAGGGCTGGCATTCTTGGCCTTCTAAAATAAGTATGTTGCCTGGCTGTGTTAAGGTTAATGGTCAGCAATGGCAGCCTCCATGATTCTTTCGTCACAGGTTTAATTTAAGACTTAGAAGTTTGAATCTGATTAGTGATAGGGCAAGAAAAGAAATTAAATTGGGGCCAGGTCAAAAAGCTTTGAGTATATGTCAACGGGTAAACACAGCCTGATTCAGGATATGCTATGGAAACTCTTTAGAGATCATTGATCTCTTTAGAGAACTTTGTTCCCTTTCTGACCTGCACTTGATCTGGCATACTTCAAGATGCTTTGCAATTCTTAAGACTTGTATGGGATGGGGGGCAAGCAGTTCTGACACAGGCAAAAGCTTGTCAACATAGGCCCCTACATAGCTCAGGCTTCAGGAAGCAGACACACCCACCCTACAAGTAAAAGACCCTCTGGAATATGGCTGCAAGTGGCACACCAATGAATCTAAATTGAGTAGACTTTCCTGCTTTTACCACACTAGCCATGCTTGAGGGAAAGCATTAGAAGTTGACAGATTGGTTTCATTCCTTGCCTGGAATTGCTCTTTAAAAGGGAGGATGATTTGAATTCTTCTAGAACAAGTACCTATTTCACAGTAGAAGGTGATGTGTCTACGACTAGCCATTAGCACTATATGGTACAATATGTTAATGTTTAAGGAGTCCATTTCCTAGAGAACATCATTTTCAGGTTGTAAAGTTCAACCCCAATTAGCAGCGTATGGCCAAAGAATGGAAGCACTCAGCCATCTAATGCTGCTAATACATAATTTAAGAGCCATGTAATAGCTTCTCACATTTAGATTTTAGGACTATAATGAAAAATCTCTTGTTATACTTTTGGCCCATAGCAAGGGTTTTACACCTACAACAAAACGTTGGCGGACATCCAGGTATTATCTATAACACTATTTGAAATGCCATTTTTTATTGTTATCCTCCAGAAAGAGTTAAGAGTATCCCTATAATGCTGGTTGTATTATAAGGTCTAGCTCTGGCCTGTAATTGCTCGGGGCTTAACTTGATCCCATCAGTATCACCCATCCCACGGCTGGAGATGTTTTCTGGACGGGTTAATGATGGTGAATTTCCCTGGCCACTCCGCTAACTGTGCACATACGCTCTGCATCTCATCATATAGTCCCCCAGTAATTACACATAGAGAGCTGGCTTCAGTCTTCCAGCAGGATCTCTTGAGAAACTCGGCTGCACGCCAAATACTCATTCACTCTATGCTCCTTCTTTCTATTTTAACTCTATCCATCTTTCTGATTTCCATGTCAGCATATCTTTTCCAAAAACCCCTTATCTTGTTGTTGTTGCCTTCCCAAACCATAGCTTCGTAAAGAACACCTAACTGACACCATTCATGGCAGTCAATGGTCTGGATGAAAAGTAACTGCCCTTTCTGCATTATAAGCTTCCATAAACTTGTAAAAGTTAATAGATCCAAACAAATTTAAGATGTAGAAGTTTTTTTTTTTTTTATAACCCTTTTTACCTTGGCTTCTTATCCTATATACAGCCTTTGTAGCCATTTTTTATGCCCCAGCATCTGATGGATATGGTGGCCATGTGGGCATTCTTGCCTATCATTAAAGTGGTATTGAATTGAAAAGCAAACATTTATTAAATTGCAGCTTAGATGTGAAGGCTGAATTATTATATTTTTTTTAGGATTTCTTTCTTTTATTTTTACCTGGTGATCCGGTTAGTAAGTGCATTTTTTTTCCAACAGAACAAGCTGTCCTGCAAATGTAACAGAGCATTGGGACAAACCATTTTAGACCAACAGGGGTGCTTACAATGTCCAAATTGTATTTATGTAAAGCCTTTAACTTGGTGCCATAACTGCTTATAAAGTGTGGGGAGTTTGGCTTCAATTTGTTAGTGTATCCAAATCTGACATTCCCCTCCTCCTGGATTAAAGTGATATTAAAGGTTCTGTTTTTTTTTTTTTTTTTTTTTTTTTTTTACCTCCATAGAATGCATGAAGTTAAAAAACCTTCAGCCTTTACAACTACTGTACTACAATTATGCTTCTGTCTAAGGGAGTGTCTCTATTGCTTCTTCATCTAGACCAGCCTTTCTCAACCTTTTCAACACAGGAACCCTTGAAATACATTTCTGGTCTCAGGGAACCCCTGCTTAAAATTAAAAATCTACAACTCATGACACATTAGTGTGGCAGTCAGTGGGAAGAATGCTCCTTACTCTTTTAATCATTGGGAAGAATTACCCTCTTACAGAGAGCTAAAAGGAACAATGGCGCCATTGGGGACTTATCTGAAAGGCAGAAATTGCCCATTTCTCAAGGAACCCATAGCAACCTCCGGAGGTACCCTAGGGCAGTGGTCCTCAACCCTGGCCTACAGGGCCCACTAACAGGCCAGATTTTAGGTATTCCCTTGGGGAGATGCAGACTAGAGTACTGCAATCACTGAGCAGCAAATGATATCACCTGGGATGTATTTCAGTTATCTTGAAAATCTGGCCTGTTAGTGGGCCCTGTAGGCCAGGGTTGAGGACCACTGCCCTAGGGTTCCACGGATCCCTGGTTGAGAAACCCTGATCTAGACTGTAGGCACTCTAATACAGGAGGTGTTACTGGCCAGATCACCAGGTGAAGACCAAGGTGGAAAAGCCTAAAAAAAAAACATAATGCAGCTACCACATTTAATATATGGTAAGCTGGAATATATTATATTTTTGATTTAATACCACTTTAGGTACTGGGTTTTAATCCCAGCTGCAACTCTGGAGTTTGTATGTTTTCCCTTTGTTTGCGTAAATTAACTTTAATTCGAACGCTAAAAAAGTGGTTGGTATTACTCATCACTTAACTACGACAGGTTCCAGTTCTTGCTAGCAACACCTAACCGGTCACATCACTTGCAAATGTCAGGCCTCAAATGGCAGACAAGGAAAGGCATTTTCTGATTGGTTGCTATGGATTAGTGCACATTGCGCTTTCCCTTATTAAATGGAGGCCTCAGAGTAAAAAAACAAGCAAAAGGCTGTTTACATTGCAGCATCAATGAACCTTTTCTATTTAACCACAGAAAGCATTGTAAATATATAAATCCTCTTTTGCTGCATTGAGTCTCTGGGTGCTGGTTCTGCTCTCGCCTGTGAGTCAGCGTTCCTGATTACCTGGCACACTCGGGCTGCTGATTGGCTTCTTACAAATCCTGTACTGGAGTAGATGTTTAGCCTTTAGATTAATGACAAGAAAATCAATAGCTTGTGCTGGCAGCCGGTTGATGATGACTGTTATGGCAGGCAGTGATGGCCTTGTAAGTTACCCCATGCTCAAAAACTGTTAATGCACATTGATAGCGAGCGGCCCAGCAGCTGATCTCTGCCAATAACTTGCTTGCAAACTCTTGATGCCAGAATCGCACGGCTGGCAGCACGGCCAGAGCTGCAGGCTGATCTGCTATCTGATACCCCCAGGAGAGCATCTTCTGAAACTGTTCATAACATTGCCTCATGGACAAAAACAACAGCTTTAAAGTGGATAATGCCATAGCTTTGACAAATTTAATTAGAACATTGTGTGTTTCTTGGGAATGCCTTTACTGTAAAACCAGTTATTTCATTGAATGATGTCACTGGATTGTAAGCTTTTGTGGTTCATTTTTGAAATCCTCCCATATTGGCCAGCAAAAGATACCTTATTAATAAGTATTTTTAATTCTCTAAATAGGTCTTCTTTTGCATACATTTGCCAATATAAAGAACAGCCACAGGCCAGCTTCGAGGCGACTGTGTAAATCAGTGATCCTCAACCCTGGTCCTCAGGGCCCACTAACAGGCCAGGTTTGCAAGAAAACTGAAATAAATCCAAGGTGATATAATTTGCTGCTCAGTGATTGCAGTATTCTAGTCTGCATCTCCCCAAGGTAATACTTAAAATCTGGCCTGTTAGTGGGCCCTGAGGACCGGAGTTGAGGATCACTAGTGTACATTATGGTCCTTAGTGTAATCTAGATGTATGGGTGCTTCTAAAGGGGCCACACTGTGCGGGGGCACTTTAATCTTGTTGTCTGTGGCTGTTCTTTATATCTACAGATGTGTGTGACTTCTGATTTACTGTTATACTAGCAAAAAGGAGCCCACTTGTTGAATTAGATAAAGTCTGGGGAGTGCAATGCATAGTGTACATATTGCAGCAGTTTTTGGTACAGAATGTGACTTCAGCTTTAAAGTGCGTCTTAACCCAAAAAAAAAATAAGTACAATATTTCAGGTTACCAGTCCTTACATGTGGTGACTGCATTTGATTTTTTTTAATTTCACCTGGTAATCCTGCCAGTAACACAATTCCTGTCCTGGGGTGACAACACACACTCACTGTACTGTATCTATGGAGGGGCAACAATTATCTTACTGTGATAGGAAGTGAGTTAGGCGGTGCCAGAAGAGGTTGGAGCCACACAAAAAGGGGAATGAAGCTCCCCTTTAAATGATTGAAGGGAAGCAAGAAAAAAATGGCCTTGTTAGGGATTACACACATTTTAAGTATATATTAGAGACTTAACTTGGTTTAATATGGTAACTGATGAAGAGAGTGCTGGGGATTTTTGGATTTTTTAATTTTTGTGTTTACTAGTAAACAAAGTAATGGGGCTTTAAAACCTGGTACAAGGAGCAACAATGCACAAAATTCAGTAATCTGTAGCAATTATCAAAAACAAAAAAAAAGAAAATCACTAATTCTCCCTAACCGCATCTGGGGTTGATGTTAATAGATCTTTGTCCTTTGAGTCTCTTTGCACTTTGATTTGCCTTATTGCAAAATTGTGTGTGCTTAGGGCTCTTCCCAATTACTGCCTTTACATGTGGCTGCAAAGCCAGAATGAAAATGAAGCTGAAATGCTTCTATAATCCAAAATCAGTGGAGTGCAGTAAACCCATGGCAAGTAATCGGGTTGTATATTTCAGTATCTTTGTCATCTTTTTTTATTTCACACTGGCACAATAAAGAGCAGGATTGGTTATGCCATCATACTACTCCCTACAAAGCTTTTGGGCACACGTATTGCCAATATACTTAAAGCGGAGTTCCGGCCTCAGAATGTTTTTTTGACAAAAATACTGCCCAAATAGTGATCCATCGCCCTTAATACATCCGCTAATCCTGTACTAAATAATTTTATAAGTTCGTGTTAATCGTAAATTCTTACTTTTAAAATCATTTGCGGAACGCGGCCATCTTTGTTGTGGTTATCCGAAGCCGCAGTGTGTAGATGTCTTCCCTTCTTCCTTGTTCTAGCTCATTGTGCAAGCTGAATGCAGCGCGAAATCTCGCGAATGCCCAGTACTATGCGATTGGCATAGTAAGGGTTTCCATAGGGTCGGCAGCGTGGAGGAAGTTGCCGCCTATCATCGCGTCATTTCCTGTTTGCAAATAACGCGAAGAGAGGAGCAGCCGGCCGCCCACGTCACTGCCCATTGCCTCCTGGGAGTGACGGGTAAGAGCTCCCAGGACGCATTGTAGGACAGGAAGTGACGGCGCAGGCCGCGGCCGCAGAGGGAGGAAGTGGAAGTAAGGTAAGTATATTTTCTTCTGAAACAAGGTAAGTAAAGGGGAAAAAATCGTGATTATTTGTTTTTCAAGTGACACTCAGCAAGCGGATGGCCCAAAATCGATTTTGTTGATTTTGAGGCCGCAACTCCGCTTTAAATAATATCAGATGACTCCACCTGCTGCCACCACCACAATTAGAGCTATACTTGGTTTCTCTACAGCGATAGGTTTCACCTCTAGGAGGTGCTGTGAATGACTTCTAAGATTGTGGCCCAGGTAATTGCAGGAAAAGAGATCCCTCAGGTCCAGGACAAGAATATGGCAGAAGCAGATGAGATGACTTTGCCAACATTACCCCAGAACCCGCCTGTGCTGTGGATAGTTAATTGTACAAGGATTTGGAATCCTAGCCAGACTAAAAATATAAAAAATAAGTATATAGAATTGAAATGAACATATGGCATTTTTGCATTGTGTATAATTGTACATTTTCACTTTAAATGTGAAAAGGAAGAGTGCACAGCAGATGTGCCCCAAAAAGGAGATGTGAAAATGGAGAATTTATTATTCCAGTAGTTGTATTAATATAGGCGTTAGACTCGAAATACAGAAATCGAGATTGCATTTAACTTGTTTTCTCTTTTTCCTCTCTTTTTTTTCAGAGTTAAGTTAGCCGCTTCTCCGTGATGTCTCAATATATCTGTCTCTTGTATCTATTCTGCCCTCCGGTCTTTCTTTATATTTTTTCACCCCGTGTTGTCTTTGTAATAGAGCTGATAGCAATCTATCCAAACACTCCTGTTGTGTATAGAGCACAGTACGGATGCAATTGGTTACTCCTCTCTTCAGTTTAAGAAGGAAAAATAAAGTTCACGAACAGCTGCAGAAGCAAAAGCCGTGAAAGGTGAAATCCTATCCTTAAACTGCGCATACACAGTCATGTTGTCACAAAACCCAAACTTTTTCCTGAGTCATTTGGCAATGTCTTTATTGAAAGGGAACAATTACTGTGGATGCTTTTTGATCCTTACAGTAAGTGTGGGCTGCAAAATCAGAGGTTCTATAGAAGGAATTTGAAGTAGTAGGGGGCCATTACTGACCTCATTTTGAATATCCTAGCTGCCTGGCATTCATATTGATCCAGCAGCCTAAATACCTGAGGTACTGACCCAGAAAAAGTATATAGATTTAGGTCACTTGCTTCATGTTTCTTTTGGGCCAGTGTCTCTAAAAGTGCTAATGAGCATGCATTTTTCACACAGTGCTATCTCCTTATAAAGCGCAAGCTCAATTTTAACAAAAAATGCATTAACCATCCCTCTCTATGCTTGAAACCCCAATCCCAGCTGTTCAATACCTCAGAAAAACAAACCCCTAGCCCGCTCTGGCACACCGCTTTATTATTTATTAACATCCGCCTAGTCCAAAATCATCTTGCACAGTGTGCTCCCATAGACTTGTAAGAGACCATAATGTCAGTTGTGTTGCCGCATACAAGTCTGAGGGCTCACTGTGTAGACAAGGCCAACTCCAACTAGGTTTTCAGCCTGACTCTGAGCAGCTTTGAGCTGTGTTTCTGAGAGAAGTAACTGGCTGTAGTATGCATACACATTAAAGCTAGCCAGAGATGGAGTGATTTTGCTTTCCTGCAACTACTGGTCAGTATTGACTGGGAAATCCCTACCGCGGAACTTCGGGGGGAGCCGTCCCCACCACGAGAACACCATAATTGCTGATAGCAGCTATAATAGCCACTAGCAATAATAGCATGTAAACTCCAACAGGCTGGTTGTACCCAAGTTGATGGATGTCTATGGTTCGAATCTTGGCCGGTCCCTGCTGAACTGGCTTAAGATGATCTGTGGTGGCTACTTTTTCAGGAACCAGATGTGCATTATATGTCCTTCAGGACCAAAGTCAAAGTTGGAAAAGCAAATCCCATCATCTTCCACAAGCTGAGGATCAGTTGGAAAACCTTTAACTACTACTAATTTCTCCTTTTATAAGCCAGGGCTATTGAGGTTTCAAAGGCACTTGTTTCTTATGCCTAGCACACTTGGGCCGATTGTCGGGAGAGATCAGCCAGTTCAATAAAAACCTGTTCGATAGAAGCCGGCTGTTTGGCCGGCTTCTGTCAGACAAGCATGCTGAAAAACCAGCAGCCGACTGGTTCCCGTTTAGTGTTCTCAGCCAGTGGCTGAGAACACTGACCGGAATGTTCTGGCAGGAGGGCTGTCCCCCTGTCAAAACACAACAGCTCAGTGGGGGAGATCACTGTACTGACGTTGGATTGTTAGTACAGGGGCTCCAACCGGAGCTGTCAGTTTCTTTTCGTTCAACCAAAACTTGTACTAGGCTATAGGCTTAAAATGAATGGCTGCCTTAGGTGAGCATTTACAAAGCCGGTATAAGATCCCTGAGGGTGGTAGAATTGTGTCTGTAGTCACTTTTGGGTTCATGGAAAACAAAACCGAGCATATAATGCAGCATAAGTATCTTAAGTAGACATGGCTGAATAGGTGATGTGAAACAGGGCAAGGTTTTTATGAACATTAAAATAATCAAAATTATTTTGTCTGTATGGGAAGTAAGGAAGCTGATAATTCCTCATTCCCCTATTGCAAGATTGCAAATTTTATTCTGTGACCCAGCCCTTTTTTTTTTTTTTTTTAATAAAGTTGCTAAAAGTATGTTTCTGCCACTAAGCATGGTGAAGTTTTTTTACAAATGAAATGAAGGAACTTTTGAATGTTGGGTGTTTTTAATAATGCAGTGCTACAAAAACAAAGTGGGGGTGGTAGCGGTCACAATGGCAGGTACCTCTTGGGTATCAGCATCAACCTATACTTGCTGGATATGGCTGTCTAATGGAAGGTCAGTCTTTGAACCATTTGCCTCTTCCTGATGTATGTGTATGTACGGCTGGTCATACACAGCTTGGTTAATGTGTTTAATGACAAGTACTGTAAGGTGGGGGATAATTGCAATGCCGTAAAAAGTGCTTGCAAGCATTCAGAAAACGGATCTGTCAATATTTCCAACCCGCTGACACGTGTGTCAATTCGCACCTTTCAAAGATCCACATCTACTCCTTGATTTGTCACTGAAGTGGCAAATTTTGCATTGAAGGTTTCATCTGTGCAGTCATCCCCTCAAGTCCTGCACAAAAAGATCTATTTAGGGAAATCCATTTGGCCCTCAGTTGGCACTGTCTTTCCAGAAATTGCATGGTGATTACTATCATTTAATGGTAGGGTGTTCCAATGCTTAATTAGTAAAGCTAAAGCCAAAAAAACTGTAGTGAGGGAAATCTTCTAATGAGTGCATTTCCTCTCAAATGAAGAAAGCAGTGTGTCGCTAGAGGTCAGCCCACGCTTGCCCACCCCAACCTAGGTACTTAACTAGCTTGTTTGCTGACAACCACTATTTAAAAGAATCGGGTGACTGCTCATCAGCTGTTTCTGAACTCCATCTTTATTTGTTCATAAAAGCCATACATAAGAGATGAATGGAGACTACTCATGCGTTTCACACACAGGTGCCTAATAGTGTCACTGTACCTAAAGCGTGTGTGTGGTGAAACACAATGTTGGAGGTCTCCATTTATTTCTTGTGTATTGGTATTATGACGAATAAACCAGGAGTTTGGAAATAGCTGGTGTGCAGTCATCTGATTCTACTCAACCGGGATTTCCTCTCCATGTTAAATAGTGAGGTTGAAAAAAAAGTCCATCCAGTTCAACCTATGACGAGTGTGTGTGGGTGTGTGTGTTTGTCAATAGTACATCGTATACCCCTGTGTGTTGTGGTTGTTAAGGTGCCCATCTAATAATAAACTATCGATGCTTCCCGCAGATACCACTGCTTGTGGAAGAAAATTCCACATCCTTACCGCTCTGACGGTATAGAACCCTTTAAGGTTAAACCACTTCTCTTCTAATTTTAGCGAATGGCCACGAGTCCTTCTATATTACCTTTCACTGAATAGTTTGTTCTCTAGGCTAGGGTCACCAGTACAGTATTTGTACATTAATGTCATATCCCCTCTCAAGCGTCTGTTCTCCAGAGAGCATATCCCCTCTCAAGCGTCTGTTCTCCAGAGAGCATAAGTTCAATGCTTGCAGTCTTTCCTCATAGCTGAGATCCTACAGTCCCTTTATTAGCTTTGTTGCCTTTCTCTGGACTTTCTCCAGTTCCAGGACATCCTTCCTGAGGATCGGTGCCCAGAACTGGACGGCAAATTCCAGATGCAGCTGGACCAGAGTCTTGTAGAGTGGGAGAATTATTGTTTGATCTCTCGACTGAATCCCCTTTTTAATACATGCCAAATTCTGTTGGCTTTGCTTGCAGCAGCTGGACATTGCATGTTATTACTGAGCTTGTTGTCTACTAGGACCCCCAGGTCCTTTTCCATCTTAGATTCACCGAAAGGCTCTCCCCCTAGTGAGTAACTTGCATTCATATTACTGGCACCCAAATGCATTACCTTACATTTTTCAACATTAAACCTCATTTTCCATGTAGATGCCCACCCCATTATTTTGTTCAGGTCGTCTTGTAAGATTTCCACATCCTGCATAGAAGTTATTGCCCTGCTTAATTTAGTATCGTCCACAAATACAGAGATTGAGCGGTTTATCCCATCCTCTAGGTCAGTGATGGCAAACCTTGGTACCCCAGATGTTTTGGAACTTTAATTCCCATGATGCTCAGATACACTGCAGAGTGCATGAGCATCATGGTAAATGTAGTTACAAAACATCTAGGGTGCCAAGGTTCGCCGTCACTGCTCTAGGTTGTTAATAAATAGGATTGGTCCCAGGACAGATGTTTGGGGGGCCCTATTTTCCACACCAGGCCATTCCGAGTACTCCCCATTTATCACCACCCTTTGTACTCGCCCCTGCAACCAGCTTTTAATCCAGGTACTTACTCTATGGTCCATACCTATGTACCTTCGTTTGTACAGTAAGTGTTTGTGGGGAACTGTATCAAATGCCTTTGCAAAATCCAGATACACTACATCCACAGGCCGTTAATAGATTGGTCTGTAGATTGGTCTGGCAAGAGCAATTTTTCATGAATCCATGCTGATTTTTACTAATGATACTGTTTTCATTACTAAAGTCTTGTATACCTTTCTGAAATCTTATTGTCTTTCTGGGACAGGAATTGATGGGAAAACATTACTTTTTTAGTCTTGGATATAGAAGGCAATTGATAAATCCCAAAATTAAAGTTTAGTTTTCCTCGAATTCAATTGACAAATGGTTTCACCAGAAACCCAAGCATCAGTGTTATAAGCACCTGGCAAGAGATGACTTGGCGCAGAATATACCAAACACTTTGTAATCAGTAAAATAAATTGCTACCCCGATAGGCTCTCCACCATGCATGCTATGCACACCTTGGCAGCTGAGAACACATTTCATCTGCTTTGCTCTGCTCTACCTCTTTCAAACTCTTGAGTGTCTTGAGGTTGTACAATGTTCTCCAGAGACACTTGTCGTGCACGTGCAGCTTCATGGAAAAAATAATGCCTGATACTTTTCCTCCCCTACCCTGTTATTTCAGCCAGTATAATTGTGTGGGGTCTCCGAAATCCCCATGCTAGAATCAGCAAGCATATAATTATGCTGAAGAAGCAAGCCTCTGGGAATGGATTGCAAGCTTCCTTTCAGATGGTATCAGGTCCATTCCCCTCCAGATTTTTAGCATTGTATTACTGTATGTAGCTATATGTGTATATACATACATACATTTGCTACATCTGAAAGTACACTATACATAGGTCTGAACAGCTGCCTTTATTTTTATTGTATGAGCTTTTCTCTTATTAGAATTCTAGAAGTAGAATGACTATTAGGGTAATGCGTGTTTAAATAGGAATTGTGGATAATGATATGCAAAGCAAATGTATCTGCCTTAATATATTTTTGCTGTCTGCTTCCTAAAATAATTTTTGCATTTTTAAAACTTGGATAAAAGCAGACACATTTCTACTGTTAGCTACCAATCTGCTATATTTCTACAGGTGTGATATATGCAGCACCACCTTTAGCAGTGAACTAATCTCACTCGATAGTAGTTAGCATGTATTTAGAGTCTAAAGCTTGCCATGATGTAGTGGATTTTTTTTTCAAACCAATAACAGATTCCTTCATCCATACTAAACAGTGCAAATGGATGAATCTCCCACTGAGGCCTATTGTTTTCTGACAGTCTGGGCCGGCAGCTGTCAGAATACAGTGAACACTGATTGGCTGCAGTCACCATTCGCATAGAATCGTCTGTCTGGACTTTTTATTTTTGAATGTACCACCCAACATCCTTTTTTTTTCAGGTTGTTGGGTGCTGACAGGTCCACCCACTGCTCACTTTTCCGCTGATTCATCAGAAACAATGCATGGCCATAATAACTTTATTTTGGCTCTACAGCTTGCAAGGATGTCATTAACCTTCATTGCAAACTCTTGTAAGAACTCACCCGTTTCCTGAATAGCCTGAATCGGCTATGAAAATCAGTGGACCAATTACACAAACTAGGAATTTTTTTTTTTTTGTGACTTTTGGGCATCTGCTTTTGTCCTGCGTCATGTCCTTTTGATGGCAGCACACTGGAGATCAGGGCCACTGCTCAACACAAACACCCATTCACACTGTGCAAGTCAACAGTGCTGCTCAGAGAGCATAAGCTGTTGAATGGAGCACTGTGCAGAGGGCACATCTGAATGCAGGAGACCCATACAACTGTGCTTGTGCTCAGCAGTGGTCCAGTTTTCCATCGTTCTACCAGCAGAGAGTATTTGATCCCTAGCTGCAGTGCAATAGTACAGGCAAATACAAAATATGACCAAATGTATTACTGTTCATGTCTTCAGATTACATTACAGTAATACCTTTTGTTTATAAAATTGCAAAATGGCTTTGGTAGGCATGACCTATGTAATATAACTTTTTTTGGAATGTTTAATTTCATGTTTTTACATGGGAGGGAGTCTAAATGCAAAGTGAACTTTGAATTCTGCAGCACCACTGGAGGTCACCATAAGTACAGCTCACCTTGCGCACATGTGCAAGGTTGAATGTACCCAGATAGGGGAGGAACATGTCTTTAAAGGACTACCAAAGGCACAGTTGTCCTTTAGAGTTCTTAAAACTAGCGTTGCATCCACACTGGTATTGGTGCCGATACTAAGCATTTGTGAGTTCTTGTACTCGTGCAAATGCTCCGATACTACAACCGATACCTTCAAGTCACAGTGACTTTGAAAAAGGTTCCTACACTACTTTTGCGACTTGCATTGACTTCTGTTTAATGAATTGGCAAGCCACCATGAAATCGGCAGTTCAAAATCGCACTGGTGCAAATCAGGGCTTACAGTTCTTCATAATTATAAAGAAACAGTAATAATTTTTTATTAGTCTAAAAGAAATTGTCACATGACACTAAAAATAATTAAAAGGATAGTCGATCAGGAGAGAAGTTTAGCAGTGTGATGAACAACTAGTTGTCTGTACCCAGGACTCATTCACACTGCTGTTTTGCCAAGTGCTACCAGCACCAGGTTTCATTTATAGGCACAAAAAAAAATGATCTGTATACACTACTTTAACAAACACTGTGCAAACATATGGTTGAGCCATGAGCCACTATAAAAAGCAAGCCTGCTGCTGTTTGGGAATGCTGTGTGGAGGATGGTGTTGGGAAGTTTAATTGAAATGCCTTGAATAAGAGCCTGTGTCATTGACATTAGTTTAACATGCTTCTGAAATCATTCAGAATTCATTGACGGGTGTATTTGACTTGCAGTCGACCTCCACCTGACCTGCACTTGATCTGCTTCAAAAGAGTTTTGAATTCCCATAGTTTTGTATGGGAATGCCAACTTATTGGAACCAATCAAAAGCCCATCAGCACAGGTTTTTAGGAATAGTTAGCAACCATAATCTGTCATAGTTACATAGTTCAGTTGTGATACAGTTGACCACTGCCTAAGAATTTTTAAGAGGAAAAAACAGCATGATACTAGGGTCTCATTTTGTAACCACTTTTAAGCTGGCCATACACTAGTAATGTAGAATTTTAAATGAATGTTTGTACGGACATTTATACTAAAATTCTCATAAATGTTTGATGTCTTTGTGCATGTTGTTCAAGGGTAATTCAAATTTCGATTGCTTTTACATTTGATTTTGTAATGAAGTTTACCAAATTAAATCCACATAACTGTTAGAATTTATTTAGACTGAAAAAATTTTTCCATCCTACTCCAAATTTTGTAATCACTGCAGTCCAAAATGAATGTATATTTGTTCCCACTAAAAATCTGTAAATCAAACGAATGGGCCCTGAAACAAACTTATTCTAGTGTATGGCCAATTGTTGGATATGAATGGTCCTTTTAAATTATTATTTTGCTATTACTCTTCCACTGTGTCTGCCTTGAAATCTCCTATAGAGATCTTTTGAAAATGGTGCACGCTTCAGCTCCTCATTTGCATGCCTGTTTCCATATTCCCTTTGGCTTCTGCTATGCTTCACGCAATGCCTAGCTTTTCCTCCTGTGGGCCTCCACTTGTAATTTTAGATTACTGAGAATATATGTAAGTCCTGCATTGTTGCCGATGGCTGCTGCAGCAACGAATCTAGCCAAATGGTCCACCAAGCTTTTGATAAATTACATTTTCCCCTTGTTTTAGCATGTTCTAGACCTGTGCAGCTTCCTGCATATTATATGTTGTGCTATAGGTCCTTTTTTGTTATTAAAGCCTTTAAAGAGGAGTCATTTCACATTATACAGAAAGCTACAGCCATTGATATTAGAAGAAGCTTAGTAGCCATGTATGAATAGATCATTAAGACCTGGTCCGATTAAAGTGACTTCTTACACAGGCCCATAATTGTATGTGGAGCTACTGTTTCAAATATTAGGTTATCAGGGCTTGTAGAAATGGATACCTCAGTAAAGGCAAGCGCCTAGGAGCGACAGGAGTGCTCAAAAGCATACAAAGTAATTTCAGCCATATGGGTATTGGAAGAAGTCAAAGCTCCAGAATAAAAATAGGATTCAGTAGAGAAACACCAGGGTATTTATTTAAAAACCTTAACTAAGTAAATTGTGAAAGTGCCATAAAATGTTTTTCTAAGATCAGCTTTCTATTTCAAAAGCTGCACCCTAGGAGGAGGGACTGCTTACGGAAGGTCACATGACATTGGGACAAGTTTTGATCTGATTATAAACTTGTGGCGCTCTCAGCCTTTAAATTTTCTTTGGACTACTTTGGATTCCTATATGAATATCATGTATGGTAGAGAGCTACCTCTCGAAACTGGAGACCACATTTAATTATACATACCTTCGGGCCCAGCGCTCCACCAACACTTATTTTGTGCTATTGCCCCTCTATCGAAGGGAGGGGGGGGGGGAGGAGGCAAGACTCCAATGTCACTGGACATTCTGTCCTCGGTGCACATTCTGAGCCATAGTTGCTTTGGAGGTAGCAAGCTGCAGCCATTTTATTAAGGTGCTCCAAATACAGTCCAGAGAAACTTTTATCAGGACCAAAATTTAATTCTGAATATTTCACGTTTACTATTTAATTTAAAGCACTGTAGATTGAAATGCTTGGGAGATCATCAGTTCTAGGTTTTAAAAAATCCAAATAAAGTTTTTCTGTAATTAAAAAAAAAAAAATTGTTTTTCTTTACCTGGTTCATTCAGTGCCAGCATTACTAGTGATCATTTCTTTATTAGCACATGTCTTCAGTGCAACGTCTGGAAGCATGTACAAGGGAACATCTGCTAAAAGGAGGAGGAGACACAAATGGGAAATGTTTTCTGGTGCTCTATTGAAGGCACACCAAGTGTCCCTAGGTGTGTATCATCTTGATTTCTGCAGGCCACAGGTGAACTAGCCTTGGTAGTATGCACATCTCAAAAAAAATACTGAGACTGCTTTTTGCTGTATCTCTGTATAGAGAGTCAGGTGCCTGCAGATAACGGTATCAGAAAATAGCATTACCCTTGATAATCCCAGTACAGCTTTTAAAAGTTCAGCAGGTCGACAGAAAAAGGTAACATTTTGTTAAATGGGCCAAGTTGTGTTTAAAGAGCATTTTTTATAAATGTAGGGTTATCTGGAATTGAAACCCTTCAAAAAAGTGCGTTATATGGAAGAGTATAGCCTAAGTAAAATTTCAAAACTGAACTGGTAGCTAAAGGAATTCTAGGCCTCTGTCCTTTAGAAACATTGGGTGGAACACATTATAGTTACTTAGATTATATAGGTTGAGATGATGTAAATGGAGGTTTTCTATATAATAATATCAATCTAGAGTAATTTATGTTGTAGTTGGTTTTAGGTGTTTCTCTTGTCCCATATGGGACTACACATTGCAGTTTGTGTATGTCATGTTCGTCTCTCCCTGTCTCACTGGCCGTCCTCTCTCTCTCTTTATCTCTTTCTTATACATGCGCACTGCCACAGGGAAGAGCGGTGAAAAATTCGATAGTCCGCTAACCCGGGACGTGCCAAGATTAGGCTGCGGTCTGCCTCATTATAAAGTTCTAAAGTCCGCAGGGCAGGCGACTCTGCAACCCGCGATGTAGAAAGGATTCTGGTAAATGACCTCCTGTTCCTCTTCTGCTCACTTGACATTGTTTTAGTGAGGACAGGGGTGTGCTGCTTTTAGCGATAGTTAATCTGTTGTGGTGGTGGGGATTGGCAGCCTCCATCCTCAGTGAATTGGGCTAATGTTGTGACTTTTCTTATTCAACTGTTAAGTTGTTTTAGTAGTAAAGGTCTATGAATGATCTTATTTCTACAAGTAGTTCCACCGATTAAAGAGGTTGTCCACTCCCAGATTCCACCTTCAGATTTGTTTTCTTGTGTTTGTGTGTGTGTTTGTGTGTATTTGGCTTTAGTTAGGCTCATATGAGCATTAAAATGGAGAAATGGATAAATACATTTTTACATCAAGACATATAGCTACAGACACTTTATTATTTGCTTTGTCCCCCCCCCCCCCTTCTCTAATTAGACAGCTGTAGGTTCAATATCATTATGTACCTTCAGTTGTATACAAATTTTTGCATAAATAATCAGCTGTATTAATTTTTAACTATTTTTTTATATATTTCTATATTTTATTACTATATATTACTGTAGAAATTCATTTATATTACCGGAGGAAACCATGCTGACTAGCTGGGGATTTTGCAGGGAGAGGGTAGGCAGGTCACAGCAGTGCTTGCACATAATTTTTTGTTATTGAGGAGCATGTCGCTGATAAAGTAAACTTCCACCATTTTGCATTTGGTGAGCATTTTTTTTTAAAATAAGAAAATAAAAAAAGTTGACCTTGTTCTAATGATGAAGGTGTTAGACTAATCTAAAGGAAGAAAAGAGGTTACTTATAGGGATGATCAAACGGTTTGGGTCGACCATCAGTTCGACCCGAACATTGAGTGTTCGAAATTCGGCCGAATTCCGAAATTTTTGCAGTAAAAGTTCAGAATTCGGGTCACCAGAACCGCTCAAAATGTTTTAAAAGCCCGTAATTGGCCCAGAAACTTCAGTAAAAGCCAATGAGGGGGCAGGAGTCTGCTAGGAACGTGATTGGAGTGACTACGGGGACCAGAGGCCAATCAGGAGTGAATACGCCCCCCAGTATATAACATAGCCCCGCCTAACCTCTAGCACTGTAATACAGAGGTTTTGGAAGAGAGTGGAAGCATTTGTGTTTCTCCTGCTGTGTTAAACAACGTTTGTTGCATAGCCGATTGCTCTTCTGCTGATCTGGAGCTTTAAAAGCAGTCAGCTTACAGAAAGATTGTCAGTGTAGTTAGAAATACAGTGATTGTGCTGTTTGAGTTAGAAAAAAAAATAATTTAAAGGGACAGCGTCATGAAATTATCTTCTGCTGTATGGAGCTGTTCTTTTAGTGTGAGGAAAGGGATATGCAGTGTAGTTAGGGTACTATATACCACTATAGTTAGATTCGATAATCTAGTTTTTGTAGGGATATTTTTAAGTGTCAGGGTTCTGTCTGGTGAGCATGTTGCACTGCTGATATATCTACAGCAGGTATACGTGCTTGCTAGTCAGCTATTGTGCAAAATACATATCAGCGATACACACATCTGCTGTATTTAGCGACAACTTTGGGTCGCATAGCAGTGTGCGTCTTGCAGGTGATTTTCACATCACACAGTTGATAAATCCTCAGTGACAACTATACATAAATTAAAATTCATCCCAAAAAAAACAGATTATTTTTCTTAGAATTTCAGTAGCGCAGGGATGGTGTTTCCCTCCTTTCATAAAGTGCAAATAAATAAAGTGCATAAATTGCATAAATAATCCAAAACATCCAACTAAGCAAGAATAGAGTCCTTCAAAAGTCTTTGTTTATGTAGTGCCAGAGCAATACACAGTGCCTTTAATGCAGGGTCATTGGTGTCAGTTATAGGAACCACCGTACAATGTCACCACCACCAGCTCTGGCACTACATAAACAAAGACTTTTGAAGGACTCTGTTCTTGCTTAGTTGGATGTTTTGGATTATTTATGCAATTTATGCACTTTATTTATTTGCACTTTATGAAAGGAGGGTAACACCATCCCTGCACTACTGAAATTCTAAGAAAAATAATCTGTTTTTTTTTTTGTGATGAATTTTAATTTATGTATAGTTGTCACTGAGGCTTTATCAACTGTGTGATGTGAAAATCACCTGCAAGACGCACACTGCTATGCGACCCAAAGTTGTCGCTAAATACAGCAGATGTGTGTATCGCTGAAATGTATTTTGCACAATAGCTGACTAGCAAGCACGTATACCTGCTGTAGATATATCAGCAGTGCAAAGTGCTCACTAGACGGAACCCTGACACTTAAAACTATCCCTACAAAAACTAGATTGAATCTAAAGGCCCGTACACACGTACCGATCGTCGGCATACAAACGTCGGTGGACGAAGGATCTGCCGATTGTACGCGTGTTAGTATGGTGCCTCCGACAGATGTCTGCGCACAATCCGCGGACAAAAGTCTTTCTTGCAAACATGAAAATTTTTGTATGCCGACACCAGAACGGACGATTGTTCGCCTGTCAGTACACAATTCGGCCGACAGACCGCAGATTTGCAAGACTGGGCATGCTCAGAAAATAGAAAACACAGGGAAAGTTAACCATTACATGACATCACTTCTGCAGTCGGCGGACAAAATTCTTGTGCTGTCCTTGTGCTGTCTTTGCACTTTTCAGCAGACACCGACATCCCGGGGAGAAAAGAGGAACATTTGTAAGCCGACCATCGGTACGTGTGTACGGGGCTTAACTATAGTGGTATATAGTACCCTAACTACACTGCATATCCCTTTACTCGCACTAAAAGAACAGATCCATACAGCAGAAGATAATTTCTAACTGACACTGTCCCTTTACATTTTTTTTTTTTTCTAACTCAAACAGCACAATCGCTGTATTTCTAACTACACTGACAATCTTTCTGTAAGCTGACTGCTCTTCTGCTGATCTGGAGCTTTAAAAGCAATCGGCTATGCAGCAAACGTTGTTTAACGCAGTGGCAGGTGCCAAGTCGGCATTACTTTGCAGCAGAAGACCCTCAATGAATTTCTCTGCGAGTACGGCACCAGCACTGGCTCAGCACACCTGGGCTCTTTTTCGCCACGGCAGTGGCTTTTGATTAAGGATGCATGCGCTGTCCTCTCGCCATTTGAGGAGGCCACAAGGATGGTCAGCCGGGACAGCGCATGCATCAGTGACACCGTACCAGTACTGTTTTTGTTGGAGCATACTCTGCCTGGCATTATGGACAGGGCACTGGAGGCAGAGCAGCAGGAGGAAGAGAAGGACTTCCTTGCTTCTCAAGGCCCCTTTATCCTGACCCATTATGCCTAGCTCCCAGAGGCTTGAGCAGGATCCAGGGGTGGAAGAGGAGGAGGAGGACGACGATTCTTCGAGAACTTTTGCAGGCTTTGAGAAGGAGGAGGAAGACATGCGGAAATCTGAAGGCCTAGTTTGACTCCCTCTGGACACTTTGGAGTAGTATGTGGCTGGGAGGAGGAAGGAGGCTCCGCCAACACCAAAAATACCATGTTTGCTCACCTGATCCACAGGTACACATCTTCTTAATTTTTTTCGCCTACTTCAACACCAGCTCTTTGGGCTTACAGTGGTATGGCTCCGCCAACACCCAAACAACAATTTTTGCGCACCTGTTTCACAGATGCATATCGTTGCAATTTTTTTCCTTACAAAGGCAATTATTGCCTTCATGACCAGCACTTTCATAGGGTTATGGTGTCAAGGCATCGTCTGAACCACCAAAGGCCCAATTTTTAAGCATCCTTTACTTCTTCTATTCAAAGTTAAGAGACAACAGTATTCATCCAAAACATCTCTAATCTTGTTCACTGCGCACTACATTGTGGCCCCTAACCCTCAATGCATCCGTGCATATATGTCTGCACCAAACACCATTTTACATGAAATAAAGTGCATCTGCATACATCTTTTGACTTCTTGAAAACATTTGTTAATAATAGCCCCATTGTGAAAATACACCCGTTAATTATATCCACATTTAAAGAGACAGCACCTTTTTCCAAAAAAACCCTCTAATCTTGTTCCCAGTGCACTGCATTATGTCCCCATCATACACATTGGCTGTGCAGTTGATTAGGAGCAAAAGAAAGGCGCGGTTAAGCAAAAAAGTCATTTTTGAAGGTCTGGCATGCTATAATTCTGGTTCTAGACATGCTACAGAGCTGAAACTTCACAGGTACACTTTTTAGACCCCCCAGACACTAAATCCAAAGAAATCTTTTTTTTTTTTTTTTTCAATAATTTTTTCAACAATTGGCTCTCTATCAAAAACGACAATTTTTAAGAACTTTTTTTGGCCTGATTCATAGTCGCTTGGGCATGACTCAGAACCCTAGACACTTTTTAGGGGCATTTATTAGGTTTTAGGGCTTCAAAATGGTGTTTTTTGATTCCCTAAGATCGGGTCACATTGATTTCAATGGGGTCCGGGAATCCAAACCGAACTTTTCAAAAATTCGATCATCCCTAGTTACTTATGGTTCCCTGAACTGGCTGAAAGAATTATACTAAAACCCTCTTGAATTCATATAAATATTTAATGAAACCACTTTAAGTTTCATTAGTGTAAATGCCCAAAATCCTTCCTTTTATTTAGATACCAGAAGTTAATAGCAAGTTGTATCCAGGTGGACAAGAGGGTAAAGTACTCAAAGCCCCACTAAAATTGGTGCGACTCATGCAGCATATAAAGGTTTTAGTCTAAAGGGGCTCTAAAAGGGAGATTCCGCTAACTGCATTCCCACCAGTTTTGGCAGTGACGACAAAACCCTCCTCCTTGCATGTCATCACATGCAATAGGCACCACTCTTACACTGTTCTGCATTGTACATGGTGATGTCAAGGGCTGACCACATTGCAGGGTTGGAGTAAAAGACTAGAGCAACTTCTGCCACAGGACCCTGAGTTAAGCAAAGTATTCCACTCTATTAGATGCCCCTAATTAACATTGTAGAGGACACAACAATTTTATTTATTTATAGCCAGACTGGAGTTCAACTTTAAGTAGGATTACAGGATCAAGAGGTGTCAGGATAGACCTTACCAGTCTAGTGGTGATCACTAATTGACCAAAAACAGGTAGAAGGTGTGGCTGCGAATCTTCACACCCGCTTGTGTTGAAAATCAGTGTCACTTTTTTTTTTTATGCATTGCACAGCAGGAGTAGGTGCAGCATTGCCTTTGCAATTTTATTATTTTCTTTTTTTTTTTTTTTTTTTTTTCATAAGGATTTTAAGTGCATATAGCTGTTTTGCTGAAATTCTGTTCTCCGTTGAACACTGCTGGTACATTTCTGGAGTGATCTAAAAACTGTATTCCCCTGACGCAACATAATCAATGAGCATTTGTTCACCTCAAGGCTGAATGGTGGGTTATCAGATCACAAAGGGGCAGTACTGCTCAGGTCAGTATTTCAAAGATCCCGCTTTTTTCTTTTCTTAGTGCTAAATCATAGTCTGACCATTTGAACTGTTCGAGAACAGAAATGAGAGTTTAGTTTCTTGATGGTGGTACCTGAACTCGGAGAAAAAAAAGGGATTATTAATGAAATTCTGTATGCTGTTACATACCATACAATCTTTGTTCTTTGAGGGCTTTCCATGAGCCGTTAATTATAGATTTTTCTTTTTAGCCGAAAAAAGTATTACTGGACTAAGTGAGTAGCATAGACAGTAAAGGGAATGTCTCAAAAAGAAAGCACCTGCGTGGGAAAGCTGTGATGGAAGCATTTATTTGTGATGTAGACTGGTTTTGTGATAGTAAAGTTATCCTGTCCTGTAGGCAGTACTGAACTGGGCATAGGCTACTTCCACTAGAACCATTTCACACAGTCCTTTTGTTCCATAGTCCCTGTAAGGTATAAGCAAAAATGAAAGTCGTATCATTCATTATTTAGCAAAATGGCATTTGAAATAAGACTTGTTTGATGTAGAGTCTGGGTTAGAAGCAATATTATTAGGAACAGGCAGTTCTCACATCTTTACTCACATGAAAGGTTCTTCTGTGCGTGGCCTTGTTTTAGCTTTGAAGGTGAACCTCCTCCCGAAGCCAAAACGCCAATTTTATGTGCATGTCCATGTGCAGACTTTGGTTCTTCTATCCTTCAGAGAATGGCAATTTTCCTATCTTGACCATGTCCATTTTTAGGGAAGCTCTTGCCTTTTGAATTCTGTTTACAGAGACTAAAGCAAAATTATTAGGTCTACTTTTCATGATATCATAAGGGCTCATGTACAAAGATGTTAGTTACAGACACACATTCAGTATAAGTTGTTTTAACATTGTGTTTCTCTATGAATGATGCCAGAAACTGAAGTCCACATTTATTTGACACAGAGCAGACTGGTAAGGTACTGACGCTAAAATGGCTATCAGGTACAGTCACCTCTCCAAGTCTTACATGTACTCCCCCCCTCAAAGTACCGTGCCAGGAAATTTGCTGTGTGAATCCTTATCTTAAAATTCTTATGCTCAGGTATGGCTCACCCCGCACATACAAGCTGCAAAGCCCCATTTCATCCTTTGAGGGCTCCACATGTCATTGAAACAAGTGGAGAAGGAATGCTCCATAAAATTGAATAGAGTTTGCAACCCACATGTACAGGGGGAGCCAGAAAATGTTGACGAAGACATGCTGCGGTGCTGAGCAGGCCATACAACAGAGATCCTGGCACAGTGGGGACAGATAGATAGAAGGTTGCTGGAAATGAGCATTGAAGCTGTACATGTGCTAAAATTTCAGTTACACCTAAACTGATCATTTAAAGTTACTTGTAAAGCCACAAGTCTGACTTTCAGAGTGGAAACAAAAAAAACCCTTGCTAATCGGCCAACCCCACTCATTTAAGATTGTAGGAGCTCCTAGAAGTAAAAAGCCCAAGAATGGGTCATGTTATCTCTGCTGAAGAGGAGGACTGAACGGCGCTAATGATTGGCCAATTTACTCTAAGATCTCATGAGCAATGCGGGAGCTATTGACTTTGTATTTGCTGTGGGATCCCAGAACAGAAGGTTTATCAACAAAGGTTGCCATTTCTTGCTCCATTGGGAGCAATGCAGGTTCTCTTTAAATGGCTGTACATACTCCTCCTTCAAACCCACCACCCCATCTCTTGCTGTACAAATACATTGTGGGACGCAGTCGCTTGTAGAATGATTTATTGCTTCTTGGAACACCTACCCAATTATGAATGCAACATGCCAGGAGCAGTAGAGAAAGTAATATCATTAGCCATAAAAATCGACACACTTAATGGGGAAAATGTCCACAGATTCAGGAGAAACAATACAGAATGCAGTATTTAACAATGTATTTCTTTAGGCCAGTGAGGTTTTAACATGGTTTTAGCCTTGCTGTGGCCGAAAGCAAAGAGCGTGACCGTTTTTGTCAGAAAATAAGAACGGTTTCCAATTCTCATTGTTTTTTCATTTGCCGAGACATTATGAATATGTATTACAGCAAACGGTGCAAGATTTTTTAAAGAAGGGGTCCTTTATATTCTAGTGGCTGCTGCTGTGTATAATTTTTCTGTTATTTATATGAATAATTAGAAGATGTTATTTAAGTATGTACAAACCAAATAAGTAAAATCTTGTATTATGTGCCTATACATGTATGCATATGTACAGTGACAAAAATGGTAGACTTAAATGCTCACACGCAACACATATACAGTGGGTACGGAAAGTATTAAGACCCCCTTAAATTTTTCACTCTTTGTTATATTGCAGCCATTTGCTAAAATCATTTAAGTTCATTCTTCTTCCTCATGAATGTACACATAGCACCCCATACTGACAGAAAAACACAGAATTGTTGACATTGTTGCAGATTTATTAAAAAAGAAAAACTGAAATATCACATGGTCCTAAGTATTCAGACCCTTTGCTATGACACTCATATATTTAACTCAGGTGCTTTCCATTTCTTCTGATCATCCTTGAGATGGTTCTACACCTTCATTTGAGTCCAGCTGTGTTTGATTATACTGATTGGACTTGATTAGGAAAGCCACACACCTGTCTATATAAGACCTTCCAGATCACAATGCATGTCAGAGCAAATGAGAATCATGAGGTCAAAGGAACTGCCTGAAGAGCTCAGACACAGAATTGTGGCAAGGCACAGATCTGGCCAAGGTTACAAAAAGATTTCTGCTGCACTTAAGGTTCCTAAGAGCACAGTGGCCTCCATAATCCTCAAATGGAAGACGTTTGGGACGACTATGCATACAAATCAGTTAAATTTGTAAACCCTCTAGAGCAGGGGTCCTCAAACTACGGCCCTCCAGCTGTTGCAGAACTACACATCCCATGAGGCATTGTAAAACTCTGACATTCACAGACATGATTAGGCATGATGGGAATTGTAGTTCCTGAACAACTGGAAGACCATAGTTTGAAGACCCCTACTCTAGAGCATCCCTGAAAAGCCCATGCCCCATAGCCCAGTCCTCGATATGACATATTGTAGTTAAATGTACGCGAGGGTCTCAGGCTTAGCTCACGCCCCATAGCCCAGTCCTCGATGTGACATATTGTAGTTAAATGTATGAGAGGGTCTCAGGCTTAGCTCATGCCCCATAGCCCAGTCCTCGATGTGACATATTGTAGTTAAATGTATGAGAAGAGGGTCTCAGGCTTAGCCCATGCCCCATAGCCCAGTCTTTGATGTGACATATTGTAGTTAAATGTACGAGAAGAGGGTCTCAGGCTAGCCATACATGTTCATTTGATTCCTTCCAGTGTGAATTGAGGAATCTCCCCTGCTGGATCTTGTAGTCTGACAGTTTTTGCTCCAGTGGCTATACCCAAACAGTGACTACATCTGATTGGCTGCGAAGTAACTGTTCAGAGATTTTTCTGCCTGGCCCCCTTTGATTTGATTGAAGTTTGTTGAGCCAGGTAGTGCCAGCAGAGCCACCCACAGCCAAAGTTTAAGCCATGTATGGCCATCCTTACTTTCCCCAATTTTGTAAAAACATTTGAATGTTTAAACAAAACCCCATGTGGTTAGAAAGCCCCATTTACCTGAAAGTAAAATCTGTTTTCTGAAATCTAAAATGTAAAAGCAAAACATGCTGATGAGGTTAAAAAAAATGTAACGCTTACCATTTCTTTTCTTTTATTTGCAGCACCTAGTTAAACCCTTAACAAAGCAACAATAACGCAATAAACAATTTATCTAAAAGTAACATCTACATTTTTCTTTTTTTTTTTATTCATGTACATATGAAATATTGTGTATGAATATTTTGTTTTAGTCCAGCCAGTAGACTTTCCACATGCTTTCCCGTACCTCCTTAGTGTTTTTATTTTTTGTATTAAAAAAAAAAAAAAACCCCAGTTTAAAGAGCTCAATAGCATCAGCTGTAAATAATACATGTGGGTGAATGAGTCCAAAGTTACATTTAAACACAATGCGTGTTTGTACATACAACAAAAAATAAATAAAAAATATGCATTAAACTTTAAAAAGTTAAATTTTTTTTTTTCAATTTTAATTTCAAGGTTTTCTTTATTTAAGTCAGATGGATGAGACATTTGGATAAATTGTTTCTTTTCCTTGTTTGTATGTAACAATTTCCAGATCTTGTGTGTCATTTCTAAACTATCAGAAGGAGTCTGGGGATCAGGTTGAAGAGATGGAAAGAGGAGGGGTAGAAGGAGAGAGAGATGGGACTCTTAATAACTCAAGGGAAGCTATGCAGCAGCTGTCAGACAGATAGAGGCAAATACATGGTGAACCTTTTGGGTCCCCAAATCAGTAGGTTTATTGTTTGGCATGAGTAGTAATTAAATGTTTTGTTTTGATACTTTAATGATGCGCCAGGGTCTTTTGTCTGAGGCTTGCAAGCTCGTCGTACACAGTTGCATCAAATTTTTCCTTTTATTTAACCTCTGTTGCATCACAGCAAGCCGCCTTCGGACCAGCACTGTCTGAAACGCCTGTGCAAACGTAATCGATAAATTATCTTTATTAAAGAAAAAATAATACAAGTTCTGTAAAATGTAAGCAAATAATATACATGATCAGTGCCAGGTGCTTCTCCCGCTGGCTCTTAAAACAACACTATCAATCACTGCATATTTTTACATTCATTTTCATAGCAGAAATTGACTTGTGCATTTCATACCGTCAGGGATTTTTTTTTTCCATCCATACGTTATGCAGAATTTTAGCAGTCGAACCATGCAAGCTTCATTCTCTTGAGCTGAGGATCCAGCTTTTATTTTCAGACCAAGACTTTTCTGTAGAGGTTGGTATTTAATTTAGTGTGAGTCCTGCTCAAACACAGGGGAGGTAATGAAAGGCAGATACTCTGATGCTTATTTAATAAGATGCAAAGAGCAATATTGTACAGTAAGCCATGGCTATCAATCATTGACAGAAGATTGTTGTTATGGGCTACACTACATTGCTGTACCATTGAAAGGAATCATTAAAGGAAGCCTTTCCAAAAAGAAATATGGAGGCTGACTTTGCTGAATAATTCCTGAAATGCTAGTTGCCTGGTTGATCCTCAGACTTCTAATTTTTAGTTTTCAGCTTAAAAGAATCATGCAGATACAGATTCTTAACTACTCTGACTTTCCTATCCACAAATTTGTTCCAGGTTAGTGACTCTAAAAATATTGAAGTCAATTGGTTATCATAGCAGTAAGGAAACTAGCATTTTAAGATGTTGTTCAGCAATGTATTACATGACAGGTTTACTTTAAGATGGATTGTCATCTAAGCAACATACCTCTTTATAATCTAAAAGCAGCCTGTGCCCTTCCTAATTTAAAGTTGAGTTAGATTTATCATGGTGAAGGTGAGCTCTCATCATAATGTACAAGTATGCACAGCATTTGTCTTTTGAAGTTTCCTTTTCTTTAGGTAATGGTAAATATCAGTGGTCTCCAAACTGCGGCCATTTGTTTGCCTTTATCCGGCTCTTGGGGCGCTATTCCTCCCACTGATCAGAGACCCTATTCTGCCAACTGACATCAACAATGGGGCACTATTCCTCTCAATGATGCCAACAATGGGGCACTATTCCTCTCCCTAATACCAAATGTGGTGGTTTACTCCCACTGATGCCAGGAAAATATCCACTCCCACTGGCCAAAGTTCAGCCCCCCTAAAGTCTGAAGGACAATAAACCAGCCCTTTGTTTAGAAAGTTTGGAGACCCCTGGTTAATATAGATAGTTGTAGTTAGTCACATTCAGTTAGACTTTTTCTGTAATGTTGACAAAGTTTTGCAGCTTCTCCAGGACCCTTCTTCAGTTCCATTAATTGGGAAGATACCCAAGCATTTTCATCCACACAGGTAGCACAGGCTCCTTAATCCAATCACCATGGAATGTGTAGTTGTTGGCTAAGAACAGGATGGGAGGTGTGAAAGTTGTGAAACCATCCTTTTCTGGTTACTTAACCTTATCCTTGGTGTCAGGAAGTTTGCAGGGGTATGTGTGTATATGATATATATATATATATATATATATATATATATATATATATATATATATATATATATATATATATAATATAATATAATTTTTTTTTTTTACTTGGCCAAAGGTGTGAATTGTAAAATCATGGGGTAAATATGTTAATACTGTATTATACGTGGAAGACAGGTGAAGTCGATGGTTCCTACCCCTGTTCAGGGATGATTGATGTATCTAACCCCTTTCTCGCCTCTTGCAGGACAGTGTTTTTTTTTTTTGGCTTAGAATACTTTGGGAAAGAGTTGGCTTTTCTGTTTTTGACTGTTTCCTATGGAATACTTTCCTCATTTATTGTCTGCTTTGCCGACACAAGAAATGTCGGGATGCCAGCATCATCAGGACAGAGAGATGCTGCTAAAAATTAAACATTGTGAGAAATTCTAGCCCATTCTTGCGTTCTGCAAAAAATCCTTCCAATGTGTGTCCACATTGGAAGGATTTCCTCCTTTCATCCCAAATAATAAATACATGGTGGCAGTAAAAACTCAACAAAGGTTTTAACCCAGCCTTGTTGTATCCAAAGTGAAATTGATTTTGTAGCAGTTGGACTGTGAAGTTATGAGCTACGACAAACGAGCAATTTTAGCGTGTCTGTGATTTTAAATTTTTTTTAATGTAGCTTAACTACCTGCCGATCGCTCATATTAAATATACTGCCGGCAGCAGGTACAGGCAGAGTAATGTTTCTGTGTGTTGTCGGCCACTTTCCAGGTCTGAGGCATGCATGCCCACACCCCCTGCTTTCTCCGTTCTGTGATTGAACACAGCATGAGTTTGGCAGCAGATTTCAGCCAATGATTTTGGCTGAAATCTGCTAATCCGCTGTGTCCAATCACTCTGCGAGTCTGGTGTTTACAAAAACACAGAACTCTGTGTACAGTGAACATCAATCTGGTTGTTTCTTCTCACCGAAAAGCAGAGAGAAAAAAACAGCCAGATTAGTAAGTAAAAGTAGCACACATTACACTTTTTAGGCACACAGTTACTCCTTCCCAGCCAGTGTCATTAGTACAGTATTATCACTGTCTTAGTGTCACGAACGATGTCCGTGTCAGTTAGTGACCCTCCCAGCCAGTGTCCATTAGTGCCTGATTACCTGCCACCCTTTCACAGTTACACTGTAAGTCACTGATCACTGCCATTACTGTAAAGCGTAGCTGCGTACCTTTTTCTGTGTATATGGCAAAAAATAAAAAACCCAGTGGTGAGCAAATACCACCAAAAGAAAGCTCTATTTGTGTGAAAAAAAATTATAAAAATTTAATTTGTGTACAGTGTTTGACCTCGCAGTTGCCAGTTAAAGTAGCACAGTGCCGAATAGCAAAAATGGCCTGGTCATGAAGGGAGTAAAACCTCCTGGAGGTCAAGTGGTTAAAGACAAGCTAAAGCAAAGTTTGCATATATTTATAGGCTTTTTCCTCTTTTTTTTTTCACCTGGGTTTCCAGCCGGTATGATATTTTTCACCTTCTGTAACAAAAGCCCTCTAGCAAAATTGTCAGTTATAGGGCTGAGACAAGGGGTACATACAATGGTCAAATTTTTTTATTTAAAACCCATTGCCCAAAAAGGAAAATTGTTGGTACTGCCTAAATGTGTTAGCATGAATTTGCCTTTAACCTGTTACCCGAGTCCATCTTAATTTGTTAGTGTAGCTAAGACCATTCTCTCCACAGGTTGAGAATGCTGCTTTTCAAGGGTGGCTCAGTTGCTCCTCTGTAGAGTGGAGCCACCCTAAAGGCCCGTACACACGAGTCGAAATTTGGCCGGGAATTTTCGTCCGACGACCGATCTGCCGATTTTCGGCCTGTTAGTATGGTGCTCTCGACAATTGACTCCGACTTTTCGGCCGAAAAAATTCTGGTGTGCAGGCTATAAAATTTTTGTCCACCGTCAAAACACGTCCGATTTTCGTGCAGTCAGTACAGATTTTGACAGGGAAAAATCTTATGAGCAAGACTGGGCATGCTCAGAGATGAAAGAACACAAAGAAAGCAATCCAACACATGACATCACTTCTGAAGTAGAATTCTGTCGTGCGGGAAAATTCGTGTGCAGTCTAGAGCACATTCCAACCAACAAACACCACTCTGGACAAAAGACGGACGACCGGTCGGCGGAAATTCGTTGCGTGTGTACGAGGCTTTAGACAGGAAGTATGTTACTAGCTGGATCACCAGTTGAAAACGAATATAGTCACCACACTTAATGATTAGTTGGCTGCAATTTATTGTTTACTTTAGTTTTTGGGAGTAGATATTGACTCTTTGGGGTTTGGTAGCTTTTCCAAACATTCTGTCTTGATGAATGGGAAGTTATAAAAAAAAAAATCATCCCTGGCCTGTAAGCATTGATGTCATCTTTGCATGGGGCTACTGCTGTGCTTGTGCACTCTACCAACCTTGGAAATCTTTGGGATTAGGTTTAGAGGTTACGAAGGCACAGATGTATGAATTTGGTGCTGTATAATATGCTTGGCTTAGTGTATACCCTAAAGCAGTGATGGCGAACCTTGGCACCCCAGATGTTTTGGAACTACATTTCCCATGATGCTCCCCTAAACTGTAGCATGCATGAGCATTATGGGAAATGTAGTTGCAAAACATCTGGGGGATGCCAAGGTTCGCCATCACTGCCCTAAAGCAATGTGATCACATTCTAATGTGAAAAACCAGATCCTGCTGGATTCGACATCTTTATCTGTGAAGTTGTTTTGGAAGGGTGGAGAAAAAAAATCTATAGGTGAAATGGAAAACCTTCTCGAGGATGTATATTTTAGTCTGCATAGTTAAAATATTCAAGGTCTGATTAATCATGTGAAAACATCAATTTGCATGTTTTATATATTAAAAAAGCATTTAAATGCAGTAAAAAAAAAACAAAAAAAAAAACTGATAAATATGCAGTAACATAGGAGTCCTTGAAAGTTCATATACATACTTTGTCATTGCATGTCTATGATGCTAATTATATCATTTGGCTACATCAATATGTAGAAACAAGGGTCAAACTCTTTGGTCCCTCATCTACCTCCACATTTCCTGCAGAACACAATCAAGTATAAATAAAACTATAAAGCAATTTGTATTTTTTTTTTCTAATCCTTTAAGCATAGACAATGCACAGGTTGACAAACATAGTCACATGGGATGATAGCTCAGGCGCAGCTGGGTAACCTGAATAGTATAGAAACACCACCATAGTTCACAGTGGTTTTTTTCATAACAACAAGTTCGATTTTGTAATGAGCAATAATCCAACCTTACCTAAAACAAAGTATTTGACATTGTTTATCTTTTTCTTTTTTTTTTTTTTTTTTGTAGTAGATGGGATGTTTACCAAGTAGGACAGAAATTATTACATATACAGTATATCACGCTACGTATAGCGTTAGTATGCACAGCATATCTAGCAGGTAATAGGGTCTCTACTCATCATAATAATGTCATAATAATCCTCCTTGTTGGCAATTTTTTTTTCTTTTTTTTTCCTTTTCCTTTAAACTGAGTAATTGCAGTAACTCAGCCTCTAGTGGCTGATATACAAATCTCTACAGGTAATCTGATAACAAAAAAAGGAAAGAAAGTTTGTAAAAATGCAAAAGTTACATAAATAATAACACTGCAAATAACTACTCAAAATATGTGCTCACTGAAAGTACAAAATGTTCCCTTTATTGGTTCTACTGATTATAAAAAGCCCTTATTGATTAAAGGACCTAATTTATCATTGTGTCAGAACTGGCTCTTACTACGTAACCACCAATTGGATTTAAACCTGCCTTGCAAAGGGATAGTTGGTAAATAATTATTATTGGCTACTGTGGAGAATTAGTCTACTATTTGAGACAAGTTGATAAATGAGACTGCTTGAAGTAAAAACTATTCATGTTGTCTAATACCAAATAATTGGCTTTATATTTATTAAGACAGAGCTAAAATATGTAGATGCTATCATTGCAAAAATGGTCCCTAAGGCCAGCCATACACAGAGCAAATTTATTTCCTGCAACCACTGGTTGATGCAGGAATCCCTCCTGCTGGGCCATTGTCTTCTCCTGGCGGGGTTGGAGTCATCCCCACTGGGAGTAGACAGTGATTGCTGGCAGCTATAGCAGCCGCTTTCGTAAGCAAATCCAGCAGGCTGGTTGTACCCAAGTTGATCGATCAATCAACTTGGTACATTCAGCCTGCACATTAATGGTTGAAATCTCTGCAGAATCCTGCTGAACTGGCTGAGATTCAAATTGTGTATGGCCAGCCTACCTTACAAATTGCTTACCTCTGTTCTACAGTAGGACTCTGTGGAGTCCAGCCAGTCTTTATGTGCCTTCTCTTAGTTGTTACAAAGGACCTGACCTGGGTTAGGTGAAAGCTGTGACTGGCTGTTCAGTACAGGTAACCACAAAAGCCAATCCAGTTGCCGTTTTTTTTGCCCTAGCTATGACAGTGTTCAGCATTGCAGGAGCTACGGAATCCATGCTTTAGAACAGAGGTCTGTATTTGGGGGTTTGTGGTGGGCCATCTTGGTGATGACAGCCTCAATGGGAACTAGCATGCCTAGAATATTTTCTCCTTTAGGAGATATTTGTAAAATTGTTGCAATGTGCCAATGCAAAACAGTCCTATTTTAAACATTTTAGTAAGTGATCATCTGTTATTAGTCCTAGTTAGTTGTTCACTGGTTAGCTTCTCTTTTTTTCTGACAATATTGAAAAGTTTGAGTGGGCAACCTACTTTTTTTTTTTTTTTCTTGTTTTAAGGCAGTCATTTATTAGGATCTCATTAAACTGTACTGTTTGGCTTATTCAATAATCTTCGCTGGGAGAAACGTGTAGTAATTCATTGCAGCCACTCAGAATGAAGTCTAATTTCAACTGTCTTTGCATTTGGCACTTTCTTGTACCATTTTAAATAAATCTAGATATATAAAATATTCCGTTTCAATTTGATGTAGTTACTTACCATAATTGCTACTGTCCCCTTCTGATCTTGCATTGTTGCTGGAACAGAGATGACGCATGACCAGCAGATCAGGAGCCCTGGCTGTTTTTTTTTTTTTTCTCTAAATGGCATATAGCCTTAACAAGGTGCAAACAGGAGCATGCAGTGGGTAGGGCCAGACTCGTTATACTAAAACCTGACATGACGTAGGTAATGCTTTTACACATTTCACTTCTTTTTTACAGCTATATGTAGATAGTACTTGTAGAATGTCTTTATACAAGCACCTTATACAGACCTTATGGGAATAATGTATAGTGTAGAAATGTTGTAGAAACAGATTTGATTTACTTCCTGACATTTAAACTAGTTTTATTCCTCCTTATGAGATATGACTCACGTTTTTATTTCTTTAGAACATGACTCACATTTGAAAAATACTTTGTATTAGGATATGTGGGTGGGACTGGATAGATGTACAGGAAATAAGGATCTTGCTAGATTTTTGATGCATTGACCAATGATTTTTTTTTCTAATCCTAGATCTCAGACCACTGCCTGATGTAGCCATGACGGGAAACTGCACACGGGAATGTACAGAATATGGACACTCTGACACTTGCTGGATGCCTGGCCAGCCATCACCCAACCGCAGGCCCAAGAATGCCCTCAAGCTCTCCACTTTTGTGCCTTACCAAGACAAGGGGAGTCAAGAGCAAATTGGCAATGGCAATCCCAGAATTCCAGAGGACCGCATCGGAGGCAACAATAACAGCACCACCAAAATGGCTAACATTCAGCTGTTACCGACTTACAGTGCCTTTACCAGTAACAGCCATGAGTCATGTACGGACTCCCCTTTGGAGGAAATCCCACTAACCCAAACGGCTGATTTCCAGCACGCCACCACTCCTTCATCCCAATCTGCCAAGCGGGAGATATATCTGTGAGATTCACTTGACCCCTTTTTTTTTTTTCCTGGCATGGATTAAAGTCAAAAGGACCAAGGGAAGAATTTGGGAGATAAAGACCTAAACCAAGCTAACTTTAAAATGAAGGAGAAAAAATTAGAGGTGGACAAAGGACAACACAGTGCTTTATGGTCCATGCAACTGCTTCTGGGCTTGCGCCTACATTAATTTCTAGTGTTTTATTTTTGTTTTTTCTTTTCAGGTTTATTTTATTATACCTATGTAAAGTTTCAAACCACCCTCTACATAGACAATTGTCATAAAGGTCAGAACTGGATTTGAAGAGGGGTGGGGGGGGGGGGGAGTTTTTTTTTAAGGTATAGTTTTTATATATGTAAAAAGGAGCTTGCGTTTTGGTTTCTCATGCTCAAAGAGGAAAACCTCAAAGCAAAGGAGGACTTTATAAGCCATTCTGGTTCTGGTTTCAGTTTGAAAAAGTCTAAAAAAAAAAAAAGTTCTTGGTGCTCTTCTGGTACGTAGGTTTGAATGTCCTCATTATTAAGAGAAAAAGCTGCTTCTTTGTGATAACTGAAGTGGTTGAAGGCTTCTGATTTTCCGCTGTGCTATTTAAACCTAGTTCTGAGTCCTTGCAGTTTTTCTATGCGTTTGTGGGTAGAGAAAATTTTTACATCTGGCGTTAGGCTTTGTAACCAATTTCTCCGCTTGGAAGAAAAACACAAGGTCATGCTATATTCTTAATTCCAAGCTTTCTTGAAGATCCCACTCCAATGCGCACGCCTCTGGACTCCAAATTCTTTTTAAATATCTGGTACCAAGGCCTTTTTCATTTTACATTTGGAATACATTTTACCGGAAATATTTTTGATATTTACTCTGAGGCTTAAAGCCCGCTGTTTTTTTCCTTATTGGCCTAAAATATACTTCTTAAACACGGCATGCAGACTTCAAAGTTTACATTTTTATTTATAACCAAGCGGTTTCCTGGTATATAGGTGGTAACTGCTGTTTTAGGGTCCAATTGCTATCAACAGTGCTTATTTAGATAAAGAAGGTACATGCATCTGGTGTTTGTTGAATGGTGTCCACGTGTCTGTTTTTGAAGCCAACAAATAACTTGTATAACGCCGTTATTTAAAATTCACAATAATTTTATGCACATTTTGTTTTTCATTTGGTTTATTGCATGCTAATTTTTAAGCAAGGACTGCTCACATTTGAGCCTAATTTGGTTGAGGATAGCCAAGTGCCAGAGGATGCTCCCTAAGGTGTGTGATACAAGATGGCCTGGTCAAAGTAGTTCTGTGAATCTTAAAAAGGGCCGTCAACCAATAGGAGGAGGGGGGGATAACATATGCCAAAGGTGCCAACTGAATGAGTATAGATGTTTTGCAATGGAAGCCTGAAGGGGACCAAACTGTATTCTATCTGCATATCTAACTTATCAATACAGGGTAAGCTGCGACTGACCTTTTCATGTAGACTTCTGTAAATACAATCCCTTTGAATGATGATTAAGTCTGCCTGATTTCAGCTTTTAATGTTGCAAATACCCTTTATTATTATTATTATTTATTTGTTCTGCACTCTCCAAAGTAGTCAAAAGAAGATTTGGCACTTTGGCAATGAGAGCATGTAGATTTTTTAAATTTCTTTTTCTTTTTTTTTTTTTGTTGGAGGCATTACATCCTGTCCTCATCTACTGGAGAAAGGAAAGCTTTTCTCCGGAGTAGAAAGGTTAAGTTCCCCTATGTGTATTCCTGTCAAATGATGATACATACTAATTTGCACATAATTGGCCTAGATTTGCTAAGTGAAAGTTGCTATTTTTTAATGTGACTCTTCACCTGTGAATTGCACCACAGTCTTCACTGAAAATGATTTAACAAGTTTGTTTCATACGGTTTTTAGCTAAAAATACATTTAGCACATTTGCTGGAGGATAAGAAAGAGCAAATATCACTTTAGTCAGATCTAGATCAAATGTCAGGGGTTTTAACCTACGAATTGAAACTGGCTGTCTTGATACTCATATGCCAGCTGCCAGAGTCATTTTTTTTTTTTTTTTGGGGAGGGATTCAGAATTAATTTTTTGTACCATTTTATAACATTGTGTGCATGTGGAAAAAGTAACAGCATTGTTTTGCATTTGAGACTATTTGCATTTTAAAGGACCTCCACTCCGTTGTTATCCACAAGGTACTGTATACACTGATTGGTTTTACATTGTGTGCAGGCTCTGTGTTCATGTTTTGCTCAGCCATTAAAACAATAGAATTTTTATATACACATTATGGAAGCCTATATCCTGTTAAATTATAATACTGTACTCATTTAAGTCATGTCGTATGAGGAAGACAAGCCTCATTGATCGTGTACCATTTGGCTAGCGACATCCTATTTTTTAATTCACACGTATTGGGTTTTTTTGATGTTTTATCCATGTACACGTCTTTAAAAGTTTTGCACTAGAATTGTATAGATTTTTACAAGGTTGTTTATGGCCATACCAACTTTTTAAGAAGACAGTGGTGTACTAAGTAACAGAAATTAACCAGACAAATCTCCGTTTAGAACAATGAAAGGTGGCTGCTAATTGTTTGGGTTTTATATGTGGGCTACTGCATTTTAGGACTTTGCCCTTTAATAAGCTCATGTGCTACAATAATGTAATTGTCTGCAGTTATGCAGTGTCAAGGATCTATTTCTTCTGTAGTTAAACCATGCGTTTAATTGGTTGCTGGATGTTGTGCTCTCTGTAAATGCCCTCCAGATTTTACCATGGTTGACCTCAAGCCTTGAAAGTATTTTTTAGGAAGATATTTGTGTCTCCCTTAGGTACAAGTCTGACTCTAGATTTTAGTTTTCAACAGTTTCTAACCAACACTGGAGGAATAAGAGCTGGAATGTGATTTGGTTCCCTTCAGACTTTTTTTTTTTTTTAAGTAAATTACTGATCTCCCTGAAACCTTTAACTACAATGTACTGTTCATCCAGCATCTGTTCCATAGATATATACAGATTGCTTCAACTTAGAGAATAATTTAGCCCCTCCCCTCTTACCTGTATAGCCAGGTGTTCCCTAGGGATCAGCCTCTTCACCCCAGCACACATGGTCCCACACCACCGTCATCTTCTGACATCACTGATGAGGACATCACTGTTGAGGGGAGGGGGGAATTCAGCTGTATCTTCAGGGTTGTGCAGCCTCCCATGATGACATACATGTGTTGTGAGTCATCAGGGAGGTGACTGCAAAAAACATGAATAGGAAGCTGGCTCCCCTGATAACACAGTTCGGCGCATGCATTGTAGAGTACCCTTCGGCCTACTAGAACCCATAATGTGGGTGCCCCAGGAGGTTGAGGACAAAGTACATGTCACTCTGGGTCAGGACAGACATAATATCAATTCTGTTAGAGGAGGAGAGAGGTAAGAAACTTAAAATGTTGCCTGGGAGAATAAAGTTTCTCTTTAAAGCTCAAGTACCTTTTGTACACAGACAGCCAGCCTTTTTTTGGGTTGTATTCAGAATGAGAAGCTCTACTAGTGAAAATGCCTAGATAATTTACAGACTGCATTCTGACAAATACCTGGTTGTACTCTGGCTAGGTTCACCGCATGAAGGTGCGCTACAGATCAGTAGGTTTTTTTTGTTTGTTAAAAGAAAAACACCAAATTGATGGGGAAACATGGAGCTGGCCATAGTTGAATGACTTTATTTTGGATTACAAGTAACAAAAAAAAAAAAACCACTTCAAGATCTGAATGCTGTGCTGAAGGAAAGAAGATGCCACCTTTTTGTCTCAGGCCAACAAGTAATTAACCTTTAACTTTATAGCAGGATCCCAGCAGTTTTCAGTTGCGATGTTCTCTTTACCTTTTTTAAGTTAAAAGAAAGGGAGCTTGGTACTGCCCTAAAACATAGGCCAGAAATACGTATCCTTGGCTTCAGGTCCCACAATCTGGATTTTGGGTCTCTAGGCTGTTGGTATTGCTACACATAACATTGCCAACCACATCTTTCAACATCTTGAAACAGCAAAACTTTCATGTCCTAGGAAAATGTCCCATTAGCATTAAAAAAGTAGACACTTGCTAGGCTGTAGTACAGAAAGACACAGTGCTTTCACAAGGCAGGAGCCTAAATTGGAATCGGTGACAGCCTCTATATCGGATATCCTGCTTTTTACTCCCAACACTGTCAAGGATCATTTTGTTATACATAAAATTATAATAGAAGCAAATTAGTGTGATTGCATTAGAGATCTTTGTAGCCATGTCCACGTTTTTGTGCACCCTGTTAAATTAAAACAACTCAGGCATATCCTCAGTTTTGTCTCTTGTTGGGTCTGTGTAACGATCCACAAATCATGTGCTTCCTCATCCTTATAGCTCATGCTGCACAGGGTTCTCTGCCGCTCTTTAACTTAACATATACTGCCTGTTGTAAATATAACTTCTCATAAATGCACTGTCAGTTTGGGGCCTTTGGCCCTTAGTTATTAAGCGATCTTCCTATCTTTGTTTCTGCTTGGTTAAGAGAGTCGGGCCGGAAGTTGGTGGCACACACCATTCCAAGCTAGTAAGTGACTGGTGCCAGTGTTCAAGCCAAATGTTGCTACAGCATACTATATTATGACACTGACACATTAATCTCTAACACAAAGCCCTGTCATGGTGGATTCGTAATTATCCACTGCTGTCTCTCATTCTCTTCCCATCTAAATTCTTTCCTCACATTTTCTTGCCCCAGTGTTTCCTTTGTTACAGTAGGGCCTTCAGCTCCTCTTGCACATATGATTGTTGCTGCATTTTTAATAGGGGTGAAAATGTTTGCAGTTTTTAAAATCAATTTTTTCCTGCGGTTATTCTTGACTTTTAAGTGTGATCGATTAGAATATTTGGACATCTTGTTGGCACCATAAGATACTTGGACTCCTCAGGCTTTTGACAGGTACAGAGCTCAGGCTGTGACAGGTACATAGTGTAAAAACAAACTGTGCTTCGTCAAATAAGCAGCGCTAGGACACATGTAATTGGCTTCCTTTCTGGATCGAGCCTTGTTTGCAGGACATGCAGTGCATGATGGGAGATTTTTGTCTGGTCCTGTAACACTGCTATTCTCAATGCTAAACTGATCCTTTTTTTCCATATTGTAAGAGTTCATAACATTTTCTGATGCTTCAGATATAGAACCTTCTATTGTAAGGGAATGACTATTTATATACTACTGATGTTGTCATATGAACTATGAATAGAGGTCTTGCTTCTGCATGTTGGGGTTAATAAAGGATGTAGGGTCTGGTTCAGAACAATCTTGGGATTAATTGCAGAGTCCTTTTCTACTGTGGTATCCTTAATCACCCTTTGTGACCGAGCCATGATGCTTGAAAGATGAATGATATAGAAAGCATAGTGTTTCTGTGGCTGAAGGTTTGACTTGTGAAACATCATGTGATTTTATTTTCCCATGTTGCCCACCAACATTCCTTTTTTTAACTCTAAAAATGCAGACAATAGAGTTGTAGTGGTCCCATTTAAAAGAGAAGTATGGACTTAAGAAAAAAAAAACAATTAATGTAGAGCATTGATCCCCACCAGCTCTACACGGAGAACTGAGCGATCAAACACCACTGACCACTCAGTTCTCCCCCCCTCCACTCTGGGCAAAGAGCTATGGCTGTCTGCTCCCCCCCCCCCCCAGTGCTCCCTGGAGCGCTGGGCTGTGGAGGGGCTGGCTCAAGCTCTCAGTGGGTTGAATCAGTGATGTAAGCCGACAGCAAGATACAGGAGTGCAGAACAAACTGCGCTTCCGTGACCTTCAAAATAGCTTTGGATATACTTCTCCTTTAAATAAGGTATTTTTTCAGATGGGGCAGTCCTTAGGTTTTACATTCTGCAACACTGGGTGTAAAGAGAACATTTTATATCCAAAAGGAAATCAACTTTCAGGAGCTGTACTATATAGAGTGCTAAGAAATATTTTTCTTGGCTGCTCAGGCTTTCCTGCTTAGAATTTTGCCAAAACTATTTAACAATTTTTTGGGTGTCATTTCTTCTACATATGGAAATATTCGGTTTGTGAAAACAAGTACACAGAGAAAAGTGATTTGAAAATTCCCTGATAAGACTGTGATGCAGTTAACATGTAAGTTAGGTAGGCTTAATCTGTCCAATGAATTGAGGCTTTTGATACACACATGTTGATTTTTGAATGTTAAAAGAAAAAAAATAAATCCGTGCCAACATTCACAACCTTAAATGGAAAAAGCATGTTAAAATTAGGTTAAATAGATCGGAGATTCATCCACCCAGAACCGCTAACAGTCCATTCAATCCAGACTTCCAAGAAAGTACTGTATATTAAATTCAATATTTCACTTCTAAGTGTGGGAATAAAACAGGAAACCATGCACAGTTGAGATCAAATTTAGGGAGCACAAAAATTCACACTTCCAAGTTTTGCTTTGCAAAATTTATGTTAGAAAATATTTACACAAGTGGGGCATTATTAAAATGTGCACAGGTTGAAAATGTGGCAGTTTTTGTACTTTACAAAGGATATGCATTATACAAACTTATCTTGGAAATTAACAGAATTTTGAATTACGTAATAGAATAAAGAATTGCTTTAGCTAAAATACACCACCTTTGGAATAAAACACAAAGTGCAGAAATTGCCTGGTTTTCTGGCTGTAATAAATGTAACCTACTGTAAAAAAAATATACACTGATCCAACAGCACAAGGATCCATGCTTTGTTCTGTGACAACCTTGTTCTTTGCAACATGCAATGGAATTGGTTCAGAAAATTGTTGTAAGGCCTACATTAAAAAAAAAATATTTTACATTTGAAGCCTGCACTATGTTAACACAGCTTGTTTAATTTTTATTTTTTTGGACAAATACCAAAGGTAAGAAAATGGAAGTGATGGTAAATTGGGCCAAAGTGGCTACATAAGGCGGAGTAGTCTGATGCAAAGTGTTTTACAAAAATCCACAAAACACAAATGTATAAAAGGAAAAAAAATAAAAAGCCTGTTTTTTAGATTTTAGTGTTGATTCTCTTTGCCCCAGATCTATTGAGGTGTTGACAATGTTAGGTGTTCACCGTGTATCCAACAATGGAAAGGGGCTAACACAAAAATTTAATTTACTTGCTTGTGATGCTGCCTTGTTTTGTACAGTTTTATGTACATGAAAGTGTTGCTTTTTAATATATAAACCTTTAAAGAAATATATATAAAAATTCCCAAACAAAAAAAAAAAAAAAACTTGATTGAAATTACTATGGCAAAGTATGTAACTATTTTTAAAATGGGTAAATTAATATGTATAATCAGAAGCTTATCGTCAAATTTTTCTCGATTTATAAATATTTGATGTATTTTTTTTTTTTTTCCCCAAGTGACCCAAACCTTGACCTTTCTCTCTGGGAAGTTTTGCTATCTTCTCTTCCAGTTTTATTTTCATAATTTTTATTTTTACATTTTATTATTTTGTTCATATTTTTAAAATCCCCTGCCCTGCTTTTATTTCACTATCCCTGTGAACACATGGTTTTCTTTTGTTTTCTTTAGATTGTTCCCTGTTTTCTTTTTTTTTAATTGTTTCAGCATGGCAAGAATAAAACAAAATGTGGTCTGTCTATTACCGTTTTTACTTTTCAGATACATGAAAATATTTCTGTTCTGTTTGCGGAGCTGTCAAATAAAGAATTCCATTGTAATTATACTTCAAAAAGACTCCTATTGACTTGTGCTATGTGTCCATTTTTTTTGTATTTCATTTAGTTTATTGAATAACTAGCTGATTATAAGCCTGTTTGTTGGACAGAAAAAAAGTTTCAAGACTGTGCACAGATTTTATTGGGAAAAGACACAATTGAACACTAGCTTACCTAAGAATTTTGTTAGCTATTGGTAATGGAAATAAATCTATAATACAGAAAGTTTGTATTTTCACAAGACTGCATGAGGTGAGGAATACTAAAACAAAGTATGACACTATGAAAATAGTTCTTTGGTAACCATATCGGCATCATTCCTGTGCATGGAAAGGCTTGCTTTTATAACTGGTCACTGAAAATATCCACATTATGTATGACACAACCATCTGGGGTGAGCAATAGGACTCGGAGTGCATGCATCCAGCAATGGTTCAAATGTAGTTTCAACTCATGAATGCTAAATACTACAGTTTTAATCTGTTTTTTTGCAGCCCATTTAAATAAAAAAGGCTGCCAAATTAAACTGCAGGGGAACACGCAGGCATCACACAGGAATGTGGGCTGCGTTCCTATGCGATTCTGGTGGGAACTGGCCCTTAAGCAATGTTGCTGGAAGGTGTGTTAGGACTACAGAACACCTTCCCCCTTGCTTTGGAGAAGGACTTGTTCTGCAGCCCTAACACACTTTCATATAACACAGAGAACACTGCAAAGTGCAAACATGACTTCACTAGATTTGGGTAATGCATACAGAAGAGGAAAGTCCAGATGTGGTCTCCTACTTTTTTCTTGTCCAAGCAACAACCTGGTGACACCAGTTGTGTTCCATAACTAGAACAGAAATACGTGGTGTTAAACTTCTATCAGTGCTGTACCTTGATAGCCATATCCCCTTCAACATCTTTTTTTACGTCCAAAGAGGGACATAGAGCTATAGTAATTCATAGATGTGTGGGTTATATGCAGCTGACTTCAGGAGGTGGACACTGGCAACATAAAAAATGTTGAAGGCATACCGACAATAACCCCACCCCTAATAGCAATGCCTCAGCTTTTGCTAGTGTCCTAGATCAGTGGTCCTAAACCCTGGCCTACAGGGCCCACTAACAGGCCAGGTTTGCAAGATAACTGAAGTACATCCCAGGTGATATCATTTGCTGCTCAGTGATTGCAGTACTCTAGTCTGCATTTCCCCAAGGTAATACTTAAAAGGACCGGAGTTGAGGACCATTGTCCTAGATGATTAGATGTTTTTTCCTCAGCTCTGCAGGCGAAAACAAACCTATACTTCTAACAACAACATTCTTGGTGGTTAGTGGGTGTTTTTTCTTTTCAATCAGGCTTGGTTTTAGGCCGGGTTTGCATATGTGTGGGCATGGGGTCCAGTGCGTCTGTTCACTGGTTCGGGTGTAATTCAGATCAGAACATTTGCCTGAATTCGCAACTGAACCAGACCCAAACGCACCGGACCCATTTGAAATCTGTTCCTTGGCCGCCCTAGACCTGTGTGAACTGGCTCTGTTAAGAGCCAGTCACACTCACATGTCAAGCAAATTGGATGTGGGGAAACCCACATCCAATTTGCATATATGTGAACCCAGCCTTAAGCTGCTTGATGTGGTGTTTACACAGTAGGTATCCAGATTGGCTAATCCTCGTCTTGGAGACCGTACCCTGAAGGAACTGAACAGAAGATTGCGGGGCCTGGCTTGAATACGACTTTTGGGCACTGCACTCTGCAATTGGTACTTTCCAGACCTTGTTTCTATGTCAGCAGCAGAACACTCAGATTCAGAGAAGTAGGCCCAGTCTCTGGTGTAAATCTGTCTCCAAAGGTTCATTCTGTAAGTAAGTCCATGGACAGGCCAAAGATATACTGGTATGTGACCTTTGGGCACTAGGCCCTGCGTTATGGGATTTTCCAATCCTGTGGGTACTGTGTCACTTGCAGAGTTCTCTCTAGTTTTAGAGCAGTGGTACAACCCTTGGTATACCCAGTCTCTGATGCAGGTATCTTGGTAAATGCGATCTGCTTTATAATCTGGTTGATGCTGTATTCTAAACCATACCTATAGGAGTTCAATCTGCTAATACAGATCTAGACTCCTCCGTGATTAATACCAGTGTTTGTCAACAAGGATGCCACAGTTGAGAAACACTGACCCAGTTTGCCTTGGATCAGCCTCATAGGTTGCCATTGTGTGAGTGGGTCAGGCAAACACAACATAACTGATGATGCTCTAGGGCCAGGACCCATGGTGTCATTAGTTGCTATGGTAATGGCGGCCAACTCTGATTCAGGGCAAGTGGCATGCAGGGCTGCCCCCAGTATTTAGGCAAAGACAGAAGTCCATCTCCTCCACCTCTCACCCGCTGCTGGAGTCAAAACTTAGAGCTCTGATGTGGAGAAGGGACACTGATTTGAGGTTATGGTCATGGGGAGGCTCCGATGTAATAGACTTGTGTAGAGGAGCAATGTTGATGTGAAGGGGGGCTCTGTATGTAAAGGAGGGTTTTCAATTTTATCAATAAGTTTGTGTGATTCACCTTAGGCTTAAGTTTTCCATTGATGAGTAAATATTTTTACATTTTAGATGGGAGTGCCTCTAGATTTAGAGGGTGCTGTAACTGAAAAAAAGATGGAGAAATATTGGTTTATGCTGCCACAAAGACCTTCCCTTCTGGGAAACATGGGAGACTGGGATCTTCCTATGCTATCCTGAGTAGTATTTTTTCCTAGATATAGAATTCCTGGACATTTGGTCTTTACTTTCAGTGGTCTCACCATTCCTCCTTCTTAGTATGCAGAGTAGAAGTCGGCGCTAGTGTGAATAATGCTGGCGGCTAGCAGCGCAGTTCAATAGATATAAACCTCTGAAATGGTATACTTATATGGGGTGCAGCACCAAATTCCTTCACCTTAATAGACATTTCATCACCTTGGAAAATAAAGTCTTCATTTAGGGACTTCACTGAGTCCTTGTCTAATATAACTGATTTGACTCATTGCCTTCTTCTTGGGGTGACTTTCATTTCTGAAACTATAAATAGAATACATTTTTTAAAACCGATTCCTTGAACTCTGCTCATGATCCTCAAGTTTTACAGCTTCTTACACATATGCATTAAAGCGTAACTCCACTTTTGTTGAGAAAAAAACATTCCCCTCTGGGTAATCTCTGTACATTGCAGGGATTATAACAAACTTTGTTGCAGATTCCTACCTTTTGTTGTTCTAAAGAAATCATTGTTTGTTCCTCTGTGCTGAGTGGGTCAAATAGGAGTGGTTTCATAATTATCTGTCAGCTGTGGCAGCTGCAGGGCTCTAATGAGGAAAGCTGCTAGGCCTGCATCCCTTTAGATGTGTTCCTATTGGGAGTATCTCACAAAATATGACATTTTTGTTCTAGGGGGATGCCAGAAATCTGACTTGTATCTTAGGCAGACTTCTGGGAAAATTGGTGAGCCAATCACACAAGCAGGAAATTATTTTTCTGGGGTGTGGTCAGTACACATTCTGTGCACAGAACAGCTGCTCCAGGTAGCCATATTGCATTGCATTTTCCGAAAATTACAGCCGCTGCAGATTGAAAAGAAAAGGTAATTTTTTAAGAACATTGAATTACAATGTGACTTGTGTCGCAATTGTATACACCATATTATTTTCTTTATTTACTATTTTTTTTTCCTCCACGAAAGTGGAGTTACCCTTTAAGTTCTTCGCTTTAGCTGTGTTAGCCTCTAAAGTATGTCAAAATTTAAAATCCTATATTCATTTCCACATTGTGTTTTCAATTATTTCTAGCTCACTCCTATTATTCTGAATACTCTTGAAGTTTGTAAACTTTGCGAATATGCACCCACGCATTTACTTTCTTAAAGTGGTATTACATTCCAAAGAAAACATTTATTATATTGTAGCTTACCTTTTCTTAGATGTAATGGCCGCATTACTTTTCTTTCTTTTTTTAGTTTTCCTTACATCTATTTTCATCTGGTGTTCCGGCCAGTAAGTCTGTTGTTTTTCAAAAGAACTAGCTCTCCAGCATGTATTAGGTACAGAGATGAGACAAACCATTTAACACTACCAGGGGTACTTGCAATGATCAGCTTTGTAAGACCTATATTTCAAAAGGAAAATAACTTATAAGTGCTTATAAAGCATTACCTGGAGTTTAGCTTTAATGTGTTACTGTAGTTAAATCTGCTAGTACATCTAACAAGCCCATCCCTCCTGACTGACAATGCTTCTGTCCAAAAGTGCCCCCCTTGCTCATTCATGCAGAGTGAGGGCACTCTAATACAGAAGGTGTGTTAATGGCCAGATCACCAGGTGAAAACATGTGGAAAGACTAAGAAAATAAAACTGATGCAGCCACCACATCTAATGATTGGTAAGATGCAATAAATATATATATATATATATATATATATATATATTTGGCTTGGCTTTTAATGTAATACTGTTGTAAACCCTGAGTTGTTTATACTATGCCCTGTCAGTAGGCACTGCCGTGTCGCCAATTTTAAAAAAACCTGCCTTCTGAAAACTACAGGGTTGCTGGGAAGAGGAGTTTCAGTAAGTAGTCAGTGCAGGAATCACAACTTGAAGGCAGCAAGGTACCATGGGTTATATAGTCCTTAGAAATTGAAAGAAAACCTTAGAGGAGAAGCTGCAAACATGCAGGTAATCCAGGAATTGTAGAATAAGGCTAGACTGGGAGTACTTACAACATAAAAGGAGATATTCAAGTAAGCATGTATTGTATTGTCAAAAATTAAACATTGTTTGTATTGTTAGTACAATCGTGATGTTGTAAAATGAAAGTGTATGATGTGACCATATGCCTCCCTTTAAAAGCCTCTCAGATAGCATCTTGCATGACAGCTACAGTATCTCACAAATGTGAGTACATCCCCCACATTTTTGCAAATATTTTATATCTTTTCATGTGAAATTACACTTTGCTACAATGTAAAGTATTGAGTGTACAGCTTGCATAACAGTGGAAATTTGCTGTCCCCTTAAAAAAAAAAACTCAACACACATTCATTAATGTCGAAGTCAAATCTACTTTATTGCCAATTCTTCCACATGTACAGTGCATACATACAGAGAATCGAAATTACGTTACTCTTAGACCCCCGGTGCATACAGATAACACTAACAATATAGCCTAAAAATCTAAAAACGCAAAAAAATTAATAAAAATAAGGTTAAAATAAAAACAGCGCAAAGCACATAACAGATAAAGTGCAGACCAATGACTTCAGTTCCATGGTGATTGAGGTAGTGAGCAGACCAATGCTGCCAAAGTGACTGGTGCAAGTCATTGAATGCTAGTGGAAGGAGGGGATGGAAGGACCTAGGGATATGGGATCTAGGGAAGGGGAGGTGCATAGTTCAGTGGTGCTTATTGCAGAAAAGGGACAAAGGGGCGAGTTCAACTTCCTGACAGCCTGATGGATAAACCGCTGGCAACAAAGCGAGTACACCCCTAAGTGAAAATGACAATATTTTGTGTGGCCACCATTTTTTTTTTTTTGCAGCACTGCCTTAACCCTCTTGGGCATGGAGTTCACCAGAGCTTCACAGGTTGCCACTGGATTCCTCTTACACTCCTCCATGACGACATCACGGAACTGGTGGATGTTGGAGACCTTGCACTCATGAATCGTTTGATGCATGTGTCTTTACAGAGGAAGACGTTCTAAGATTGCTGTCTAAAGTGAAGACAAATAAGTCACAGGGTCCTGATGAGATACACCCAAAATTATTAAAAGAGCTTAGTGGTGAGCTGGCAAAACCATTAACAGATTTATTTAACCAATCATTAGTAACAGGAGTCGTCCCGGAAGATTGGAAATTGGCAAATGTCGTGCCCATTCACAAGAAAGGTAGTAGGGAGGAATCGAGCAACTATAGACCAGTGAGTCTGACATCAATAGTAGGCAAATTAATGGAAACCCTATTAAAGGATAGAATTGTGGAACATCTTAAATCCCATGGATTGCAAGATGAAAAACAACATGGGTTTACTTCAGGGAGATCATGTCAAACAAATCTTATAGATTTTTTTGACTGGGTGACTAAAATAATAGACGGTGGAGGTGCAGTAGACATTGCATATCTAGATTTTAGTAAGGCTTTTGACACTGTCCCACATAGAAGACTTATCAATATACTACAGTCATTGAGCATGGACTCCCATATTGTTGAGTGGATTAGGCAGTGGCTGAGTGACAGACAACAGAGGGTTGTAGTCAATGGAGAACATTCAGAACAAGGTCATGTTACCAGTGGGGTACCTCAGGGATCTGTACTGGGACCAATTTTGTTTAATATCTTCATAAGTGATATTGCAAAAGGCCTCGATGGTAAGGTTTGTCTTTTTGCTGATGACACAAAGATATGTAACAGGGTTGATGTTCCTGGAGGAAAACGCCAAATGGAAAAGGATTTAGGAAAACTAGAAGAATGGTCAGAACTCTGGCAACTGAAATTTAATGTGGATAAGTGCAAGATAATGCACCTGGGGCGTAAAAACCCAAGGGCAGAATATAGAATATTTGACACAGTCCTGACCTCAGTATCTGAGGAAAGGGATTTAGGAGTAATTATTTCAGAAGACTTAACCTCCTGCCATCCGTGCTACAGCCTATATACGGCTGCAGCGCGGACTCAAATTTTCGGGAGGCCGTTTTTAAACGGCCTCCCAGTGACACGCCCCCCCCGCGCGTCACTGGACACAGCCGATCACAGATCGTGGTGAATGGCCAATCACAGCGGCCATTCACCACGTGATCAAGCCGTCCAATGAGAGATGATCTCATATGTAAACATATGAGATCATCTCTCATCGCCGGCGCTCCTTCCTCACACAGAGCCTGCGTGTGAGGAAGGAGGGAGAGCTGCACAGCGCCGGGGACACAGAAAAAAGTAATCAGGGCACCGATCACCAGTGCCCTGATTACTAGAGGTACACCAAACACACCTTCAATGCCCACAGTGCCCACCATCAGTGCCCCCCATGAGTTCACACAATCAGTGCCCATAGTGCTGCCAGTCAGTGCCTGCTCATCTAGGCACTGATGAGCACTGACTGGCAGCACTATGGGCACTGAGTGTGGGCACTGATGGTGCTGCCCATCAGTGTTCATTAGTGCCGCCCGCCAGTGCCCATCAGTGCCACCCGCCAGTTCCCATCAGTGCCACCCGCCAGTGCCCATCAGTGCCACCCGCCAGTTCCCATCAGTGCTGCCCGTCAGTGCCACCTCTCAGTGCCCGTCAGTGCCACCTCTCAGTGCCCAGCAGTGCCGCCTATCAGTGCTCATCAGTGCCGCCTATCAGTGCTCATCAGTGCGGCATATTAGTACCTCCTCACCAGTGCCACCTCATCAGTGCCCATAAGTGCCACCTCAGCAGTGCCCATAAGTGCCACCTCAGTGCCCATCAGTGTCGCCTCATCAGCGCACATCAGTGAAGGAGAAAAATGTATTTATTTTCAAAATTTACTCGCAAAAAATAAGAAAAACTTTTTTTTTTCAAAATTTTCTGTCTTTTTTCTTTTTTTTTTGTAAAAAATAAAAAACCCAGAGATGATTAAATGCCACCAAAAGAAAGCTCTATTTGTATGAAAAAAATTTTTTATATGGGTACAGTGTAGCATGACCGCGCAATTGTCATTCAAAGTGTGAGAGCGCTGAAAGCTAAAAATTGGTCTGGATGGGAAGGGGGTTTAAGTGCAAAGAAGGCAAGTAGTTAAAGGTGGGAGGACAATGTAATAGAGCAGCACGAAATGCCAGCAGAATGCTTGGATATATAGGGAGAGGTATAAGCAGTAGAAAGAGAGAAGTGCTTATGCCGCTGTACAGAACACTGGTGCGACCTCACTTGGAGTATTGTGCGCAGTACTGGAGGCCATATCTCCAGAAGGATATAGATACTCTAGAGAGAGTTCAGAGAAGAGCTACTAAACTAGTACATGGATTGCAGGAAAAAACTTACCAGGAAAGGTTAAAGGACCTTAACATGTATAGCTTGGAAGAAAGAAGAGACAGAGGGGATATGATAGAAACTTTTAAATACATAAAGGGAATCAACTCGGTAAAGGAGGAGAGCATATTTAAAAGAAGAAAAACTACCACAAGAGGACACCGTTTTAAACTAGAGGGGCAAAGGTTTAAAAGTAATATGAGGAAGTATTACATTACTGAGAGAGTAGTGGATGCATGGAATAACCTTCCTGCAGAAGTGGTAGCTGCAAATACAGTGAAGGAGTTTAAGCATGCATGGGATAGGCATAAGACTATCCTTCATATAAGATAGGGCCAGGGACTATTCATAGGATTCAGATATATTGGGCAGACTAGATGGGCCAAATGGTTCTTATCTGCCGACACATTCTATGTTTCTATGTTTCTATATGGTCTTGGCCATCGTGCTGAAGCTCAGTTTCAGGGTCTTGACAATCTTCTTATAGCCTAGGCCATCTTTATGTAGAGCAACCGAGCGCGTAGCCTACTTGTTTGTTGAACCTGGTCCGACAGCTTCTGGTTCCGGTGACATCCTTTTCTTTGCGGTCCACGCTGGTTGTCTCCCGGTGGCCACGGGACAACTTAACTCCTGGCTTACTACACCATACAGCTCAGTGGACTGCTCTGGTCTTGGGAAAATCCGGGACGGCTCCTCACTATACAGCAATATTATGAGCTTGTCTACTCCTGCATCCTGTGAGTCTTTTTAACCCATGTGTGGGAATTTTTTTTCTAATATACTACACTTAGGTGGCGCTTCCTTCTTGCCCTCCCTTTTCTTTTTTCAGACATAGAGCCTGCTAGACTGCTGACGCAATCCATAGACTGTATGTACTATGTCTGTCAATAGACAATTTTATATGGATTAGATTTTTCACTGTATTGTCTTACCTTAGCGAATCACCCCTGCGCCAGATTTTTTGTTTTGTGACATACACCCACGCCCGGTTGCGACTCTGCGAGACGTTTAACTCACGGGCCAGCCTCTGTCAGCCAATGGTCCCTTGGCTGACAGCTCCCCTACTTCGGTGGTGAGGATTCTGTCTGGAGGGTTACCCGCACCATGGAAGTTTAAGTACAATCCCCCCTCCCCCCTTTTGGCTTTTTTTTTTAGGTGGATGCGGGTAACCTCCAGGGATGGTCAGACCTGCCTGCAGGTTCCCTCCTCCCTCCCATCCTTAAATCACTCAGTGAGCTGGGCTACCTCTACTCCCTTTCCCCCCTGTTTGGACCTGGATTCTGGTGGGGTTCCAAGGGCCCGAGAAGAGGATGAAGCAGAGACCCCACTCTGTAAGGGTCCTTGGATAGTGTATGTCCTGCCCTGGAACTCTGGAGGGGTCCCAGTGTAGGAGACCCTCTAGGTGAATGCCCTACTGTTTGCAGTGTGGGTATAGTGCAGGGGGATCCCAGTGCAGAGATCGGTGCAGAGTGCGCAGTGGAGTCTCCCCTAATGGGTGTCCTACCTTCAGGGGGTGTCCCCTTGCAGAGGGTGCAGTAAGGATCCTGGCAGCATGCTTCAGCATCTGTAGCTGATGGCAGTCATTTTTCCTTAGTCTGGCTGGTCTCCAGCTAACAGCCATGTTTGTGTAGCCCATTGATGTCACGGGGGCCATTTTTCCTTAGCTCGCGAGATGACCAAAGCCTTGTGGGGATACTGAAGCTCTCCTCTTCCTCAGTTTCCTCCTCCTGTGCCCGGGACATATGAACAGTAGATGGCATCCATGGTGATGCTGGGTCTGAATTTTCAGCTCTAGAGCTCTGATCAATAGGGTGAGTCCTTGGGGGGTCCCTATTATCTCTCTGCTGATAGGTACCCTAAGCCTTGGGGGGATCCTTTAGTGGTGCCAAAAGATCGTTTTTGTACTGCAAGATCTTCCTTTCCTTATGGAGCCTCAGGGTCGCATCTCCCCCACTGACCCCCCTCATGGAGGTGGCAGACCCTTCAGAACCCCAGCTTTGCTTTGACGGTGGTCCTGCAGTTCTTGCTGCAGTGTCGCAGGTGGAAGGGGCATGTGGGCAAAGGGCCAGGAGGAAGCGCCCCCCCCCCCCCCCCCCCGCCTTTCCTTGCTCTGTCTCATCTGATTCTGAGCCTGATGCTGCCGTTAACATGGCCTGTCCAGGGGGACTTAATATCACACCCCCAGAACCATCCGATAGTGAGGATGATACCCCCATGGTCACAGCAGCGGATTAAAAAGCGCTGGTAGAGGCACTTTTCACTGCAGTGTGTGAGACTTTAAAATCGGAGGATGCAGCTGATGTAGCCATGGAAGTGGCTGTGTCATTTGCTACGCATGAGTCACTTCACACTCCAAGAGGTTTTTTCTTATGTGCCTTATTTTGACAGGTTTTCCTGTAAGAAATGGGACCAACCAAAATTCCCCTGTGTGGTCCTCAAACGATTTGCTGTACGTTACCCTTTTGAGGAGTCACTTTTTTAAAAAAGTGGACTAGTCCACCTGTGGTTGACCCTCCTGTTTCCAGGTTGAACAAAGCTACCATGATCCCAGTAGATGAATCTCCGTCCGCCAGTCTTTGCCTCAGTCCTGGTGTCTCAGACCCTAACTCAGGGGTCTTCAATCTATGGCCCTCCAGTTGTTCAGGAACTACAATTCCCATCATGCCTAGTCATGGCTGTGAATGTCAGAGTTTTACAATGCCTTATGTGTAGTTCCGCAACAGCTGGAGGGCCGTAGTTTGAGGACCCCTGCCCTAACTTAATGGGCCAAGCTTTTGCACCAGGGCCTGGGGGTTAGCAGGTCCTCGCTGCTTATGTTGATTTAGCAGACCAGCTGGTCCATGGACTGCAGTTTTTGTGATGAAGCTTTGGATACTGTGCTGTCCAAATACAGGTCCTGTGCATTTTTGTTTCAGCGAAAGTGATTAGGCACGTGCTGGGGCTTAAGAATTGGTCCACAGACCAAGCCTCTAAGGAAGCTCTCATTGATCTACCCTTTCAAGGTGATCGCATGTTTGGGGCTACCCTGGATGACATCATTAAGGGTATCACAGGGGCGGGAGATTACCTTCCTGCCATAGTCTAGGAAAGGGAAGGAGTATTGTCGCAGATAGGGGCCCTCCTTCTCAGCACATAGAAAATGATTCTGTTGTTCTTGGACAGAGAATAAGGGAAATAGATCTTTCAAATCTTCCCTGGGAGGTTCCAAGCATCCTTGGCCTGGTAAGCCTAGAGCTAGCTTCTCCAGACCCGCAGACAAGACCCTTTCAGCATGAAGGTCTGCCCTTACCCATTATTGGGGTGGGGGGACATCTTTGCTGGTTTCCGACCTTGTGGACCTCTTTCATGAGTGTCAAGGAGATCCATGAAATGATTATTTTGGGTGTGAGTAGATTGGAGCTCATCCTCAAACCTTTTCTGTGGCTCGGATCTTAACCATTCTTCAACCCAGTAGTTATGATCTATGGAGCGCTGTGTCTGTGAATGAACTTTTTTTTCTAATGGGAAGCCATAGTTCTACTTTAACTCCAATTAAGGCAAAGTCAAGTACACAGATGATTTTAGGATCATCAATGGCATTTGCAGCCAATACAGTGAATTTTTACAATGACAGTACTGTTTTTGTGGTCCTGTGATCTCCATTGTGTCAGCCAGCACAGGCTGCTGGGCAGAAGAGGGAATGCTCCAATAACAGTTGGTAGAGCCATGAAGCGGAGATATCATGCATGGGCTTCAATGGCCCATTCATTGTCAGTGCCTCCTCCTCTCCCCTGCAGCTGTGCCAGTAGTTGGATCACATGATCAAAGAAGTCTGAACATGGGTAAGCATATGCACCTTTCTTACACAGGTTAGTTAGCATAACTGTTAGGCGGGGATGGGTGAATTTTAAGGTTAGTTAGTGTAAAATGGAATTTAACTTCAATATATCGGATAAGTACCCATAAAAGACAATGTGTAATGCAGCTAAATGTCAACAGTATGATGTGTTCTCTGAAGAGTAGGTTTGGTCCTGCTTTCTTAAAGCTTGGGTCCTTCTTCCTTTAAAGCTAACTTGTAATTTGCCCACTCTTGGCAAAGTAAACATTTTTGTGCATCGTAAACACCGTAAGTTATCCATGCTGACGTTTCCCCCACACTCTCCTGTCTCCCCCATTCAGTGCCAAGATACGTAAAAATACCTCCAGACATTTCCTCCTACTCATGGCTATGCACACTCTTCTAAATGATTGACCATTCAGGCAATGATCACTGTTTTATGAGTGGCAGAGGGGTTGACTCATTGCTTATCCCGCAACTAGAAGCTTTGGTGGTAGGCAAGCACATGGAACGCAAGTGCAGGCCCTGCCTACAGAGTCTTTTATGGAATAAACCTAGTATGCCTCATATTGACTACGTTTTCTGAACAATACATTTTAATGGTCTCATAGTGAAGGAGGGCATATATACAACCAATATATATTATGGTGTCAATTTTTTTTTTTTTTTCAAGACTTGTTTCTTCTTTTACGATGTTTAATTGATATACCCTCACTCAGCATGTTAAGAGATACATATTAACTAATTTAAACCTATATTAAAATATGTCAGAAGGCTAATTTGCCAGAACAAAGAACAAAACCCCTGTTTGTCATCTATAGCCAGGTAGCATGTAACTCGCTATTTGTTTGCTTGATTGGCTGCATCTTAAACATTCTCTTGAAAAGGTCACAGCCATCCTACATAGACATAAGCCAACATAATTGATTTGTTTAACGGGTTAAATGAAGGCGGTCGAAGGCTGGTTTTAACAATGGATGCTTGTAAGCAATTAGTAGACAATGAGGTATCAAAATAACCTCTTATAGTACGGAACATCAGTTCGAATATACAAAACATTGCCTGCCAATTTCCTGCTCAGCGCTGAGGGTTAAAATGTCTACCCAAACTCAGAGCTTCCTGTATGACCTTAGGAGCACCAAGAGAGGAGACATTTTCTTTGAAATGAGTGGAAAGTACATTTCTAGCTCATAGAATATTTACAGGGAGCCTTTTAAATCCAAAGGTAATGTCAATCATCTGTTCTTCTTGGTAAATTGATCGACATTCTAGATTTCAAATAAAAAGTCAATACATATTTGGAGAGGATGGGTTTTTTCTTTCTCTACAGTAAGGTTTTTTTTTTTTTTTTAACTGTCAGATTTGGACTACTTAGACTAATCTGTGAGCTGTGTGTGTTTAAAATGATTATCCAAATAAAATGGAATTCTGCATCTTCTTTCAATAGTAGCATGATGGACTCCTACCTCATAATTGGCACCATGACATTCGCCTGCCTATTGTTTGGTGAGCCTAAATATTTTTCAGATGTATATATTCATAGAATGTTCCTTGCCTCAAGTTTAGACACTCCCCTAATCAAAGTGATAGACGCAAGAAAGGCAACCTTGCAGAAAAGAAGTGAGAGCAGTTTCTAACAAGAGAGCTCTGCTGACCAGTATTTTACCCCAAGCACTCATCCCATGTGAAACCAACATAAATCCCAGGCACAAGTTATCTGACAGAATATCCCAATGCATCCACACAGAAGCATACTGCTCCTGGAAAAAACTCCAAATACTGTCTAGCTAAAGACCCTGACTTTGCCTGCTTTTGGTGGTATTGGCAAAATGCATGGCTAACTCCCCTGTGTGCAGTGACAGTTTGCATGGTTGCACTTGCCAGGGAAAAAAAAAACAAAAAAACATCTGCATGGTACTTAAGTACAATTACATCAACCACTGGAACTGTAAGGGTTATTACACTGAACAAAATTATAAATGAAACACTTTTGTTTTTGACCCCATTTTTCATGAGCTGAACTCAAAGATCTAAGACTTTTTCTATGTACACGTGTAGCACCACCCCCGCAGGAGCTGCTGATTAGATTATTGGGTCTACGTCCTGCCTAACAACCCACAGAATTGGCTCGAACCCTCCCTAGGCACAACTGACCCAGAATAGGACTGGAATACCAAATGGCTACACAGATTGGAATATAACACTTCAATAAATAATAATGACCTGTTACCTCTCTCCAGCTGCAGTCCTTCTGGGTAATACAAGGTGACCACACACAAGCTTGCTTTTAAACAGGAAAGTTATTTACTGTAAATCAAATAAACAGTTTCGATACAGTAAAATATGACTTTGTAAAAGGATATACTAATTAATTAATCAAAGATAAGATAAATACTGTGATATCACTCCTCAAGGGCACATTAATTGTTTCAGGAAATGTCTCAGAGCCTATAGGACCACCATCTTAATCACTATTATACTTTTGGAGATAAGGCTCAGCATTCAGTTAGACACAGTATCAGAATGTCAGACCTATCTGAGTCCGCTGTTTCTTCTCTATATCTTCGCTAGCAACGTTGGTGCACTCGCAATTTGTAATCCACATTGAGGATGGGTGATCAATAGAGAGAATGGCAGCAAACAGTTAGTAATCACCGCGGGGTGTCTGTGCAGGATTGCCGGTAAAACTTCTGTGAGAGACGTACTGGGCCACCTGGTATATTGCCTTCTACTACTCTAAGGCTAATCCTGACTAAAGTTACTTCTTTGATAGATAGAGTCAGTTTTTGGGCAGGTGCCCTCTCACCAACAGGACTGTCTCCCAGGAAGCCTCCGCTGCTGTCTCAGTCTCCGGCCTCTGTCACCAGCCGCGCTAGGTATTTGGGGTGGATGAGTCTGGTCTCTGTAGAACATCGATGGGACCTCCAGGAGGGATCCTCTACTGGAGATGAAACACTGCAACTTAGTCACTTAAGGCCCAGGAGTTTCGGCCTAGCATACAGCATCAGCCCACAGCACTGGCATCCTGCTTGTCTCACTGTGTCTTTCCCAAGAGAGTGAGCCTGGCTCCTCCCTTCCTTTATAAAGCTTCCCCCAGAAGGCTGTGCGGTGCAGCAGTGCACCCTGGTACTCTCAAAGCACTATGGGCGATGAAGACTGCTCAACTTCCTGAAAGGAAAATAACATCAAAAGAAATTCCATAGCCGCTGCAATGTGTCCTTTTGGCCACTAGATGGAGCCGAGTTCCTCTCAAATGTCAAGCAGCAGTCTTTTAGAACTTGTATAATGGAAGACCCCGCTACACACAAAAGGCCTATTTCTCTCAAATATTGTTCACAAACCTGTCTCTAAATCGGTGCTTTGCTACAAATGCACTTGAAATGTATTATATTGTATAAAGAGATACTTATACTTTTGAACTTAATTTATTGACTGTACATTTGTTTCCCTTTCCCCCCCTTTCCAGGTTTGTGGGATACTCCTGAAGTTTTGATAGAATTTTTGTAGGGGGCGGCTGCCCCAGAGCCAACGGGACGTGGCTCATTTTTGGTGGGGGGTGGATGTAGCACCCTCCTAGGTACAGTGCCTTGCAAAAGTATTCTGCCCCCTTGAACTTTGCGACCTTTTGCCACATTTCAAGCTTCAAACATAAAGATATAAAAGTGTAATTTTTTGTGAAGAATCAACAGCAAGTAGGACACAATCATGAAGTGGAACGAAATTTATTGGATAATTCAAACTTTTTTAACAAATAAAAAACTGAAAAATTGGGCGTGCAAAATTATTCAGCCCCTTTACTTTCAGTGCAGCAAACTCTCTCCAGAATTTCAGTGAGGATCTCTGAATGATCCAATGTTGACCTAAATGACTAATGATGATAAATAGAATCCACCTGTGTGTAATCAAGTCTCCGTATAAATGCACCTGCACTGTCATAGTCTCAGAGGTCCATTTAAAGTGCAGAGAGCATCATGAAGAACAAGGAACACACCAGGCAGGTCCGAGATACTGTTGTGGAGAAGTTTAAAGCCGGATTTGGATACAAAAAGATTTCCCAAGCTTTAAACATCCCAAGGAGCACTGTGCAAGCGATAATATTGAAATGGAAGGAGTATCAGACCACTGCAAATCTAGACCTGGCCGTCCCTCTAAACTTTCAGCTCATACAAGGAGAAGACTGATCAGAGATGCAGCCAAGAGGCCCATGATCACTCTGGAGGAACTGCAGAGATCTACAGCTGAGGTGGGAGACTCTGTCCATAGGACAACAATCAGTCGTATACTGCACAAATCTGGGCTTTATGGAAGAGTGGCAAGAAGAAAGCCATTTCTTAAAGATATCCATAAAAAGTGTTGTTTAAAGTTTGCCACAAGCCACCTGGGAGACACACCAAACATGTGGAAGAAGGTGCTCTGGTCAGATGAAACCAAAATCAAACTTTTTGGCAACAATGCAAAACGTTATGTTTGGCATAAAAGCAACACAGCTCATCACCCTGAACACACCATCCCCACTGTCAAACATGGGGGTGGCAGCATCATGGTTTGGGCCTGCTTTTCTTCAGCAGGGACAGGGAAGATGGTTAAAATTGATGGGAAGATGGATGGAGCCAAATACAGGACCATTCTGGAAGAAAACCTGATGGAGTCTGCAAAAGACCTGAGACTGGGACGGAGATTTGTCTTCCAACAAGACAATGATCCAAAACATAAAGCAAGATAAACAATGGAATGGTTCACAAATAAACATATCCAGGTGTTAGAATGGCCAAGTCAAAGTCCAGACCTGAATCCAATCGAGAATCTGTGGAAAGAACTGAAAACTGCTGTTCACAAACGCTCTCCATCCAACCTCACTGAGCTCGAGCTGTTTTGCAAGGAGGAATGGGCAAAAATTTCAGTCTCTTGATGTGCAAAACTGATAGAGACATACCCCAAGCGACTTACAGCTGTAATCGCAGCAAAAGGTGGCGCTACAAAGTATTAACTTAAGGGGGCTGAATAATTTTGCATGCCAAATTTTTCAGTTTTTTATTTGTTAAAAAAAGTTTGAAATATCCAATAAATTACGTTCCACTTCATGATTGTGTCCCACTTGTTGTTGATTCTTCACAAAAAAAATTCAGTTTTATATCTTTATGTTTGAAGCCTGAAATGTGGCAAAAGGTCGCAAAGTTCAAGGGGGCCGAATACTTTCGCAAGGCACTGTAGGTGCTAGGAAAAATCATCTATTGTTCCTTCTGCTTATCAGGGGGGGCTGATCTGTTAGGTTGCCTGTTGCATGTCTCCAGGTGTGATTCACTAGGTCTGAGGGAGTGTCCCCACTGTATCCAATGAGGGAGCTAGTTGGACCGTGGAGGAAACCCAGCCAGTGACACATTGGCTTTTGTGGGAGTCCCAGTGGGAGGGCATTCTTGCAATGCATCCTGGGATTGCTCATAAAAGCCGGGGGGACATGTGACAAGGTGTCTTTGGCAGGAAGCAGAGTCCCAGGAGGAGGCAGACGGTTGGTCTCTCCTCCTGCTGAGTATGAGGAAGAGGGTCTAGGGCAGTTGGACTAGTGGACCAGGTGTGGCACTAGGCTGCAGAGGATCCAGTGTAGCTGATTGTAGGGTTGCTGGCAGAGTGTCCATGAGTACTGTGGGACTTGACAAAGGGTCGGCCCAGGAAGGGGACCACTCCAGTGAAGTTAGGGGATCAAGGAGCTAGCTCACACAGAGAGAAGTACAGTAAAGGGGTTGCCATGTAGAACCCTGAAGAATAGGGATAAAGGGGATGCCTAGTTGGGCCCTGAAGAGCGATTCACAGAGTAATACAAGTCCATTAAATTCTTCTTCACCACTATTGACAAGGTGAAGCAGCGGCCTTGCCGCACTCAGTTATCTCTAGACATCCCAGCGAATTGTGCATAGTTTGTTCAAGTTGGAGTATCCCACTCATCCCTTCTCCTATCCAAGTTCTCAAATAAAACTACAAAAAAACAAAACCCCTAAACTGTTTCTTGACTGACCCAAGCACTTTGAAAATGCTAAACCGTGATGTTGTTGCTACGGGTAACCCAGGGGAATCCGTAACCAGCAGCTCCCAAGGTAGTAGTGCTACATATGAGATATAGTTATGTAATTTTTTTTTTTTTTTTTTTACTAGTAATGGTGGTGATCAGTGACTTATAGTGGGACTGTGTAAGGTTCTGGCACTCTCAGTGCCTCCTATCACATTTATTCCGGGTGATTTCCATCTACCTAGACAGAAGAAACACATATAGGTTTGTTTCCCTTTAAGGCTGAAGCTGTCATCACCCAGCGCCGGACTAGATGGCTATTTAGGGCGTCGGTTCTCACTCACATGTGTTCGTTCAAACACCAGTACCTGGATACTAATCTTGCTTGAAGCTTCCATGCTTGCAAGCTCTCCTCGCTGACGAACCTCGCTGCGCTGATCCCTGCATCCTGCTACTGGATCATCCGCATCTCCTGAGCGATCCTTCGGCTATCGCTATTAGTGCTAAGTACCCCACAGGGGAAATCTCTATAGACTTGTACTAGGCTTACACTATTTAGCTCTGCATAGCAAGGACTGTCTTTTACATCTGCATAACTAGATTGCTAGCTCTTGAGGCTACTGCTACTATTTCCTGCACTGGGTTGTACTCTCCTGTATGCACCTGCTACTCTGTCATCTGTTATCATACATGATCGCTAACCCTTCCTGCATCCATCTGCACTGTCTCACCTCAAGTGTCTGTCACCTACCACTTCCACTCAAACCTATCCCTAAAACCTTTATCATTGTCTTACCACATGTATATAAAGTCACACTAGGAACCAGCTTAATTACTGTGTGTATTTACTGGCTGAAATAAGACCTTCCATACATGATGAGTCATTGAGGTTGGGATTGGTATCTCAGCATATCTCCTACATGACTACTGACGTTGGAACTACTTCTGCAGCTGAAAATCCACACCTTATAAGAAACGCAAGGAGCGTTACAGATTGAACGAACCCAAAAAATGGATTCAGCAGAAGTAGCCACTCAGGTGACACAATTAAAACAGCAGGTATCTGCGTTAATACACGCACTTGCTGAATTGAAAAACGACAATCAGGCTCTGTCGCAGCAGGTAATTAGACTGACACAACTTACCTCTGCACAGTCTCCTGAACCCAAGATAAATCCCCCTTTGGCATTTACAGGCGATCGCAAAAAATTTTGCGAATTTAAAAACGCATGTGAGTTACTTTTTTTGCTAAAACCTCGTACCTACCTTACTGATCACATTAAGGTTTGTACTATTATTTCTTACCTATCAGGCGATCCTCGAGCCTGGGCAGATTCTCTTTTTGAAAAAAACGACCAGCTTCTCAACTCCTATGCCTTGTTCCTGGCAGAGCTCACTAGCCTATATGATGACCCCAATAGGCAGAGTACTGCCGATCTTCAGTTAAGATACTTGAAACAAGGAAAAAGGCCTGTAGAAGACTTTGTCGCAGAATTCAAGAGATGGACCCTTGATTCAGGATGGAATGATGCATCTCTGAAAACCCAATTTAGGCTTGGCCTATCAGAAGCCGTCAAGGACGAGCTCGCCCGAGCAGAGATGCCAAAAACCCTGGATACATTGATACAACTCAGTATCACCATAGATAGAAGACTACGAGAAAGGAAGTCTGAAAAAATGGAAATGCCATTATCCAGTTCTTCTCAGAATTCAGCTATTGACCCCACTCCTAAACCCGCTCCAGGTAACCACAGACCCCGGCTACCTAAGGAAAAAAGGAGACCTAGTAGATATGGTGATCCTGCCTGGTCATGGTCCGAGCCTGCCTCAAACAGTCGACCTTGTCACTCTGACACATCCCATTTGGACCCTGATCCTACAGAGATGGATGAGGAGCCTATGGAGATTGGTGCCATACATGCTAGGTTGTCCTCACAAGAAAAAAGAGATCACAGGAGAATCTGTGGCCTTTGTTTTTATTGTGGTGAAGGGGGACATTTCATTACATTCTGCCCAACCAGACCCCATAGGCCTAAGGCTCTCCCAATGGAGGCCAGGCGAATCCGAAGGGTCTTCCCTGAAAAACAGCCTGGAAATTATCAAGGCTGTTGCCAGCCCTGTCCCCGTTCTATATCAGTGAAGGACACCCAGAAATTAACAAATATTGGAATAGATATTCCTTCAACTCCAGTGAACTTTATACCACGTTCAAAAAACCCTCCTGTACCACCTCCTGAGGATACTCCTATTTTTGCAAGCACATTTCTGGCTTCCGATGAAAATACAGAGATTCTTGCACCTGACTGCGTACGTGCTTCTAATGGCACGGTGGTATGTAGGAAGGATCTGAGGATGTTTGAAGAAGCATTGGTTGCTAGGTCTACTAGGATTACTTCGGATGGTTATGCGTCCGATTCTAGTGAGGGGTCCATGTAGCAGACACCCTAACAACAAGTGATCCGATTCTCATCGGTTACCAACCTGATCCGATTTTCATATCGGCAACAAGGGATCCGATTCTCAGATCGGTTACCAACCTGATCCGATTCTCATATCGGCAACCATTTTTTTTTTTTTTTTTTCCGATTTTCATATCGGAGACCAGTCTTATCCGATTCTCGTATCTGCAACCAGTATTATCCGATTCTCATATCGGCAACCAATTTTTTTTTTCTTCCCGATTTTCATATCGGCAACCAGTCTTATCCGATTCTCGCATCGGAGACCAGTCTCATTCCGATTCTCATATCAGCAACAAAAAAAAAAAAAAAAATGTTTTTTTTTTTTCCTTCCGATTTTCGCATCGGCAACCAGTCTCATGTGATTCTTATATCAACAACCAGCCTTAGAGGCCTTCCGGAGCTGGCCTTACGGGGGGGGGGTAATGTAAGGTTCTGGCACTCTCAGTGCCTCCTATCACATTTATTCCGGGTGATTTCCATCTACCTAGACAGAAGAAACACATATAGGTGTGTTTCCCTTTAAGGCTGAAGCTGTCATCACCCAGCGCCGGACTAGATGGCTATTTAGGGCGTCGGTTCTCACTCACATGTGTTCGTTCAAACACCAGTACCTGGATACTAATCTTGCTTGAAGCTTCCATGCTTGCAAGCTCTCCTCGCTGACGAACCTCGCTGCGCTGATCCCTGCATCCTGCTACTGGATCATCCGCATCTCCTGAGCGATCCTTCGGCTATCACTATTAGTGCTAAGTACCCCACAGGGGAAATCTCTATAGACTTGTACTAGGCTTACACTATTTAGCTCTGCATAGCAAGGACTGTCTTTTACATCTGCATAACTAGATTGCTAGCTCTTGAGGCTACTGCTACTATTTCCTGCACTGGGTTGATCTCTCCTGTATGCCCCTGCTACTCTGTCATCTGTTATCATACATGATCGCTAACCCTTCCTGCATCCATCTGCACTGTCTCACCTCAAGTGTCTGTCACCTACCACTTCCACTCAAACCTATCCCTAAGACCTTTATCATTGTCTTACCACATGTATATAAAGTCACACTAGGAACCAGCTTAATTACTGTGTGTATTTACTGGCTGAAATAAGACCTTCCATACATGATGAGTCATTGAGGTTGGGATTGGTATCTCAGCATATCTCCTACATGACTACTGACGTGGAACTACTTCTGCAGCTGAAAATCCACACCTTATAAGAAACGCAAGGAGCGTTACAGACTGCGATATTGCCGGGTGCAAATTAGATACCGAACTTACACTTTTTTGGGGACCAGTGAGACTAATGCAGTGAGGGAAAAAAGTATTTGATCACTTAGTACTTGGTGGCAAAACCCTTGTTGGCAATCAGAGGTCAGACTTTTCTTGTAGTTGGCCACCAGGTTTGCACACATCTTAGTCAGGAGGGATTTTGTCCCACTCCTCTTTGCAGATACTCTCAAAGTCATTAAGGTTTCGAGGCTCGAGTTTGGTAGCTCGAACCTTCAGCTCCCTACACATATTTTATATGGTATTAAGATCTGGAGATAGGCTAGGCAACTCTAGTAACCTTAATGTGTTTCTTCTTGAGCCCTTCTTTTGTTGCCTTGGCTGCATGTTTTGGGTTATTGGTATGCTGGAATACCCATCTACAACCCACTTTCAATGCCCTGGCAGAGGGAAGGAGATTCGGTACAGTACAGAAGAAGGTTGGACGGTACATGGCCCCGTCCATCGTCCCTTTGATGTAGTGAAGTTATCCTGTCCCCTTAACAGAAAAACACCCACAAATTATAATGTTTCCACCGCCATGTTTGACGGTGGAGATGGTGTTCTTGGGGTCATAGGCAGCATTCCTCCTCCTCCAAACATGACGAGTTGAGTTGATGCCAAAGCGCTCGATTTTGGTCTCATCTGACCACAACACTTTCACCCAGTTCTCCTCTGAATCATTCAGATGTTCCTTTGCAAACATTACACGGGCCTGTACATGTGCTTTCTTGAGCAGGAGAACCTTACTGGCGCTGCAGGATTTGAGTCCTTCATGGAGTAGTGCGGCTTGGCGATGGTTTTGTAGCCAATTCCAGCCTTGTGTAAGTCTACAGTCTTGTCCCTGAGATCCTTTGACAGCTCTTTGGTCTTGGCCATGGTGTGGAGATTGGAATCCGATTTGCTTCTGTGGACAGGTGTCTTTTATACAGGTAACAAGCTAAGTTTAGGAGCACTCCCTTTAAGGGAGTGCTCCTAATCTCAGCTCGTTACCTGCACCTGGGAGCCATAAATCTTGCTGGTTGATAGAGGATCAAATACTTATTTCACTCATTAAAAATGCAAATCAATTTATAACTTTTATAAAATGCGTTTTTCTAGATAATTTTGTTGTTATTCTGTCTCTCACTGTTAAAATAAACCTACCATTAAAATTCTAGACTGATCATTTCTTTGTCAGTGGGCAAACTTACAAAATCAGCAGGGGATCAAATACTTTTTTTTCCCCTCACTGTACAGTGACCAGTGCTAGAAATATGTACTGTCACTGTACTAATAACACTGGCTGGGAAAGGGTTAAATATCAGGGGCAATCAAAGGGTTAAATGTATGCCTACCTGGTGATTCAGTGTAGTGGGGGAGGTGCTTTTACTAGTGAAAGGCATGGATCTGTATTTCTGCTTTACAGGAACACCGGATCCATGTCTTCTGTACAAAACAATCAGCGGCTGCTGGCCGACATTGGTCAGCTCCTGCTGTGTAGATTTACGGCAGGAGAGAGCCGCTTGCGGTGCGCACTCATGCCCAATACCCGGAAATGCAGGATCACGTATGCCCTGTAGCAGTAAATGTGCTATAGGGCGGTCAGCAAGCAGTTAAATGAAAGTGCGTGTGTCTATAGTTCAGCTTAACCTCTTGCTGACCACCCACTGTAGTATTACTGCAGCAGGGCAGCTTGGCTGCGCAAAATCACGTAGTACTACGTGATTTCGTGCACGAGGTCTTCAGACACAGCGGGATGCGGGCCGCGGGAGGAGCGGCGGTGATTGCCACCGGCCTCTCACAATCATCAGATAAACTGACAGAAGACCCGCCTGCTTATGTAATCAAAGCAGGCAAGTCTTCTGTCAGACAGGCAGGGAGAGATCAGAAGTTTCAGCTAAGCTACAACCCCAATCTCTCTGTGCCTGTCACAGAACCCCCCCACAGTGAGCAAGCATATTTAGGCACACATTAACCCCTTTGATCACCCCCAGTGTTTACCCCTTCCCTGGTACTGTCATTTATAGAGTAACAGTGCATATTATTTAGCACTGATTACTGTATTAATGTCACTGGTCCCCAAAAAGTGTCAAAAATGTAATTAAGGGGACGGATCTGTCCACTGCAATGTCGCAGTCCTGCTAAAAAACGCTGATCACCGCCATTACTAATAAACAAAAAAAATAAATAAGTCCAAAAATCGATTCTGTAGTTTGTAAACGCTATAACTTGCGCACACCAATTAAAATATGCTTTTTGGGTCCTTTTTGACGGGCGTTCCGTATGTCCGTTTTTCCTCCCATTCGCTTGCAGATGAAAAACGGACATAATATATGTCTATGGGATTGCGGACGTTAGCGGATAACCATCTGCTGACATCCGTTTTGCGTCCATTCTGTTCTGTTCCATTTTTTGAGACGGAAGAGAACCCTATTTTTCTTCCGTTTAAAAAACAGAACGGACGCAAAAACGGATGTCAGCTGTGTCATCCGCGAACGTCCGCAATCCCATAGACATACATTATGTCCGCTTTTCATCCGCAAACGGATGGATGAAAAATGGACATACGGAATGGACCCTACAAAAGTGTCATCCGTGTCCGTTTAAAAAAAAAAAAAAGTGCCTGAGCGGAAAAAAAAAGGGACCGTGCCGTGTGAAAGGACTCTTTGGGATTTTTTGTTACCAAAAAAATGTAGCAGAATACAAATTAACCTAAGCTAATAAAAAGATTTTATTTTTTTTATTGGGAATGTTTTATAGCAGAAAGTAAAAAATATGGCGTTTTTTTCAAAATTGTCGCTCTTTTTTAGTTTATAGCGCAAAATCTAAAATTCTCAGAGGTGATCAAATACCACCAAAAGAAAGCTCTATTTGTGGGAAAAAAAGGACATCAATTGTATTTGGTTACAGCGTTGCACGACCGCACAATTTTTCGTTAAAGTAACGCAGTGCTGAATTGCACAAAATGGCCTGGTCATTAAGGGGGTAAAACCTTCCGGAGCTGAAATGGTTAAATACTTCTTTCTGGTCTTGAAGTGGTTACTGCCCCTGTATTTTTATTTTTTTTAAACATTTTTACTAGTCTCCAAATCTGACATCCTGATTCTTGTCTCTATTAGGCCACTGCACAGAATGAATGAAATCACAAGCTGGCACGATTCCACTAAACCAATCTAATTGTCATTCTATTAGTAGGGTAAGATTTCTACAGCCCTCATCAGGCAATTAGAACCATATTGATGAAAATTTCTGTGGCAAGCCCAACACCTAATGTAATATTGTGATTACATTAAACCCAATACACAAAACTGCTTTATAGGAAAATGCCACTCACAGCACTGTTCTTGTTTATTCAAGTAGATATCCAATTTTATATTCACTTTTTGCAAAAGTGTCTTTCAAATATTTTGCCAACAGAAAATGTTCATTTGATTTTTCTTTTCTGTGGATATTTATATAGTCAAAGGATTCATACTGATTCATCATAAAGTACAGTAACTGTCAGCAGTCATTTGGATATTGCGTTACTGTAGTCTTATGAACGAACGATTAAGCACTTCAGCCCTGGAAGATTTACCCCCCCACCCTTCATGACCAGGTCATTTTTTACGATTAGGTACTGCATTACTTTAACTGATAATTGCGCTGTCGTGCGACACTGTACCCAAATAAAATTGATATCCTTTTTTTATCCACAAATAGAGCTTTCTTTTGGTGGTATTTGATCACCTCTGCGGTTTTTATTTTTTGCTCTATAAACAAAAAAGTCCGACAATTTTGGGAAAAAAAAAATATTTTTATTTTATGCTATAAAACATATCCAATATCAAATTTCTTCTTAAATTTAGGCCAATATGTATTCTGCTACATATTTTTTGGTAAAAAAAAATCCCAATAAGCGTTTATTGATTGGTTTGTGCAAAAGGTATAGTGTCTACAAACTATGGGATGTTTTTATGGAATTTTTTTTTTTTTTTTAATAGTAATGGCGGCTATCAGCATTTTTTAGCTGGACAAATCGGATACTATTTTACACTTTTTTGGGGACCAGTGACACTAATACAGTGATCAGTGCAAAAAAATATGCACTGTCACTATACTGATGACACTAGCAGGGAAGGGGTTAACATCAGGGGCAACCATCAAAGGGTTATATGTGTTCCCTGGGAGCGCTTGCTAACTATGTGGGGGATGCTTTGATTAGTGACAGCAGAAACACAGGATCTCCATCTTCCCCTTTCACCCTGCCTTGTTTACATAGGCAGACCGCTGTTCTGCCTCTCTACCGAACGAACGTGAGGTGCCGGTGAACATCAGACCCGCTGATTGGCTCCCACTGTGTCCAATCAGTGGGTTGCCAGCTGCTCGCATGCAGGCCCTAGACCCATTGCACGAAATCACGCACATGTACGTGATTTTGCGCAGGAGGGACGCCCTGCTGCAGTATATATATATATATATATATATATATATATATATATATATACATGGGGAAGTCCAGAAGAGGTTAAAGAATTTATAGACCTAACGTTTCATATTCCCGATATGTGCCTGCTGTACCAATGAAAAATATCCTGTTCTCTTTGTATTGCTTCCTTTGTGTGAAATCCCTGGTGTTCCTGCCAGTCCCTCTGCTTTCCTATCAAAAACTGACCACACCAAGCAGGAGAACACACTACTGTGGTCAGTGATCTACCTATGCTGGAAACTCAGGCAGCTCTCCTTCAATTATTACAATTGTCCCGACATGCCACCCCCCCCCCCCCCCCCTTGCACAGCCATTGGGAAGATCAGTTTAGTGGTGTTTCTCCTTCCCCAGCTCTCTGAGCTATGCAGTCGAGAATGGGTATCTGATCACTTAAAAAAAAGGGTAAAAAAGGTATTTATAATGCTTTATACATCTATACACAAATGTTTTGCTTTTCATTTCTATTCTAAATGGAATGGGTTGTTTTGCAAGATGATTGTTTACATTACTTACTTACATACTTTAAATCTAAATTGTTACAGCACCTGGGTATTGTTCAATGTCCTATTTATTAGGCCAATAAAGGCTCAATCCACTAATAGAGCTGAACCGCAAGGCCTGGCGGTTGGTTCGTGGCAAACTTTGCTCGTTCACAATTTGCCGATCTTGCGAACATATGGCGTTGTTTGCGGCGGCCATATTAATTTACATTGGGGAGAACTTTGACCCATGACACATCCATCAGGTGGAACAGGACAGCCAATTGAGACATTTCAGCTCATGGACATACCCCCTACCTTAGTAAATAGACCTGAGTTGGCTGCCATTTTACATTCTGCTTTTTGTCAGTGTAGGGAGAGGTTTGCTGTGGGGAGCAGGGACAGATTGTCAGTGACACATATCGCTCTGTTATAGGTCCACAAAAGTCCTTTTAACCAATTTACCACCGGAGGATTTTGCTGTCTTACGTCCAGGCCACTTTCTGCGATTCGGCGCTGTGCGCCTTTAACTGACAATTGCGCGGTCGTGCGATGCCGTACCCAAACGAAATTTACGTCCTTTTTTTTTTACCACAAACAGAGCTTTGTTTTGGTGGTATTTGATCACCTGTGCAATTTTTACTTTTTGCGCTATAAACAAAAAAAGAGCGTTTATTTTGAAAAAATAACAATATTTCTAACATTTTTTTATATGAAATTCCTCCCAAAAAAAATGTAAAAATCAAATTTTTTTAAAATTTTTGGCCAATTTGTTTTCTTCTACCTATGTTTGGTAAAAAAAATCACAATAAGCGTATTTTGATTGGTTTGCGCAAAAGTTATTGCGTTTACTAACTAAGGGAAAGATTTCTGTCATTTTTGGTGTTTTTTTTTTAACGAGTAATGGCGGCGATCTGCGATTTTTTTTTGCAGGACTGCGACATTGCGGCGGACAGATCGGACCCTTGACTGACATTTTTAACACTTTTGGGGGTACCAGTGATATTACTGCAGTAATCAGTGCTATATATATACACTGTTACTGTAAAAATGACACTGGCAGGGAAGGGGTTAATTTTATTGGAGAGGGAGGGGTTAATGTATGCCTGGTGCTTACTAACGTGTGTGGGGGGAGGTGACTGAGTGAGCCAGGGACAGATCGGATGTTCAGCTATGCTGAACACTCCGATCTGTCACTCCCTGTCAAATAGGAGATCCGCCCGCTCTGTTTACACAGGCGGGCGGATCTCCAAACTAGATTCCCCAACGATCGGGGAAGAGCGGCGGCGATCGCCACCGCTCCTCCCCTGGCCCGACTCCCGCTGTGAATGAAAACAGCGGGAGCGCGCCTCCGGCGGCGCGGCGCCTACAGGGGGATGAGTCCAGCGACGTAGGTCTACGTCGCTGGACGATAACGAGCCACTGTGCCGCAGTAGCAGCACAGTGGCCGGAGGTAAAGTGGTTAACCACTTGCCGACCAGTCACGTTGACTGTACTGCGGCAAAGTGGTTCATTATCATCTGGCGACGTAGACCTATGGGCAGATCTCTTAAGTGACAGGCAGGGTCAGATTGCAGGGTTCAGCATAGCTGCGATCTGTCCCTGTGTCACTCAGTCATCTCCCCCCACACACGTCAGTAAGCACCAGGCATATATTAACCCCTCCCTCTCCAATAAAAATTAACCCCTTCCCAGCCAGTGTCATTTTTACAGTAACAGTGCATATGTATAGCACTGATTACTGTAGTAATGTCACTGGTACTCCCAAAAGTGTCAAAAATGTCAGTCAAGGGTCCGATCTGTGCACCGCAATGTCGCAGTCCCGCAAAAAAAGACTGCAGATCGCCGCCATTACTCGTTTAAAAAAAAAACACCAAAAATGACAGAAATATTTCCCTTAGTTAGTAAACGCAATAACTTTTGCGCAAACCAATCAAAATACGCTTATTACAATTTTTTTTACCAAAAATATGTAGCAGAAAACAAATTGGCCTAAAATGATAAAAAAATGTTGATTTTTACATTTTTTGAGGGGAATTTCATATAAAAAAATGTGAAAAATATTGTTATTTTTTCAAAATTGTCGCTATTTTTTTGTTTATAGCGCAAAAAGTAAAAATCGCACAGGTGATCAAATACCACCAAAAGAAAGCTCTATTTGTGGGGGAAAAAAGGACATAAATTTCGTTTGGGTACGACGTTGCATGACCGTGCAATTGCCAGTTAAAGTCGCACAGTGCCGAATCGCAAAAAGTGGCCTGGACGTAAGACAGCAAAATCATCTGGTGGTAAAATAGTTAAGGACTGGTATTTGGTATAGGTGTACTATCTATATTGTCTCTTTTGTCAGTGTAGGTTGAGGTTTGCTGTGGGGAGCAGGGACAGATTGTCAGTGACACAGAGCGCTCTGTTATAGGTCCACAAAAGTCCTTTTAAGGACTGGTATTTGGTATAGGTGTACTATCTATATTGTCTCTTTTGTCAGTGTAGGGAGAGATTGTCAGTGACACAAATCGCTCTGTTATAGGTCCACAAAAGTCCTTTCAAGGACTGGTATTTGGTATAGGTGTACTATTCTTTGGTGTGCACTATATATAGGGGTGTAATACACATATAATATACTTTCTATTAGAAAGCATATTATAGTGGATTTGTATTGTGCACTGTGCAGCATTGTGACTGGTAAGGTGAGCGTTTCTGCAGCGATACTACAACTACAAACAGTGACAAAAGCACTTTTATAAAAGTATTATAACTGGTGTGATAGACCAGTGGCCCCCCTAAACGACAGATTGAAGTGGGGTGTTATCTAACAATATACTTTTATAACGGTGTATTTGGGTACTGCAAAAATGTTGCCTCTTTTGCTGCGTTAACTCTGCTACACACAGTGCCAAACTTACTGGCCAATTTTTTGTAGAACTGGTGTGATAGACCAGTGGCCCCCCAAAACCACAGATTGAAGCGGGGTGTTATATACCTTGTTCCACATATACTTCACTGGTCCTGCACTCCATTCAGCTTTACGTTCACAGACAGGTCAGTGGCTGACACCGCTCACTTTGACAGTTGGTAAAGTGGGGTGCGACAACGGTGCCAATCTGCTGAGCTTGCTGAAACAGGGCAAAATAACACACGTGCCATGCATGGCACATGTCCTGAACTTGGTCGTGCAGCGATTCATTGCCAAATACTCTGGGGTCCAGGACGGCTTGCGGCAGGCCAGGAAAATCTCGGGCCATTTCAGAAGATCTTACACAGCCATGGCTCGCCTTGCTGACATTCAGCGGCGACACAACCTGCTCATCAGGCATCTCAATAGTGACTGCCCGACGCGATGGAACTCAACCTTGTATATGCTTGATAGGCTGCTCCAGCAGAAATGTGCAGTTAACGACTACCTGTACGAACTCTGCGGCAGGACAGGTTCTGGGTAGCTTGGGTTTTATTCACCGCGCCAGTGGCTGCTCACGTGCGACGCATGCAGACTTCTGCGGCCATTTGATGAGATCACCAAACTGGTCAGTCGCGGTCAGGGCGGCATCAGTGACATTGTACCGTAAGCCTTCTTTCTGGAGCGTACATTGCTTCGTGTCATTGATCAAGCCGTCGAGGAGCAGGAGCAGGAAGATGAGGAAGTCGCAATGTTGGATGAATTCCCGGGGGGTGCTACTCTATCTGAGACAAGTCAACAACAGGAGTCTGAAGAGGAGTCAGAGGAGGATGGTGCCGGGGCGGATGAGGAGGAGCAGGAAGAGCATGCTGTAAACCTTTCTGGGATCCCTGATGTTGTCCGTGGATGGGGGAGGAGAACGAGGACGACATTATCCTGGATGATGAACTGGAACCAGGCCACTACACCGCTTCCAGTTTAGTGCAAATGGGGGTCTTTATGCTCCAGTGTTTTAAGGGGAACCCCCGTATAAAAAGCATAAATGGCAAGAACCATTACTGGGTGGCAACGTACTTAGACCCCCGGTACAAACAAAAAATGTTACCATCATCACAGAGGGTGGTCAGAATGCAGCACTTCCAGGCCTTGCTTCGAGAAATGCTGCATTCTGCTTTTGCGTGCGCTGGCAGAAGAATTTCCACTCACAGAAAAACAGTTGTGGGTACCAATCCAACAGCGCCTGCAAGAAGAGGGCATTTTGGAGATGTGTTGGTCACTTCTGATATGAGATGATTCTTTCAGCCGACCCATCGACAGCTGTACTCTGGATCCAGCATCAGGGAACGCCTAGACCAACAGGTGTCCGACTACATCTGGTTAACGGCCGATGTGGATGCTCTGAGGAGTGATGAACCCCTGGACTACTGGGTGGGCAGGCTTGACTTCTGGCCAGAGCTTGCACAATTTGCAATGGAACTGTTGGCTTGCCCCCCATCCAGTGTCCTGTCCGAAAGGACGTTCAATGCAGCAGGGGGGATCGTGACCGATATGCTAGCTCATGACAGTGTTGACTACCTCACATTTATAAAAATGAATTAGGCATGGATCTCAGAGGAATTCAACACATGTGACCAGTAGACCATGCTTGATTAAAATTCCTCATGACAGGCCACAAATATCCGCCAGACAGCCATCCACCATAACAATTCATGGTCCTTGTCTTCTGTAAATACAGCTACATAAAAGGCATTTTGTGACCATTGAATGCCTAATTTTTGGGGCCTTTCATGGCCGACAATATTTATCCTGTCAATGCCTAATGTACCTTCAGCCACAGAATACAACGTTCTTAGCTGTCAGGTGAACACTTGTGGGCTAACTCTTGGGGCCTGTAATGGCCGGGCGTCACTTACTTATTTATCCTGTGAATGCCTAATGTACCTTCAGCCACAGAATACAACGTTCTTTGCTGTCAGGTAAACGCATGTGGGCTAATTTTTGGGGCCTGTAATGGCCGGGCGACACTTACTTCTGTATCCTGTGAATGCCTAATGTACCTTCAGCCACAGAATATAACGTTGTTAGCTGTCAGGTAAACGCATGTGGGCTAATTTTTGGGGCCTGGAATGGGCGGCACTTACTTATTTATCCTGTGAATGCCTAATGTACCTTCAGCCACAGAATACAACGTTCTTAGCTGTCAGGTGAACGCATGTGGGGTAATTTTTGGGGGCTGTAATGGGCGACACTTACGTCTGTATCCTGTGAATGCCTAATGTACCTTCAGCCACAGAATACAACGTTCTTAGCTGTCAGGTAAACGCATGTGGTCTAATTTTTGGGGCCTGGAATGGGCGACACTTACTTATTTATCCTGTGAATGCCTAATGTACCTTCAGCCACAAAATACAACATTCTTTGCTGTCAGGTGGACACATGTGGGCTAATTTTTGGGGCCTGTAATGGCTGGGCGACACTTACTTCTGTATCCTGTGAATGCCTAATATACCTTCAGCCACCGAATACAACGTTCTTTGCTGTCAGCTAAACGCATGTGGGCTAATTTTTGGGGCCTGGAATGGGCGACACTTACTTATGTATCCTGTGAATGCCTAATGTACCTCCAGCCACAGAAGATTCTTTGCTGTCAGGTGAACGCCTGTTGGCTAATTTTTGGGGCCTGTACTGACTGACACTTCTTTATCCTGTGAATGCCTAATTTTTCAGACTGCAATTGAAAATCAATGGGTCTGTAAACGTTCTGCCAAATTGTGGAACGTATGCGGACCCATTTTAGAGACGTGTGAATGGACCCTATATGTATTTGACATGTATTTACCAGCTGCTGTCAGTTCTGGCTGATTTAGAAAAAAAAAATTTTTGGGGCCTGGAATGGGCGACACTTACTTCTGTATCCTGTGAATGTCTAATGTACCTTCAGCCACAGAATACAACGTTCTTAGCTGTCAGGTAAACGCATACGGGCTAATTTTTGGGGCTTGGAATGGGCGACACTTACTTATTTATCCTGTAAATGCCTAATGTACCTTCAGCCACAGAATACAACGTTCTTAGCTGTCAGGTAAACGTATGTGGGCTAATTTTTGGGGCCTGGAATGGGCGACACTTATTTATCGTGTGAATTCCTAATGTACCTTCAGCTACAAAATACAACATTCTTTGCTGTCAGGTGAACGCATGTGGGCTAATTTTTGGGGCCTGTAATGGGCGACACTTACTTCTGTATCCTGTGAATGCCTAATGTACCTTCAGCCACCGAATACAACGTTCTTTGCTGTCAGGTAAACGCCTGTTGGCTAATTTTTGGGGCCTGTACTGGCTGACACTTACTTCTTTATCCTGTGAATGCCTAATTTTTCAGACTGGAATTGAAAATCAATGGGTCTGTAAACGTTCTGCCAAATTGTGGAACGGATGCGAACCCATTTTACAAACGTGTGAATGGACCCTATATGTATTTGACATGTATTTACCGACTGCTGTCAGTTCTGGCTGATTTAGAAAAGAAAAAAATATATATTTTTTGCTGAAAAAAAAACAAAAATCTTTTTTTATGGCAACTTTTACAATAGCAATACTTCTGTTATGACATGTTCCATGTTGTGGGACTATTTGTGCACAGCTAGTAAGTATTTTGTGGCTGCAAATATGACCTGAAGGTTTTTAAAGTTCACCTGCCATTAAAGTCAATGGGGCCCGCCGCGAACATTTGAGAAAGTTTGCGGATAACGTTCACGAACCGCCCCGGCCGATGTTCGTTCATCACTGTCCTCTAACATATAACAATCCCGCTTTCCACTTGGTGACAGCAGAATACATCTCATAATCCATATGAAGAGTTTTTTGTCATTTTACAGTCTTTCTTGGAGCATTTGCGTTGACACAAACATCCCTCTCTGTGGGCCTCTAGCCTCAATCCACCCTCCCTGCCTCCCGCAGTTGCAGTCACACACCTGATGCTGATGTAGCATTTCCGGACACAAAAATTGATTTTTTTGGACTTTTTCTTGTGCCGTTGCCAAGGGCAACTGGCCCAGTAGTTATTGGCAAAATCCAGATGAGCCCCCAAATGTAGCAAGGTTTCCAGGCCTATGGCCTGATGTGGGTCTGCCATTAGTACCAGTAATCTCTCCAGCCCATGTGAGCTGTGACCCTGGGTGTGACAACTGAAGCAGCGACAACTCCGGCATCTTTGTTTGTGGTTTTTTTATTGGAATAAAGGGGATGGGAGAAGGGAATAAGTGGGATACACAGGATCCCCTCAGCTCAACTCAGCACTCTCTGGACACTCAGGCGAAAACCCTGAGACATCCGCCTTCCTCAGACAGGAGGAGAGACAGCCGCACTCTCCTTCCTGGGACTCTGCTCCCGCCAAAGACACCATGTCACGCACTTCCCCCCAAACTTATACCCAATCCCAGAATCCTTTGCAGCATAATCTGCATTCTGGGGTAGTTACAAGCTGGGATGTGTCCTCTGATTGTGCTTCCCACACTGCCCTATGAAGGGGATACTTCTTCCCCTCAGCAGGCACACCTGGAAGCCATGATGCCCTAGCTAAATAAATCACAGCTCTGCCCACTACACATTTACTTAGCACCTACCTGTAGGGTGCTAAACAAAACTAGTGAAAAACAGTCAGAAAAGATGATTAGGGAAAAAAATTTCAGTGGCCTCCACTTGTAAACCATTCCTGTTTTGGAGATCATTTCATTGTTGCCCATCTAGTTCACCTGTTGTTAATTTGATTAACACTAAAGCAGTTGAAACTGATTAACAACCCCTCTGCCACTTAACTGACTAGATTAATATCCCAGGAGTTTATTTACTTGATGCTATACTGATTAAAAAGCGTTCCTTTTATTTTTTTTTGAGCAGTGTTTATTTTTTGGAGATGTCATGAGAGCAGGAGGGGCCAGAAAATCATTTAATTCTGACAATGTTCCAGAGACAACATTCTAAAGTGGGAATTCCCTTCACTTTAGGGAGAATTTCATTTTTTTCAGATTGTTGTATCTGCAATACAGGTAGTGAAGGGAAGACTCAACAGTGCACAGACAGACTTGGTAGGGGTTTAAACTCTTCCCTACACTATGCTAAATTAAAAAAAGAAAAATTGTTTGAGCTTTATATATATATATTTCAAGTAGACTATTTCATCAAATGTTCCACAGATTGTAATAAAACATTTTTTTTGGCAATACCACAATACCACATTGTCTATACAAATAATAAAGCCTGAGCAAAGTATGGATTTCACTGACTTTCACCAAAATTATGAGAAGATTTAAAAAATCCTCAATTTTGTTCATCCCCACTTAGTATTACAAAATGTACCTATTTATACAGTCCTTAAAAAAAAAAGTGTGAAGGTCCAAATTTAGCTGCTGCGGATCTGCCTAGGTCAGTGACTTATCGTTATAAAACATACAGTTAGAAGATTAAAATTGCAACCAGACATCCAGCATCTTCAAAAAGAGGCAAGCAATTGCAGCCCTTGTGTTTCTCCCTATACAGGTTTCACTGAGAGTATCTTTTGCTTTTAGAAAGCGGCAATAATTAACATAGAGAATAGTGCTTTATACACAAGTAACATTAAACTCCACTCATTAGCATGTCTTATGCGAGACACCTAACGCCCCTGACTCATTTGTATCCCCACTCCAGACATCAGAGTTAAAAGCAATAAAGGCTGGTCGTCATTATTACAACTGTGTCGAACTAGTTTAATAGTGAGACGGGAACGCGATAAACACGTTAATGGGAGTAATATGAGATAAGGAAAGATCATTACAAGCAATTTATGCCATCAATATAATGAGGTTTTTGTTGTTTGTTTGCTCAACATGCCAAACACAATTCGGAGATCTGTATGATGGGTTAGATTATGATCTTCAAAAATCAATCTAGAAATACAGTATACTCTGCTCTCTTCCATTAAACATTTTGTAACTTTCAATAATTCTTTTTTTTCATTGCAAAGCGTACTGCTATCTGTATTTTCCCTGTTATCACATATCCTCACTTGCCCTGTTGTCATGAAACCCATTTTAAATGGAAGCTGGGTAGGACTTCAGCTGTATATTACATACTGTCTTATGTAAAATGGCATGGATAGTTATATTTTCCAATAAAGTTTGTTGTAGGATGTTTTGTCTGGTAACAGTCTGATGCCACCAAATTCCAGGTCTGATAGACATCCGCTTGGATAACAAATGGTAAGTAGAACATGCAGTTGTATGAGGTGGGTGGTGGGCAATTCCATTAATGGCCAATACTGTTACAGATTAGGTTACCTACATCTGAAAAGAAGTCATGTCTGAAAACCCAGTATGCTATTTTGTGGCAAGCTTTAATCCAAGAGATATGTGTTGGAGTATCTAGGGTTGAGGTTATGTAGTTGGAAATGGCTTCTCTTGAGCAACTTAGGAGACAATTCAAATACTTGTTCCAAAAGTTATTTTCTTGTTCTTTTATAAACAGGAGGTGTAAAAGTGTCTCACTGATGTGTCCTTATTACTAGGCATAAATCCTTCTACTTCTCTTGTTACTGTTTCCCTGTTCAGTCTCTGAAAAAATCAGTTTATGCTCCATTTTACACTTTTAGAACCCTTCACACACTTACAGTATATCACAAAAGTGAGTACAACCCTCACATTTTTGCAAATAATTTATTATATCTTTTCATGTGACAACACTGAAGAAATTACACTTTGCTACAATGTAAAGTAGTGAGTGTACAGCTTGTATAACAGTGTCAATTTGCTGTCCCCTCAAAATAACTCAACACGCAACCATTAATGTCTAAACCGCTGGCAACAAAAGTGAGTACACCCCTAAGTGAAATTGTCAAATATGGGCCCAATTAGCCATTTCCCCTCCCCGGTGTAATGTGACTCATTAGTGTTACAAGGTCTCATGTGTGAATGGGGAGCAGGTGTGTTAAATTTGGTGTTATCGCTCTTACTCTCTCAAACTGGTAACTGGGAGTTCAACATGGCACCTCATGGCAAGGAACTCTCTGAGGACCTGAAAAAAAGAATTGTTGCTCTACATAAAGATGGCCTAGGCTATAAGAAGATTGCTAAGATTCTGAAACTGAGCTGCAGCACGATGGCCAAGACTATAACAGCAGTTTAACATGACAGGTTCCACTCAGAACAGGCCTCGCCATTGGTCAACCAAAGAAGTTGAGTGTACGTGCTCGCGTCATATCCAGAGGTTGCCTTTGGGAAATAGACGTATGAGGGCTGCCAGCATTGCTGCAGAGGCTGAAGGGGTGGGGGGTCAGCCTGTCAGTGCTCAGACCATATGCCGCACATCAAATTGGTCTGCATGGCTGTCATCCTAAAAGGAAGCCTCTTCTAAAGATGATGTACAAGAAAGCCCGCAAACAGTTTGCTGAAGGCAAGCAGACTAAGGACATGAATTACTGGAACCATGTCCTGTGGTCTGATGAGACCCAGATAAACGTATTTGGTTCAGTCAAGTGTGTGTACCCAGGCAACCACCAGTGTGTGGCGGCAACCAGGTGAGGAGTACAAAGACAAATGTGTCTTGCCTACATTCAAGCATGGTGGTGGGAGTGTCATGGTCTGGGGCTGCATGGGTTCTGCCTTCACTAGGCGGCTACTGTTCATGAAGGGAACCATGAATGCCAACATGTACTGTGACATACTGAAGCAGAGCATGATCCCCTCCCTTCGGAGACTGGGCCCCAGGGTAGTATTCCAACATGATAATGACCCCAAATCCACTAAGACGACCACTGCCTTGCTAAAGACGCTAATGGTAAAGGTGATGGACTGGCCAAGCATGTCTCCAGACCTAAACCCTATTGAGCATCTGTGGGGCATCCTTAAACGGAAGGTGGAGGGGCGCAAGATCTCTAACATCCACCAGCTCTGTGATGTCATCATAGAGGAGTGGAAGAGGACTCAAGAGGCAGCCTGTGTAGCTCTGGTGAACTTCATGCCAAAGAGGGTTAAGGCAGTGCTGGAAAATAATGGTGGCCACACAAAATATTGACACTTTGGGCCCAATTTGGACATTGTCACTTAGGGGTGTACTCACTTTTGTTGTCAGCAGTTTAGACATTAATGGCTGTGTGTTGAGTTATTTTGAGGTGACAGCAAACTTACACTGTTATAAAAGCTGTACACTCACTACTTTACATTGTAGCAAAGTGTAATTTCTTCAGTGTTGTCACATTAAAGATATAATAAAAATATTTACAAAAATGTGAGGGGTGTACTCACTTTTGTGAGATACTGTATGTGTATATATATATATATATATATATATACAAACCCAATTCCAAAAAAAGTTGGGACACTGTACAAATTGTGAGTAAAAAAGGAATGCACTACTTTACAAATCTCATAAACTTATATTTTATTCACAATATAATATAGATAACGTATCAAATGTTGAAAGTGAGACATTTTGAAATGTCATGCCAAATATTGGCTCATTTTGGATTTCATGAGAGCTACACATTCCAAAAAAGTTGGGACAGGTAGCAATAAGAGGCCGGAAAAGTTTAATGTACATATAAGGAACAGCTGGAGGACCAATTTGCAACTTATTCAGTCAATTGGCAACATGATTGGGTATAAAAAGAGCCTCTCAGAGTGGCAGTGTCCCTCAGAAGTCAAGATGGGCAGAGGATCACCAATTACCCCAATGCTGCAGCGAAAAATAGTGAAGAAATATCAGAAAGGGGTTTCTCAGAGAAAAATTGCAAAGAGTTTGAAGTTATCATCATCTACAGTGCATAATATCATCCAAAGATTGAGAGAATCTGGAACAATCTCTGTTCGTAAGGGTCAAGGCCGAAAAACCATATTGGATGCCCATGATCTTCGGGCCCCTAGACGGCACTGCATCACATACAGGGATGCTACTGTAATGGAAATCACAACATGGGCTCAGGAATACTTACAGAAAACATTGTCGGTGAACACAATCCACTGTGCCATTTGCTGTTGCCAGATAAAACTCTATAGGCCAAAAAAGAAGCCATATCTAAACATGATCCAGAAGCGCAGGCATTTTCTCTGGGCCAAGGCTCATTTATAATGGACTGTGGCAAAGTGGAAAACTGTTCTGTGGGCAGACGAATCAAAATTTGAAGTTCTTTTTGGAAAACTGGGATGCCATTTCATCCGGACTAAAGAGGACAAGGACAACCCAAGTTGTTCTCAGCGCTCAGTTCAGAAGCCTGCATCTCTGATGGTATGGGGTTGCATGAGTGCGTGTGGCATGGGCAGCTTACACATCTGGAAAGGCACCATCAATGCTGAAAGGTATATCCAAGTTCTAGAACAACATATGCTCCCATCCAGATGTTGTCTCTTGCAGGGAAGACCTTGCATTTTCCAACATGACAATGCCAGACCACATAATGCATCAATTACAACATCATGGCTGTGTAGAAGAAGGATCCAGGTACTGAAATGGCCAGCCTGCAGTCCAGATCTTTCACCCATAGAAAAATTTGGTGAATCATAAAGAGGAAGATGCAACAAAGAAGACCTAAGACAGTTGAGCAACTAAAAACCTGTATTAGACAAGAATGGGACAACACTCCTATTCCTAAACTTGGGCAACTTGTCTCCTCAGTCCCCAGACGTTTGCAGACTGTTATAAAATGAAGAGGGGATGCCACACAGTGGTAAATATGGCCTTGTCCCAACTTTTTTTTAGATGTGTTGATGCCATAAAATTTAAAATCAATTTATTTTTCCCTTAAAATGATACATTTTCTCAGTTTAAACATTTGATGTGTCATCTATGTTGTATTCTGAATAAAATATTGAAATTTGAAACTTCCACATCATTGCATTCTGTTTTTATTCACAATTTGTACAGTGTCCCAACTGTATGTGCATATTTAAAACCCCAGTACCAAACCTGTGGCCCAGAGGATCGCATGTGATCCTTTGACACTTCCTGTGTTGCCTTCAAAGAATAGTCTATTTTTTGGTGGCCTCAAATAGATGGTAAACAGTTTTGTTTATTTCTTTCACACCATATTTTTCTGTGCTTTCATGTTCATGTCTTTTGTCTTTTTATGCCTTTTTACATCTTTTTTTTTTTTTTATAATGGATTATTTTTAATAGATTCCACTGAATGATTTCTAGCAGTCTCATGTAAATATTTTTGGTCAATGTCTGTCTCCTGAAGCATGCTATAGGAGTTGCTGGAGACTGGAGACATGCCTTGTGGTCTCTGACCATCTTCTGTAGCATGCGTGTAGTCCCTGACCATCTTCTGTAGAATGTATGCAGTCTCTAACCATCCTATGTAGAATGTCTGCAATATCTGACCATCTCTTGTAGCATGTTTTAGGTTTCTGATGATCTCCTGCTGCACATCTCTTTGACAGCTTTCTGTAGCATCTGGTGATGTCAGGGACCGTACATGAGCCGCCCTAAATAAAGTAAATTGAGCACCACTAGCTTAAAGCATAATGCCAGTGTTCCTGGATAGTATTAGATGGTCCATTGACTGAGTTTTCTCTTTGCCAAAAGCTGCTTTAAATGATAGTCCAGTTCTGTCCCTGTTAAGCTGGGAATTATGAAGCACATTTTGTCTTCAGTGACGACCAAATCCAGTCTATCAATTGGAATGAAAATTAAAGTGGAAAACATTAGAATAAATACATATCTCTCATCTAGTCATGTCTGTCTGGAAGAATAGACCATTAAAATATAACGAGTCCCTTCCACTTGCTCTTCCCATCCACGGCACTCTTAGCTCAAATTAATCTTTTAAGTCTCCGCTAATGCATTGAATAAGTGTGTTGGTAAATGACGAGCCATTACTTGTACGTCTCATTTGCTATAAGCTCTCCATGATCCCCAGTCCCTCACAAAGCCGTTACTGCAGCACTGCTAATGAAGCAATATTTTTATATTTTGCCTTAAAAAAAAATTGCTTTTGTGATTATAAATTTGTAGAACTTTTTTTTTTTTTTTTTTTTGCAATAAGGCAATTTTCTCCAGATGTAATGGATATAATAATATTCTTGTCTCCCTTTTTTAATCTCTTAAAACTTTGCAGTATCATTAAATCCCTTTTTTCTATATTAAACATATAACTCATAGAGAACAGCTGGGGATATTGTGCGCCTCTCTTTACAGTTTAGCCAACTTGGAGAAGGAAGGGTGCCTAGCAGCAAATGCAGATATGTGTCTGCCCTAGGCATAAGTGGGTTATTAAGGAGGAAGATCTCAGCTCAGTCGATGCTATCTAGAATTAGACCTTTGTGGTATCTAAATGCCTCGTATTCAAATTTTCTTGTCATTTCTTTAATATACTTTGCTGGTTAACATCACTTTCAGCAAAGATCATATTATGTTTTAGTGTACCCATATGGTAATCTACAAAAATTTATGAAGGTAGTAACACACACACAGTTTGTAATTCTTTGGAAATAACTGTGGGTTCTCAGGGCGTCAAATTTATAAAGGCGGTAAGGAATGCACAGTTTGTAATGCCCTGCAAATTTCTGAGGGTTGTCAGTCGTCTTCTGGTGCAAAAGAATATTGAAGTATTGTCCATGTGGACCAATCAACTATCAGGTTTCTAATACAGCCTTTCTGCCAGTATTCCGAGTCTGTTCAACAAGGAGTGAACATGACTAAGATTGCAAAATAACTGGAAAGAAAAGTTTAAAACACAAGTAGGTGGACGGGAAGCAAAGTTGCCCAATAGCCCGCCCCCTACCCTTCCCCTATTTACTCCCATCCCTCCTGTTAACAATTTTTTTTTTCTCTTTGGACCTTGGTGTAGCTTTTTGACGTGGAACATTTGCTTAGCGAAGACCAGACCAGTGTCAATGATAAACAAGTGGGGTCATCTGCTCTGCCTTCTAGCTGGTGACCTATATTGCTATTCATCTAGCTGGACGCATATAACATAGGTTTTTCACTACTGTTCTTCCGTGTGATGAGACACACGGATCTCTTTTGTAAGTGATTGGATATTTTTTACATAGTTACATAGTTTGTGAGGTTGAAAAAAGACATCAGTCCATCCAGTTCAACCTATGATGTGTATGTGTGTTTGCTGTTAACCATACATTGTATACCCCTGTATGTTGTGGTCTTTAAGGTGCCCATCTAATAGTTTTTTTAAACTATCGATGCTAGCTGCTGATATGACTGCTTGTGGAAGCGAATCCACATCCTTACTGCTCTGACAGTGAAGAACCCCTTACGTATTTTAAGGTTAAACCATTTTTCCTCTAGTTTTAGTGAGTGGTCAAGTGTCTTTTTGTATTCCCTTTCTCTAAAAACTTATGCTACATTCTTATTGCACCCAATTTAGGGTTTTTCCGACTTTATTATTTTTGTTGTTCCAGTTAATGTTGGATGTCTTGGAATATATGTAAAAAGTATTTTTTATTTTGAAAAATAAAGAATACAAAAAAAAAAAAAAACCCACCACAAGTGTGCCTCCAATGAAGAATCCCCCATCATAAAAAATACACTTTATCAGTTTATGCAACATTCAGAAAGTTCCTGTTGTTTTTGGAAATATCACATTTTCGCTAGCTTTGATTTACTTTGAATCAATGGGTACGACTGGATGAATTCATTTTAAAGTCATCAAAGTTAAAGCTCCAATTAAACATTTCCCTGTAAGAAAAAAAAATAGAAAAACTTATCTCCTCTGCTGCCACCTCTCTGGCTGAAAATTTCCATCTGAAGTTCCTTCAGACCCTTAAGGCCCGTACACACGTACCGATCGTCGGCCGAAAAGCTTCGGCCGACGACCGATCTGCCGATTGTAGGCTTGTTAGTATGATGCCTCCGACAGCCATCAGCGCACATTCTGCCGACAAGAATCTGTCATGCAAGCATTAAAATTTTTGTATGCCGACACCAGAGCGGCCGATTGTTCGCCAGTCAGTACAGAATTCGGCCGACAGACAGACAGATTTGCAAGACTGGGCATGCTCAGAAAAGAAAAAACACAGGGAAAGTTAACCATTACATGACATCACTTCTGCAGTCGGCTGTAGTCGGCGGACAAAATTCTTGTGCTGTCTTTGCACTTTTCAACAGACACCGACAGCCCGGGGACAAAAGACGGCCGATCGTTCGCCGACGATCGGTACGTGTGTACGGGGCTTTACAGGAGTGTCAATCTCCTGCTCACTTGTAGAGCTCAGTGGTTCCTACCACAGGCTCAATCTGCACTTCACTATAGTACAGAACACAGTAGAGATGTGGGGGTTGGAATAGGAACCACTAAGCAATGTGGGGGAGCAAGAGATTGAAATTCGCAGTGTAGGTGTTTCAGCTGCCAATTTCCCATTAACGGGGGGGGGGGGGGGGGGGGCGCGGCAGGAGAATTAAATATTTACTTTACAGGTACAATTTTTATTGGAACTTTTCGTTTTGATGAAAGAGTCACAAAAGTCTGCAACTGGATTGATGGGTACTTGCCATAATCCTAAAGTGCCCCCCAACAGTCTTCATTCTGGTATTCATCCCTAGGTGCATATTGAACTAAATGTAAGTCTGTTCAGTGCACGGTCCAGTCCCATCCAGCTGCAGCAGCTGTCAGCCTCGCATAGGCAGGCTGCCGGCAGCAGGGCTGGATGGTGTACCTATACCTTCCACCTGCACCTAAAAGCGGTGTGCATGAGACCTAAGTAACCTATTTTCTTTGCATTACATGTACTATTCAATATACTCCTACGTGGGAACCATACTGTATGATAACAGCATAAAAAATGCACAGAAAACACATTGATACATGTTTAACTGGTTGTGCTGCATTTTACTGCACATTGAATCTCTCTTTACATGGCAGTTTTGTTGGAAGAACAACAGCAAAGTTGCTTTTATGTACTGTGACTTTATGCTGTATGCAATATACCTATTTATGCATTAGGTAGCATTGTAGTATTATAGTGTAACTGTAATGTACATGGAAAACCTACGGAATAATGGAAGCAGAGGAAGTACTATCTTTCTCAGTGTATGTTCTTGTTTTCTTCTGCTTCCTGTTCCATGTAAAGATATGTTAAATTCCTGTCTCAATGATGTGAAGACATGTATTGCAATCCTCCATGAAAGTTAAGGTATTCTCTGCATTCAAGAAGCTTCCAGTGCATCATTTCAATACTCTCCCAACAGGGTTTTCTGTACAAGCCATTTCAAGGCCAAAATTCAAACCTTTTTAAAAATTATGAGAGGCATACTGCATTGACACAATTTTTGAGTGTTGCATAAAAATGTAGACATGCTGCAACTTTATGCATCACACGTGTGTTGTGAACAGAGCACACAGAAAACTATTTTTTTTTTTATGTGTCCTAATGTTGACCCTGAATTCAGCACAGCTCAATGGACATGGTGTCAACAAGCCCTAATATTATCACCCTACGGCCATCATTGTTGAAATATCAGGAACTAAAGCTGGCCGTAGATGGAGCATTTTTCTTTCCTGCAACCTGTGTTCATGGGGTAATCTGTCCCACGTAGCTATTGTTTGGGGGGCACGGGAAGCTGTCGTGGCCGGGAGAACACACAGTGATTATTTTTTTTTTACATAAAAAATTCTGACATGCTGGTTGTACCCAAGTCCACCGATCCACTTGGGTACAATCAGCCTTCCCATACATGGTTCGAATCTCGGCTGGTCCCAGCTGAATTGACCAAAATGTGTCTATGGCCAACTTTACTCTCACTCCCACCCTGGTTAACAGTACCTATGAACTTTATTGATGATAACATATTATAATGGCAGTGATAATGCGCCTTCTGGAGCCACTGTGATTTATTGTCCGTAATTGAGGTGGAACGCTCTGGTGACATCAGCACTTCTCCCTACGCCCACAAAGGCTGACTGACACCATAATATCTCTCTGTGTTATTTGACAGCATAGGCGTGTGCAGAGGGTGTGCCAGGTGTGCTTGGGCACACCCTAATCACTATGTGCATTGCCAATTCCCCATCCTGGCCAGGCTTTCCCCTCCATGTTGTGCCTCCCCCCACAGTGCTGCTGGCTTCCCTTCTCTCCTCACCTCCCAGCTGCTGCGGGGGATGTTTCAGAATGGAGAATGGGGGAATGGGCTAGTAAATATGTTATTTACTGGCCCCTTCCTTTTCTAAATGAATACAGTCAACACACTCACTGTGTCCATTCATAACTGAAGCATAATAAGCTGTGTTTACTATGCTTCAATTTGTGAATGAACAGAAAGCCGTTCAGCACAGAGCACTTCCCATTCATTCACTGTCCTGTGCAGCTGAGGCTGCAGAAAAAGGCATGAGTTTTAGCTTTGGGGTGCACACCCTAAAGCAATGGGCTGCGCACACCTATGTTTGACAGCAAAACCAATGACCATCTTGAGCACCTACAGTAATCCCATCTCCAAGGCTGCATCTTTTAAAGTGGAGTTCCACCTTAAAATGATACTTACCTCCATCTTCTTACTCCTGGTCACCTGAAAAACAAATGGATAATCGCAATTTTTATTTTTTTTTTTACTTACCTCGTTTAGAAGAAAATATACTTACCTTACTTCCTTCTTCCTCCCCTCGGCGGCCGCGGCGAGTCGTCACTTCCTGGCATGCAATGATTCCTGGGAGCTGAACGTCATCGCTCCCAGGAATCAATGCGCCTGCACCGGCCCCGACGTCAGTTCCGGTGCAGGCGCCGTCATACCTTGCAAAACGGCTTCTGGGCATGCCCAGAAGCTGTGCAGGGATGACGCTGCAGCACCGGAAGTGACGGCGAGGCCGGTGCAGTGCATCGTGGGACCGAAGAAGACTGAAGAGGACAAAGAAGAGGATCGCGCTGGCTTCAAGCTGCCCACAAAACAATAAGGTGTGACCACCCTCCTCCTGCGCTTGGTATCCAGGCCCCTCGACCACACTCCTCCCGGGACTCACAACTGTCTTCTTAGATGGCTTAGGTCTTGCTGCCCATAACGGACTGGGGTAGTCCACCGGTACTGAAAGCAAAGAAACAAAAAAGGGGCGCACCGACCTAGCGCATTATCCTCAATAGAAGGCTTTATTAAAGTAACATTAAAAAATGGCTACTCACAGACGTAGATAAAATAAATCATATCAAGCTCAATTGCTCAAACGTCCGGGTGTAGTCCATACAATCGTTCATAACTGATGAGTTGACGGCTGACGCGTTTCGAGGCCCAGCCTCTTCCTCAGAGCCCTGGCAGCACTGGAGAATACATTTTCAAGGTAAGTATTTCTTCTAAAAGGTAAGTGCAACCCGGGACAGATCAGAGGCTATCCATTGTGAAATGCACTAGCCCTGACTGTCCCGGGGGTATTTTTATTGAAAAAAACGTTCACTGGGTGGAACTCCACTTTAGATGAAGGAGACTAGTAGAAATGAGCATGAACATGTTCAGATACTGTTCCGAGCTCATGTGGCTGAGCCCACCGGAAAGCTGTCACCTGTAATGGGCAGCTGTGAGGCAGGGAATGCTCCACTGCAGATGATTGGCCCATTAAAGGTGACAGCTTTCTAGTGGGCTCTGCCACATGGGTTCGACAGAGTATCCGAACACACCCAATATCATTCTCAGTAGAACCATCAGACCACCAGTCCCTGGATTCTGTAGTGTATTCGGATAGTGTACTCAGACAAAGGCTTGTGCAGGAGAATAAGGGCAGCAAGAGAAGCACCACCTGTGCATTAAATATGGGAACCAGTGGTATACAATATAAAATTATATCATCAAAATTATACTCATACTGCTGTCTTCTCCATGTATAGATAAGATTTATGTGCTTATAGTAAGGTTTGTTTTCTTTCAGTGAAACCCAAACCTTTGCGCTGAGCTCATGAGAACAATCTTTGCATAGAACTCTGATCACCTGGTGGGTGGCATCTATAGTGTGAGCTGGGAATAGGTAACACCTGCAGTTTGTCTTTTGTATGTAATTTGATCTCATGACAGGTGCGCGATGTAACATAGTAATTGTAACAGGCTCTTATGGGGTCATTGCTGAATAGAGCTGTAATTAGATCAAGGAAAGCCTAATTATCAGAGTTATGCAATGATGTGACTAGAGTTGAAACAACTATTAAAGGGAAACTGTATTTGTATTTTCAGCAATATGTACACATTTTGAATCGTATTTTTTGATGGGACTCCTATATTTTACCTTCCTTGTTATTTCATATTTTGGTTATATTGCATATACAGTTCAATGGGAGTTAGCACTTCTGCTTTAAAGAACTAGGATCCTCAGTTCAAGTCCCATCCAGCAGAGCTTACTATGTTCTCCCAGTGTTTGCATGGGTTTCCTCCCACACTTTAGCCCCGGTTCATGCTGCACACTGCATGGAATTCGCACAGGAATTGCACCGCATTCCTGTGCAAATCACATGCGATTCTGTGTGGTGCGATTTGAGCCCATTCATTTTGAATAGCTCAAATCTTACAGCATCTGCATGAAAAAGGTGCGGGCAGGGAGGGGCCAGGAGCTCCAGCCAGGGACTTGAGAAGAGGAGGACCTGGGCTGCCCTGTGCAAAAACACTACACAGAGCAGATGAGATAAATATAATATGTTTGTTATTTTAATAGATAAAAAAACAAGGCTTTACAATCACTTTAAAGCAGGATTAAACTGTATCTGAATACCATAAGCTGAAAATGCTATTTAATCCATTTTTAGTATTCAAAGCAAACTCACCTATCCATACATGTCGCCATGTTTTATTTTGTTGAAAATCACTTTAACCCCCCCCCCCTCCCCCTCCCCCATAACATTTCTAGCCCTGGTAAACTTGAGTAAGATTCATGATGATTTCTGTAGCATTTACTTCCTGGAATCCATCTGCCTTTAGCTCAGGCATGGAGACAGGAGAGGGTGGTTAGCTGAGAAAGCCCCTTCCAGATGAAAAAGACTTCAGGGATGTATGACATCATTTTGGCCTAGGGCAGACACCAGGAAGCAACTAGGGAAATTAAAAAAATGTTTAGCGCTAGTAAATATACACTGCTCAAAAAAATAAAGAAACACTTTGAAAACACATCAGATGTCAATGGGGAAAAATATCATGCTGGATATCTATACTGATATGGACTGGGTAATGTGTTGGGAACGAAACAATGCCACATCGTTTGATGGAAATGAAAATAATCAACCTACAGAGAGCTAAATTCAAAGATACCCTGAAAATCAAACAAAGGGCCAGTTTATTGTCCTGAAGACTTTCGGGGGGCAGAATTATAGGGAAGAAAAAGTACCCCAATGTTGGTATCATTGGGAGGAATGGTGCCCTATTGTTGATGTCAGTGGGAGAAATGGTGTCAGGAAGGAAAGGATGCCACAATGTTTGATGGAAATGAAAATGATCAACCTACAGAGGGAAAAATTCAAAGGCACCACGAAAATCAAAGTGAAAAAATGATGCAGTAGGCTAGTCCATTTTGCTGAAATTTCATTGCAGCAACTCAAAATGGTATCCAGTAGTTTGTATGGCCCCCATGTGCTTGTATGCATACCTGACAACGTCGGGGCATGCTCCTAATGAGACGATAGATGGTGTTCTGGGGTATTTCCTCCCAGATCTGGACCAGGGCACCACTTTGCATCTGAACAGACTGAGGAGCAACCTAGCGGCGTCAGGATGGACCGAAACATAATGTCCCAGAGGTGTTCTATTGGATTTAGGTCAGGCAAGCGTGGGGGTCATTCAGTTGTATCAATTCTTTTATCCTCCAGGAACTGGCTGCATACTCTCACCACATGAGGCCAGGCATTGTCGTGCACCAGGAGGAACCCAGGACCCACTGCAACAGCGTAGGGTCTGACAATGGGTCCAGGGAGTTCATCCCGCTACCTAATGGCAGTCAGGATGCCATTGTCTAGCCTGTAGAGGTCCGTGTGTCCTTCCATGGATAGGTCTTTCCAGATTATCACTGATCCACCACCAATCCGGTAAGGCTGAACAATGTTACAGGCAGCATAACGTTCTCCAAGGCTTCTCCAGACATTTTCATGTCTGTCCCATGTGCTCAGGTTAAACCTGCTCTCCTCTGTGAAAAGCAAAGGACACCAGTGGCGGACCTGCCAATTCTGGTGTTCAATGGCAAATGGCCATCAAGCTCCATGGTGTCGGGCAGTGAGGACAGGGCCCACTAGAGGACATTGAGCCCTCAAGCAACTCTCATGAAGTCTGTTTCTGATTGGTCAGAGACATTCACACCAGTGGCCTGCTGGAGGTAATTTTGTAGGGCTCTGGCAGTGCTTATCCTGTTCTTCCTTGAACAAAGGAGCAGATATTGGTCCTGCTGATTAGTTCAGGATCTTCTACGGCCCTGTCCAGCTCTCCTTAAGTAACTGACTGTTTCCTGGCATCTCCTCCATGTTCTTGAGACTGTGCTGGAAACACAACAAACCTTCTGAAAAAGGCATGTATTGATGTGCCATCCTGGAGGAGTTGGACTGCTTGTCAATCTCTATAGGATCCAGGTATCGCCTCATGCTACCAGTAGTAACACTGACCCTGGCCAAATGCAAAACTAGTGAAAAACAGTCAGTGGCCTACACCTGTTTTGGAAGTCGTCTCATTGTTGCCCATCTAGTGCATCTGTTTTTAATTGCATTAACACCAAAGAAGCTGAAACTGATTAACAACCCTGTCTGCTACTTAAAGAGAAAGTACACCTCCATCTTTAAGTTTTACCTATAGGTAAGCCTATATTAAATATCTCCTAAACATGCACCGTTTAGCTAGAAGCCAGTTACGTCACTGTAGCATGCTCTCTGAAGGAACGGCCATCCGTGCCATTTCTTCGGAGCAGTGTGCCGTGACTGGCGGCTCCCAGACACATGCGTGGGAGTGACGTCATTGCAACAGATTTGGAGCCGCGAACCTAGAAGGAAGACCGGGTAGAGATGGACGCTGCTTTCGGCGATTACATTGCATCGCTTAAACGCTTTGTTTTCGGGTAAGTTTAACATAATGTGCTACTATGCGAAGCATATTAGCCCATAATGCCTTTGCCTTGCAGGTAAGAAAAAAAGTGCAACGGTTTACATCCGCTTTAATTGACCAGAACAATATCCCAGGATTTTAATTGACTTGATGCTATACTTTGATTAGTTGATTTGTTCATTACATTACATTTTTTTTAACCACTTGCCGCCCGCCCGCCGTCAATTGACGGCGGAGCGGTGCGACCATTATTCTGGGAAGACGTCATATGACGTGATCCCAGAATAGCAGGGCAGGCGCGCGATCGCGTGCGCGCCGTCCTGCACTGCCAGTGTCGGGGGGTGTCCCCGGGACACCCCCCGTCACCGGCAGGGGGGAAACAGCCAATGGGCGTGGCTGTTTCCCACGTGATCGGCCGTGTTCCAATGACACGGCCGATCACAATGGAGGCGCCCACAAGATGACCGCGCATGCGCGGTCATGACGGTGGCGCTGTGTTCCATAGGAACACAGCTGTCACCGGCGGTAGTAAACAGTCACTGACAGTGACTGTTTACTAAGTGATCGGCTGTGAATCCATTCACAGCCGATCACAAAATGTAAACAAAGAGCAGTAACTCACTGTTACTAGCTCTTCTCTCCTCATACAGTTTCCAGTGTGAGGGGAGCAGAGCTAGAAACAGTGAGTTACTGCTCTGTGTACCTGTAAAAAAGTAAAAATCACAAAAATAAAATGTCCCCACACAGTCCTTAGCCCCCCCCCCCCACAATGTCACCCGTCACCCAACAGTCACCTCATCAGTGCCCAGAAATTGACACCCATAATAATTGACACCCAATCACATTTGAGCGTAGCGATCGCAGGCAGAATCACCGCGATTCTGCCCGCGATCCGGAAATCATTGCAAATTGCGGGACGCCTGTGCGTTGCCTGTGATTTGCAATAGCACCCCTAACGCTGTGCGATGTTGCTGCGATTTCCACCTGCCGAATCGCGGTAACATCGCGCACAAACATCGCATGACGCCCAAAAAAGGTACAAGAGCTTCTTTGGGGCGTCATGCGTTGTTTGCGTGATGTTACTGCGATTCGGCAGGTGGAAATCGCAGCAACATCACACAGTGTTTGGGGTGCTATTGCAAATCACGGGCAACGCACAGGCGCCCCGCGATTTGCAATGATTTCTGGATCGCGGGCGGAATCGCAGTGATTCTGCCCATGATCGCTACGCTCACATGTGGACATAGCCTAAAGTTCACCGGTCACCAGAGACTGCCATCAGTACCGCCGTGCACCATCGCCCGTCACCTGTCACCCATCAGTGACCATCGCCCGTCACCTGTCACCCCATCAATCACCGTCACCTGTCACCCCATCAGTCATCGTCATCTGTCACCCTATCAATCATCGTCACTTGTCACCCCATCAGTGATTGTCACTTGTCATCCCATCAATCATCATCACTTGTCACCCCGTCAGTGATTGTCATCTGTCACCCCATCAATCATCGTCACTTGTCACCTCATCAATCATCGTCACCTGTCAGCCCATCAGTCATCGTCACCTGTATCCCCATCAGTCATCGTCACCTGTCACCCCATCAGTCATCTTCACCTGTCACCCCATCAGTCATCGTCACCTGTCACCCCATCAGTCATCGTCAGGGCAGCCATCAGAAATTGTGGGGCCCCTTACACAGCTTTAGGCCTGCCCCCCCCCCCCCCGGGCCTGACCACCAACATTCAGCAGGACCTGCCCATGGGCCATCCCACCAAATCCACCCACTAGCCATAACAGTGAGCCCTTCAGTGCACACTTTTCAGTGCACACTTTTATTTTAACACTTAGGGCTCTTTCACACGGGCGGTCCGATCAGATCCGCCTGTCTCTATGGGGCAGCGGGTGTCAGCGGAGGTCACCTCCGCTGACACCCGCTGCCATCCGCATCCGATCCTGTGCTGAAATCTGGACGGATGGAAACCCTATTTTTCCATCCGTTCAGTAATCGGAGCGGAGCGGATCTGATGAGAGCGGACAAGCAGTCCGCTCTCCTCCGATCCCCCATAGAGGGCAGCGGATGCTGAGACACCTCCCTCTCCGCTCTGCAAGCGGAGACGGAGCTGTCATCCGCCCGGCTCAGCGGGGATCGCGGATCGATCCCCGCTGAGCAACACGGATCCGCCTGCGGAGGCGGACCGTGTGAAAGAAGCCTTACAGTGTAATATATGAAAATGAAAATTGTATTCCAAGTCATCAGTGCTATCAAGATTTAACAGTAAGGAATTATATTTTGTCCAAAAATATCCAAATTCAGCAGCTGTACACACTCAGCCCCCCTCACATGTTTAGGCTCCATGTACACGGGACGCTGGAAATGGCCGTTTAGGAGCAGTTGGGCGTTTTTTTCAGAAGCCCCTGAACCCATCTACATTTTATCTTATCTGTCCATGTACACCAGGTCGTTTACAGTCATTTGCAGGCAGTTGCGTTCAGGGACTGTTTTTAGAACGCAATTATTTGCGTTCGAACGTGTGTTTCCCGGCGTTTCAAACGCACAAACGCGTCTGAACGCGTCTGAACGCGATGACCCGCGTTTAGCGTTCGCGTTTTTCCATTTTAAAGGGGAATAATTTTTATGACCTCTAGGAACGCTTCTAAACGCAAACGCCCGCAAACGCTGCTAAACGCCCACTAAACGCGGGTACAAACGCGACTGAACGGACGTTTCAAACGTCCTAAAAATTCCAGCATTCAAAGGGACTTTTACCAACGTCCCGTGTACATGGAGCCTTACGATCTCAGCCCCCTTCACATGTGTATATATTTCACACACACATGTACAGACACGTACACACACACACAGTCACGTGTACACACACATGTACACTCACAGATATATATACACACACACACAGACAACATGTACACACACACACATACACACACATGTACACTCACAGACATGTACACACACACACAGACATGTACGCACAGTCACGTGTACACACACACACGTACACTCACAGATATATACACACACACAGACATGTAAACACACACACGCACACGTACACACACAGATATGTACACACACAGACATTTACACTCACAGACATATACACACACAGACATATACACACACAGACATATACACACACAGACATATACACTCACAGACATATACACTCACAGATATGTACACACACAGATATATACACACAGACATATACACACACAGACATATACACACACAGACATGTACACTCACAGATATGTACACACACAGATATATACACACACAGACATGTACACTCACAGATATATACACACACAGACATATACACACACAGACATATACACACACAGACATGTACACTCACAGACATGTACACTCACAGACATGTACACACACAGACATGTACACTCACAGATATGTACACACACAGATATGTACACACACAGATATGTACACACACAGACATGTACACTCACAGATATGTACACTCACAGATATGTACACTCACAGACACCCACCCCCATGTACACACACACAGACACACACAGTCACAGATATGTGTACACGCACATGTACATATAGAGACACACATGTACACAACCACCCCCTTTTCAGTTGTACACAGCCCTTACTTGTAAAGTGGTCTTCCCATCCCCCGCTCTTGTTTCCCCCATGTGTCTGTGACACAGAGAGGAGCTGCAGTCCAGGATACTGACGAGGAGTGCAAATGCAGGAAGTAGCCAGAGGTGGCAGCAAAGAGCCCGATGTGAGCTCTCAGCTCAATGACACAGACGCAGCAGCTTCCGACTCACACTCAAAGCCAGGGCAGTCACGGAGCACCGCTGCATCCACCCCCGTCTTTTTTCATCCTCGCCGGGCCGTCCAGAGGCTCGGGCCCCTTACAAACAGTATTATCTCATATCCCCCCCCCCCGTGGCGGGGGGAGGGGGGGCGGGTGCGGGTGGCGGTCCTGTAAAGTTCGTAAACATTTTTTTTTTTTAAAGTGTAAGGGAAGCAGTGCCCGCCGGGCCCCTCTAGAGGCTCGGGCCCATTACATCAGTAAAAAGAAAAGAGAAGGCGCCTGGCCCTTTAAATAAAAGATTGTTGAACCTGCTGCCCTTTTAATTGTAATAAAACAATAAATAGGTATATATCATAGGTAAAAAGGCGCTGGTAATCTTAATATATCACGTGTTATAAAAATTAATAAGTGATTTAAAGTGTAATATATGTGATTAAAAATTGCTACAAATATCCCGAAGCCGCGCAAGGACCCTCTTCTCTGTGAATCGTACCGTCCGATCTCACTTATTAATACAGATGTGAAGATTTTGGCCAAGGTCCTCGCGAGGAGGCTGAATACGGTTGTCACGGACTTGGTCGGGCGGACCAGTCGGGGTTTATTCCTGGCCGGTCTACCTCGATCAACTTGCGTAGACTTTTTACCAACCTTCAGACGACTCATGATTCTGTGGGGGCCAGGGTTGTGGTGGCCCTGGACACTCACAAGGCTTTTGATTCAGTGGAGTGGCCTTATCTCTTGGAGGTATTGGCGAAATTTGGATTCGGACCGGGGTTCATAAAATGGGTACAACTTCTATATTATCTCCCTCGTGCCCGTATCAGGGTCAATAATTCCGTGTCTGACTCCTTTCCCATTTTTCGGGGTACTAGGCAGGGGTGCCCGTTGTCCCCGTTGCTTTTCGCCCTGGCCATTGAGCCTTTGGCTGCGCAGATCCGCCAGTGTGCGGCTGTTGCGGGCTTTGTGATCAATGGCTTGGAGGAAAAGGTTTCCTTGTATGCGGATGATATGTTGATATATCTAGCGGATCCACATCAATCCCTCCCCACTCTATTGTCCATTATTGATCGCTTCGGTCACTTCTCGGGTTTCCGGGTGAACTGGAGTAAATCTACTCTGTTCCCCCTGGATCCCCAGGTTCTGCCCCCTTCTCTCGCATTATGCCCTCTCCAGGTGGTAGATCGGTTTCGATACTTGGGGGTTGACATTCAACTTCCCTTGTCTCGTTTCCTCCCCAATAATTTAGATCCCTTGGTTGCCCGACTTAAATCTTCTTTGCAGCTCTGGTCCCAGCTTCCTCTCACGGTTTTGGGTAGGATCAATATTTTTAAAATGATGTTCCTTCCCCGATTTCTGTATGTGTTGAGTCACTCCCCGATATATGTTACCAAACGTCGTTTCCAGGTCATCGATTCGCTCTTCACTTCATTTATCTGGGGGGGTCGGCCGGCACGTGTGGCCAGAGATGCGTTACAGTTACCTGTATTAGCGGGGGGACTGGCAGCGCCCAACCTACGCCTTTATTATTTTGCCTCCCAGTTGGCACACGCACATTGGTGGTTCCATCCCGAGGACAATCATGCTGCGGCGGCCTTGGAGGCGGCTATTTTCACGTCCTATGAATCTCTGCAAAATTTGCTGCACCGTAGATCTACTATGGGCAGGCCGAACACTGCGCTTATCTCGGTCACTCTACGGGTTTTTGCGGCTACCGCATTGGGTGAGGCCGACCCTCCGGGGTCGTACTCCCCTAATGCCCCCCTTTGGCACAATCCTCGGTTTCGGGAGTTTTTCGGTCGGGACGACGGTATTTTTTGGGCCCGTCTTGGGGTGAAGTCTGTTGATCACCTGTATGTCCGGGGAACCTTCCGGTCCTTTGCGGACATGCAGTCCACTTTTGCTGTACCATCTACGGCTCATTTTCGCTACCTCCAGCTGAGACATGCGGCGGCTGCGCAGTTCGGCCTCCGGGATGTCTCGCTGGAGCCATCCCCCTTGGAATATCTCCTCTCTGACTCTTCACATGAGAAACTGGTCTCCACGTATTATCGTAGGCTTTTGCATTCTAAGTCTAAGCGCTTGGCGGTGGTTGAGTCCCAGTGGCGTGAAAACGTCCCGGACTTGACGGAGGAGGTTTGGCATGACGTCCTTCCTGAACAAATCCCGGTTGTAATTTCCTCCAGGGATAGAGTCATACAATTAAAATTCCTGTATAGGGCTTACTACACTCCCCTGTTCCTTCATAAAATTGGTACATTATCCTCCCCTCTCTGCTCTAAGTGCTCTGATGGTGTGGGATCCTTCTTTCACATGTTCTGGGAATGTCCCCCTGTCCGTGCCTTTTGGTCAGGGGTGACGGCCTTTATAACTGATATCTCTCAATTGTCCAATGTCTGTAACCCCCTTCGTTGTCTCCTAGGATATGTGGATGATGAGGATGCTCCGGCTCGCACGAAACTATTTCTGCGTTTGCTCTTTTTCTATGCTAGGAAAGCTATTGCTCTCCGTTGGAAATCTTCCACACCCCCTGACGTTCCATTTTGGGTCTCTATTGTTAATCAGGCTCTGCCTCTGTATAAACTGACGTATGAGGCCAGAGGATGTCCGAAGAAATTCAATAAAATCTGGTCCTTCTGGGTAGACTCTGATCTTACTGCCTCCTCGGTGTCTGACGCCTCCTAGGCGATGTCTACAGTGCCTTCTTTTGCTCCGCATGTGTCGTTATATCTTGCTTATAATAATGTGTTACCCCCCCTTTTACCACGATTACTGGGTATTCTCTGTACTGTGGTTTTATTTTGTTAGATGATTGGAGAGGATGCTTTGTATGTTCTGTATCCTCTCTTTTATGTTGCACTGCCATTTTTCTTTTGGTGTACTGTGTTTTGTTTGTTTAATAAAAAACCTTTAAAAAAAAAAAAAAATTGCTACAAATATATATATGATCTACTATTGGTGCAATTAGCAAATAAAAGTGCATACCAGTGCAATTTCAATTCAGAAGTGTTTGTGCTTCTCAAAGTAAATTAATCCACAAAGGTGTGGATCAGTGAACCAATAAATAGATATATAAAGAATTCCATACAAAAATCACATAAGAATATATAAAAATATAAATATATAAATGTGCTCCAAGTAGTGTTTAAAAGTCCAGGCAATAGCATGCAATCAAAATTGTGCTTGGTGGATTCTTATTAATCCTTTCACAGTGCTCCAGGTGCTGGGATGTGACAACCGTCAATTAAGAAGTGCTTGTGCTTCTCAAAGTAAATTAATCCACAAAGGTGTGGATCAGTGAACCAATAAATAAATATATAAAGAATTCCATACAAAAATCACATAAGGATATATAAAAAAATCACATAAGAATATATAAAAAAGTATAAATATATAAATGTGCTCCAAGTAGTGTTTAAAAGTCCAAGCAATAGCATGCAATCAAAATTGTGCTTGGTGAATTCTTATTAATCCATTCACAGTGCTCCAGGTGCTGGGATGTGACAACCGTGGCCTCTTACCAGCTAGCAGCAGGTCACAAGGACCCCCCAACGCCTGTGATCCCTTTATTGGGTGGATCAAACCTCTCCTCGATTGCTTGGATCTCTGGCTCCTATATTACTCGAGTTGGACCATGTAGTCCCCTATTTGTTGTGCCCTCCTGGCACTGGGCAATTCGGCAGTACAAAATCGTTTTTTTTTTGGGTCTTAGGAAGATATTCTCCGGGGATCTGCAGCACCCTGTATCTCCTTTCCCCCTTCTTTGTATTGCGGCGGTGGATGTGTATCCCAGCCTCTGTTCCGAATGCCTCTGTGTGTTACTTCCGGGTTAGCATTGACCACAATGCATTTCGCTTAACGAGCGTCCTCAGGCAGTCCTTACATCAGTACTGCCTGTACCCCCTGATGGCGGCCCTGGTCATCGTCACCTGTTTGCCATATACATGCAATCACTTACTGACCGCCTAACGACTATATGCGTCGGCCATTTAAAGCTAATTAATGGGGTTATGGCAGCAGATAGCTGCCATAACCCCGGTATTTTTTTAAACGGCGGGCGGTCGGCTTTCAGATAAGGGTGGTCCCAGTGGCGGATTCACAGCGAAATTACCCTTACGGTGCAGGGGAAGAGGTGCCCCCCCCTCCCGCTGCGTCCCAGACGTTTTCCCAGCTTACCAGACCCGCCGGCAGCAGGGAAAACTATCCGGTCCCGAATCCTCAGAGACAGGAAGTCGAGTGAGGGCAAGATGGCCCTCACTCGACTCTATGGTCTTGGAGGACCGGAGCTACGTCAAAAGATGTTTCCTAGCAACCGGTTTAAAGGGCCGCTTTTTTTTTTTTCCTTTTTCAACAATTTTTTTTTTTTTCTTTTTTAGTGTAGTTGTGAGGTGTGAGGTCTTTTTGACCCCAGATCTAACAACAAAGAGGACCTGTCATGCCTATTTCAAATACAAGGGATGTTTACATTCCTTGTAATAGGAATAAAAATGATCAAAACATTTTTTTTTTAAACTGTGTAAAAATAAAAAAATAATAAATAAAATAAATAGGAAAAAAAAAATTAAAGCGCCCTGTTCCCGTTAGCTCGCGCGCAGAAGCAAACGCATACGCAAGTCCCGCCCACATATGTAAACGGTGTTCAAACCATACATGTGAGGTATCTCCGCGATCGTTAGAGTGAGAGCAATAATTTGAGCCCTAGACCTCCTCTGTAACTCTAAGCTAGTAACCTGCAGAAATTTTTAAAATGTTGCCTATGTGGATTTTTAAGTACCAATGTTTGGCGCCATTCTGTGAGCATGCGCAATTTTGAAGCATGACATGTTGGGTATCTAATTACTCGGCGTAACATTATCTTTCACATTATGGGAAAAATTGGGCTAAATTTACTGTTTTCTTATTTTTTAGTTCAAAAAAGTTTTTCAAAAAAATCGCATTTGGAAGACTGCTGCGCAAATATGGTGTGATAAAAAATATTGCAACAATCTCCATTTTATTCTCTAGGGTCTCTGCTAAAAAAAAAAATATATAATGTTTGGGGGTTCTAAGTAGTTTTCTAGCAAAAAAAATGATTTTAGCTTGTAAACACCAAGTGTCAAAAATAGGCCCAGTCTTAAAGTGGATAAATGGACAACTTTGTGAAAAGGGCTACTTGGATGTTAGGCCTATGTATGTGGCCAGGCTGTGAAAAAGTGTTACACATGTGGTATCGCCATACTCAGGAGGAATAGCAGAATGTATTTTAGGGTGCAATTTTTGCTATGTACATGCTATGTGTTAGAAATATTGCATAAATGGACAGCTTTGTGTAAAAAAAATGTGTTTTAATTTTCTTTCCACATTTTCCAAAAACTTGTGGAAAAAAATGACTCATTATGCCTCAAAAATTATACATTGGGTTGTTTGCTTTCCAAAATGGGGTCATTTTATGGGGGTTTCCATTGTCCTGGTGCTCCAGGGCCTTCAAAAGTGCGATAGGTTGTCAGGAAATAATATGTGTAATTTGTGCTCCTAGAATGCCGGACGGTACTACTTGGATGTTAGGCCTCTGTATGTGGCCAGGCTGTAAAAAAGTCTCACACATGTGGTATCGCCATACTCAGGAGGAGTAGTAGAATGTGTTTTGGGGTGTAGTTGCAAGTATACATATGCTGTGTGAGAGAAATAACCTGTTAATACGTCAATTTGTAAAAAAAAAAAAAAAAAAAAAAATTCATTTTGCAAAGAGTTGTGGGAAAAAAATGACAACTTCAAAAAACTCACCATGCCCCTTTTTAAATACCTTGGAATGTCTACTTTCCAAAAAGGGGTCATTTGGGGGGTATTTGTACTTTCCTGACTTTTTAGTGTCTCAAGAAATGAGATAGGCCTTCAGTACATCAGGTGTGATCAAGTGTGATCAATTTTCACTGATTCGAACCATAGCTTGTGGACTCTATAACTTTCACAAAGACCAAATAATATACACTTATTTGGGTTATTTTTACCAAAGATAAGTAGCAGTATAAATGTTGGCCAAAATTTGTGAAGAAAAATTACTCATTTGCTAAATTTTATGACAGAAACAAAGAAAAATGTGTTTTTCACAATATTTTCAGTCTTTTTTTTTTATAGCACAAAAAATAAAAAACCCAGTAGTGATTAAATACCATCAAAAGAGAGCTCTATTTGTGTGAAAAAAAGGACACAAATTTTTTATGGGTACAGTGTTGCATGACTGAGTAATTGTCATTCAAAGTGTGAGAGCGCTGAAAGCTGAAAATCAGTCTGGGCAAGAAGGGGGTGAAAGTGCACTGTAGGCAAGTGGTTAAGCAGTATATATATATATATATATATATATATATATATATATATATATATACTTATTAATTCCCAGTATGCACAGGCAGCACCGAGTCCTGATTTTGGGTCTCCATAGATGAAGCTAGTTGCCCACAGAGCTAAACTGAAATGTAGTGCTTTGCAGTGGAGGTTTTTAAAGCCTAGTTACTGTTATTTTTCAATAAGGATTACAGAATTTAAGCTGCTTGGTTTCTAAATGTACCATCCTTTCCTGGGGTCCTTACTCCATCTTCTTTTGAGCAAGTAAATATAATATACCTTCCTATCTATTTACCAATGTTAGCAGCATAAGAATTAAACATAGTTAATGTTGATTTAGAGAGTTAATTCCGCTTTAAAGACATGCTGGTAGGTTAATTGGCTCTTGTCTAATATTAGCCACAGTATAGGGTTGCCACCTCATCCCTTTAAACCCAAACACATAATTATTACACAGGTTCTGAGGCTAATTTAACGCAGATAAGGCACTAAGTGAGTTTAATTACCACTTTAATCAGCCACAGAACCTGTGTAATTAATACATGTTCGGGTTTAAAGGGATGAGGTGGCAACCCTGGCTCCAGTAGGATATTCTATGAGGGTAGTATAAAAAATATCCCCGAACAATGCCACTCTTCCAGATGTTCAGTACTGAAAATGGCACACTCAGTCTATATGGTTTTCATGTGCCCTTTGCAAACATTTGGCACCCACTGTAGTCAAGTTGAAAATGGAGAAAGTGGAAGGATAAAGACTCGAAGTGTTCAATCAGCAGGCAAAGTGATGGCAACAGTCTTCTACACTGTTGCTGCACACCCTCGAAATCCCAGAAGACTATTGCCATCAATGTGCCCATTGATGAGGCAACCTAGAGTGGGCAATCTTCAATAGCCTATAAGTTGACTGTTGAATTAATGCTTTGGTACTTAGCTTAGGAATACAGGCCAAATCATAGGATGCCTGGATTTAGTTGAAGCATATTCATTGCTCTAGCCCAAACTACAATATCTGCAAGCCTTTTGGAGGGTCCTGGGCAAATGCCCTTTTATTAAAATGGTCCAAGGTTGACTAAATGATCTTTCCCTGGAGTTTCTTTGAGGGCCCACTACATGCACTGATGTGTTTTTTGATAAGCCATGTGAGTTGTGTTGAGCATGCCCACTCATTTCCAATAGGCCCTCAACATGTCCACAGGCTAATAAAACGTACTGCCTTACTTTTTTCCAGAGCATCTCAAGCCAATGTGTATGGGCTTCTTAGCCAAGGTTTAAGTGCATTTTTGTTTGCTTATTAGGGGGTATTTAAAATGAATGGCAAAACACTGCAAAGTGCACACAGCTCACAGTGATGTTATTCACAGACAGGTGGGAATGCAGTCTAAGAGTCGGTTCACACTGGGGCGGCACGACTCTGTACTACTTCGGGGGCGACTTGGGCATTCCCATGCACCACAACTTTGGAGCGACTTGCATGGACTTCACATAATGGAAGTCTATGCAAGTCGCTCCGAGGTTGCCCCGAAGTAGTACAGGACCCTTTTTCTAAGTCAGAGCGACTTATGTCGCTCCTATTAGAACGGGTCCTGTAGCAGTCAATGGACTGCGAGGGAGCGCGACTTGTCAGGCTGACAAGTCGCCTGACAAGTCGCGCTAGTGTGAATCGACTCTTAAAGTTGATGTTTTCTAGAGAACAATATAAATATTGCCATTGCTGACCACCTTCTGGAAAATGCTAGTTGCCCAGCTGTCATGCTTCCTATACTTGTTCCACTTCAGTGACTCAGAAGCTATTAAAAGCTACAGGATCAGAACGAGGCAACTGCCATTTTCATAAGCAATGGTGGGCTTTGCATTTTTGTCGAGACAGGTTCCTTCAAAGCTGAACTCCAGGTAAACAGCTAAATACACGAAAATATATAAATAAATAAGGTTACTGTAGATGAATACAGCTGTGACACACAGCAAGAGCAGGAGACCCAATTTGTCTTTGCTGCAGGTAAGCAACACTTACAGGTCTCCTCCCCATCCCCAGCCCGTGACTGGACGGTAAAACGGGAAGCAGCAGACTTTTAAGCTAATTTTTTTTCTGCTCTTTCCTCCTATCACAGGGATATGCAAACCGTGGCCCTCCAGCTGTTGCAAAACTACAAGTCCCATCATGCCTCTGCCTATGGGTGTCATGCTTGTGGCTGTCAGGGTCTTGCTATGCCCCATAGGACTTTTAGTTCTGCAACATCTGGAGGGCCACTGTTTGCATTTCCCTGTCCTATAATTCTTTGCACAAGAGCATAACTTGCTAGCTCCTTGTGCTGCCTCTCTCTCTCTCAGTCTAAGCTCTTCTGTACAGGTATTGCAAAGGGCTGATACCAAATAAGCCCTTGTAAGGTACTTACTGTATATTACTAGCATATGTTAAAAATGCATTTGATAATGTATTAATGAATATCAGGCTGCTCTAATTTGGAATTTTTTAGATATACATGTCCGGAGTTCAGCTTCACACATCAAACTCCCATGGTGGAGATGATAACGTAGAGATGTCGGTATGCCATCTAAGACTTCATATAAGAAATCTGGTCCACTAATTCAGCGGTTGCAAAATGTCTTATTTATTCAAACCCTGAAATGTTCTTATCTCACTAAAATGATTTCACTTTTTTTTTCCTGTGTTAAATACTGAATTTATTTAAGGAGATAGATATGTAAATACAGATCCTTTCTCTGCAGCTTGAAGATGGAATTCAAAAGAGTAACATACATTCCCCAATGTCATTTCATCATTAAAAAGCACATCGATTTATGTTTGGGAGGCACCCAATTATATTTTTTTTCCTGCACGTCTTCAGTACAGCGATTAAAGTCCCTATTTAAGCAAAATTAAAAATAAACCTCTAGCTAGTTTTTCGTTTCTTGACAACATAATTAGATTGGAAATAATAACTATTCTTTTTAAAGCCAATTTATCAGATCCCTTTTATATTTGATTTCTTTTTTAACTCATCAAACTGAAAAAGGCACCGCAGTGGGTTCGGCGTGCTGCGTTGACTCATAGCACAGATGTCCTGGTTGAAAACAGTTTTAGAATGTTTATTGTTAGGATCAAGAAAAAGCTGATCGCATTTAACGGCCTTTTAAAGGGGCAGCTGGACAAATCGAATCCGTTTTGGTTTCATTCAATTGTTGCCTGCGTTATATTTTTTGTATGCACATTTATTTCTTAAAAATAACAAAAATGGGTTTTTGTTGCACTGAATGGAGGTTCTTGCTGGCAGAGTAAAATAAAAGATGTGCCTTTACCACTTCTAGCCCAAGGACGTCATATGACGTCCCGGGCTTTGAGTAGAGATATCTGAATGATGCCTGCAGCTGCAGACACACACACACTCATCATAGGTTGAACTGGATGGACTGGTGTTTTTTTTCAACTTCACTAACTATGTAACTATGAAAGATATCATCTTTTGCAGCCACTTGATCATTCTTACAGGCAACGGGAGGGGACGCCCCCCTCTCCCCCTATGCCCTCCGGTGCCTCTACCAGCTCGCCTGTGCAATCGGCGAGCCGGAGAAGGAATCTGCCGGCGGCAGAAGTTCACCATAGAGAATATTGAGGACCAGATGGTCCCTGGCAGTCTCTATGACTCTCGGAGGCCAGGACGTGACATTATGAGGTCACGTTCGGCCTGGCAGTTGTAAATACTGCCGTGTACTCGGCTGGAAAGGCCGAGATTTTTTTTATTTTTTTAGCTCAGTCTTTTCTGCCTAGAGGAGACATGTGGGGTCTTATAGACCCCACATCTCTCCATAAAGAGGACCTGTCATGCCCTATTTCTATTACAAGGGATGTTTACATTTAAGGCAGGTCGCACCATACGAGAGGACACAGGGGGTTATAATTCCCCTGGCATCCATAAGGATATCCAGGACTGCCGCATACAGTGTCTCCAGTCTACATAATCTTGATATGACTTGGATACCTGGGTACATTGCACATAGGATTACCTGCCCAAACTACTTTATACCAATGTAGAGGATGCTACATATCTGTCCCTCTATGGTGGTGTCTGAATGGCCATATATTAGTGCCCCTTTTTCTGGACCTATATGCTGCAACAAAGTGAATATAATGAATATAATAAATGCATTACCAACGTTATAGTATATGCATCAATACGTCTTATATAATCCTTAATTGGTATATATACGGTCCACGTTCAATAAACAATTACTTCTGTGAACCCCGGTTAGGACTATGGATCTGCATCAATTTGGAACACTAGTTGGTTCTCTGGTCCCTGATTAGGCCCTGAAGAAGCGAGGTCAAGCGAAACACGTTGGCTGTGCAGGGACCACATCCATCCTTGTGACTGAGACTTCGCCATCTGGTTACCTACTTTGTGTTCCTTAATTTTAATTATATGTGGTATATGTATATGTGTTTTTCCAGGCATGCTTTTATGCCATTCTTTTTATCAATTAACAATTAATAAAATGTGTTTTTACTTTACCATTGTGTGGCGTTGAGTGAATTGACCATCTCATTTGAGCCTTAAAAGCCCCACTTTTGTCTAATTTTGGTCCTGCACTGTATAGGGGTGTGGCTCATATCTTGCGGCAATTATTTTTTACATTCCTTGTAATAAGGATAAAAGTGATAAAAAATAAATAAATGAAAGGGAAAGTGTAAAAATATATATAAAAAAAAATAAAAGTGCCATTGTCCCTGCGTGCTCACACGCAGAAGCGAACGCATACGTACGATGCGCCCACCTATGTAAACGACAAACTACACATGTGCAAACTTGAGAGCGAGAACAACAATTCAGCCCAAGACCTCCTCTGTAACTCTACTAGTAACTTGTAAAAAAATGTTAAAGTGGCACCTATGGAGATTTTTAAGTACCGAAGTTGGGTGTCATTTCACCAGTGTGCGCAATTTTAAAGCGTGACATGTTAGGTATCTATTTACTCGCCGTAACATCATCTTTCACATTCAACAAAAAAAAAATTGGGCTAACTTTACTATTTTGTTTTTTATTAATTCATGAAACTTCATTTAGGAGAGAAGTGTCAGAATAGGCCCAGTATGGAAGTAAAAGTAAAAGGATATGAACGCGCCTAGATATTTTTGATAAATAAGTATATATTTTAAATTTGTCTAAATATTTTTTATTGCATATGACACTATGCCAGTATGGAAGTGTTTAAAATACTCACAATAAGATGCGTGCAGCAATTTGATGCATACAGTTTTTCAAATTACTTTATGTGTGTATGATCATCCGCTGACATCCGCCTCCATTAACATCAGTTTTTTTAAACGGAAGTAAGCCCTACAGACGAAAAAAGGAATATAAACGGACAAATGGTCAGTTTTTGAATTAGTAGTGGATGTAAAAAAAAACAGATGTAAAAACTGATGAAATACTGATGTAAAACTTTCTTTCAAAAAACGTGACTGAATTGATGAAACAAACCGAATGCCCGTGTGGACCTTTTTTCTGTTTTCATCCATCCATTGACAGATAAAAAACAGACATCAATGCAACTCTATGGAAAAATGGATGTAAAAGGATGATTATCCACTTACATCAGTGTTGATGAAAAAATGGACAAATGGAACGTATGTGCTAAAAAACCTGGATTGGATGAAAAACTGATGTAAATAAACCAACGGTCCCTTTTTATATGAAAAAATGGCTTCGGGACTCAAATGTTTAGCCACTTTAGCCCCGGAGGATTTTCCTGCTTAACGTCCAGGCCACTTTTTTCAACTTGGCACTGTGCAACTTTAACTGACAATTGCGCGGTCATGCAATACTGTACCCAAACGAAATTTACGTCCTTTCTTTCCCCACAAACAGAGCTTTCTTTTGGTGGTATTTGATCACCTCTGCGCTTTTCAGTTTTTGCGATATTAATAAAAAAACAGCGAAAATTTTGTGAAAAAATTGACATTTTCTCCTGTGACAGTTAAAAAATATCCAATATATAAATTTTTTGTCATATATTTAGGCCAAAATGCATTTAGCTACATGTCTTTGACAAAAACATTTTCAATGAGCGTATTTTTAACCACTTTAAGACCGGAAGATTTTACCCCCTTCCTGACCAGGCCATATTTTGCGATTCGGCACTGCGTTATTTTAACAGACAATTGCGCGGTCGTGCAACGCTGTACCCAAATTAAATTTATGTCCTTTTTTTCCCCACAAATAGAGCTTTCTTTTGGGGGTATTGGATCACCTGTGCTATTTTTAATTTTTTAAATAAAAAGCGACAATTTTGAAAAAAAAAAAACTATTTTTCACATTCTGATATAAACATTCCCCCAAAAAATTTACAAATAAATTTTTTTTAATATTTTAGGCCAATTTGTTTTCTGTTACATATTTTTGGTAAAAAAAAAAAAAAAAATTGTCATTTTGTTGTTTATTTATTTTTACTAGTAATGGAGGCGATCTGCGATTTATTTTTGTGGTACTGTGACATTGCGGCGGACAGATCGGACCCCTAACTGACATTTTTGACACTTTTGGGGGGACCAGTGACATTACTACAGTAATCAGTGCTAAAAATATGCACTGTTAGTGAAATAATGACACTGGCAGGGAAGGGGTTAACACTGTTGGTGATCAAGGGGATAAATGTGTGCCTCACGCTTACTGACGTGTGTGGGGGGAGGGGATTGTGTGACACAGACACAGATCGCAGGTTCAGCTATTTTCGTCCGATGACTGATCGGCCAAATTTATTTGCAGGCATAGGGCTTCGTTCCTATCACACCTATATGTGTGTATGTGTATAAATACATATAAGTGTGTGTGTGTATATACCCTTATACAGAAGTTCAGATGTTATGCCTGCCTCCAAAGACGCCCAAAAAATGCCCAAAAAAACCTGGGCGTTTTTGTTGCAGGCGTTTTTTTGGGCATTTTTTGGACGTCTTTGGAGGCAGGCATAACATCTGAACTTCTGTATAGGGGTATATATACACACACACACTTATATGTATTTATACACATACACACATACTGTATAGGTGTGATAGGAGCGAAGCCCTATGCCTGCAAATAATTTCATTAACGCAGGCATAGGGTTCTGCTACTTTCACACCTATATATGTGCATGTGTATATATACATACATGTGTGTGTGTATATATACCCCTAAATAGAAGTTCAGATGTCATGCCTGCCTCCAAAGACTTCCACAAAAAAGCCCAATAAACGCCTGCAACAAAAACAGCCAGGTGTGAAAGTAGCGAAGCCATCCTGCTCTACTGCAATTCTAATAGAAACAATCTTTTTTCTATGGCGGTCACCCTGACATGGAAGGGTTTGGTCACCCTGCCATAGCAGTCAGTCAGTTAACCCTACACTACACTACGGTCCCCCTGACACTTAACACTTTCCCTATGGAAACTAGATTATTAAATCTAACTATAGTGGAAAATAGTACCCTAACTACACTAGATATCCCTTTCCTCACACTAATAATTGCTAAATGACACTTTGAAGCAGGAGTAACAGAACTGCTTCCACTCTCTTCCACATCCCTGTATTACAATGCTAGAGATTTGGCGGGGCTATCTTATATACTGGGGGGTGTATTCACTACTGATTGGCCTCTGGACCCCCTAGTCACTCCAATCACATTCCTAGCATCCTCCTGCCCCCTCAATTGGCTTTTACTGATGGTTCTGGTCCAATCACAGGCTTTTAAAGCCCAGTTCCTGTCCCATTGCATTTTAATCGGTTCTGGATGCTGAATTCCGAACTTTTTCAGCAAAAAGTTCGAAATTCGGCCAAATTTCGAACAGTCAATGTTCGGGTTGAACCGATGGTCGACCCGAACCGTTCGATCATCCCTACTGATGACCACTGATATGGCACGGATGTGGCAAGGATATGGCACGGATTAGCACCGATGTGGCACAAATGAGCACTAATGTGGCATGGATGAGGCATGGATCGGCGCAGATGAGCATGGATGAGGCAGAGATGAGGTATGGATGGGCACAGATGTGGCATGGCTAGGAACGGATGTGGCATGGATGGGCACAGATGTGACATGGATCAGGCACAGATGAAATATGGATGAGCACGCATGAGGCACAGATGTGCCTGGATGGGGAATAGATGAGGCATCGATAAGGAATAAATGGGCACAGATCAGTGCTGTGGGCATTTCAGATCCAGCCCACTCACGCTGCTGCACTGGCTCCATGTATCGATGTACCGATCGGTGTGAGGAGAGAGCTGAACCGGACATGCGCCGATTTGTTGACAAGCGATCGCTCCGTCATTGGATGGAGCGATCAGCTGATAAAGGGCCACTGTCATTGGCCCTTTACCATGATCTATTATGCGGGGGGGGGGGGAGTGCAAAGGAAGCAATGTCATGGTACACCCTCCCAGAACTAGCCAACCACACTGTAGTTGTCAATCAGCTATGGACCGGTCGACAAGTGGTTAAAGTATAACTAAAGGGAAACCTTTTTTTTTACATTTTGGATACAGTGGAGAGGGATTAGAACCACTGTTAGTTTTTATTGCTGTCTGCACCCCGTTAGGGAGATTCACCTTCCCTATTTTTCCTATTTACCACTATTATTGAAAGTGAAAGTAAAAGAAAAACCCAAATTTTGGGTTGCCCCAGAAAAGTAATAGAGGGGAAATCTTACAATATGGACACTTGTTCTGGGGACCTGGGGGTCCCCAAGGATTTCCCTTCATTTGCAGGGATTTCCTCCCACTTCCTGTTTGGCTATGGGGCAGGAAGTGAAGGGAAATATGCGCAATGGAACAAAAATGATGTAAACAAATCTGACAGGGGTTATAACCCTTCATTTTCTCTATCCAAAAAGAAAAAAAACTTTGCCTATAGTTCTACTTTTACTTTTATTGGGACTTTTTGTTCCAATTTAAACTTCCAGCTTAGGTGGGAATTTAAAATGTATTATAAAAGAGAGTGAAGTGACTGGCCTCAGGTGATACACAGAGATGAAACAAATCCTCCTACATATGTTTTATCTGTTTATCTGGTTTTTTCTCTCATCTACAGCCATTCGAAGTCCAGAATTTTTAAAGTTAGTCTGAGCTGGCAGGAAAAAGGGGGCTGAGAGCTGAAATTACAGTGAGCTGAGCTCTGAGAGATGATTGGAGGGAAGGAAGACACTCCCCACCACACAGCACACAGGAATAGAGCTGAGGCTGTCAATCAGCTGGAGGTCCCTCCCCTGTCACCTTTTTTCTCTTGGTGTCAGAAATACATTGTCAGAAGTGACTCATTCTGACAGCAGAGGATTAAAGCAGCAGACAGAAATTACACTTTTAATAGAGACAATACACAATATAGAGGGATATACTTTGTTCATATTTCATGTCTGAGCTTTTTCAACCACTTTAACCACTTGCCGACTGCCTAACGCCGATCTACGTCGGCAGTCAGCCCCTCACAGGCAAAGTGACGTAGGGCTACGTCACTAGCTTGTGAGGGTCTAGGGAGCGAGCGCGCGCCCCCGGAGGCGCGCTCCCGCTCCCGCGTGGTCACGGACCCCCCCGCGCGTGTGACCAGCGGACCCGATGTCCGCCGGTCACTCGGCGATCGGCGGGGGAGAGGGAGAATGTCAGGCAGCTTGTGTAAACAAGCTGCCTGTCATTCTCCTCGCTGTAAAGACACTGATCAAACGGATCTAGTATGTAGATCCATTGATCAGTGTCCTTACAGCTCAAGCCACAGCCAATCACAGTAGAAAGCACGCCCCTAGGGATACACACAGCCCCTCCCTCCCAAATAAAGTTAACCCCTTCACAACCAGTGTATTTTTACAGTAACAGTGCATATGTATAGCACTGATTACTGTAGAAATGTCACTGGTAACCCCAAAAGTGTCACAAATGTCAGTCAAGGGTCCGATCTGTCCGCCCCAATGTCGCAGTACCGCAAAAAAAATCGCAGATCGCCGCCATTACGCGTTAAAAAAAAAACAACAAAAATGACAAAAATCTTTCCCTTTGTTAGTAAACGCGATAACTTTTGCGCAAACCAATCAAAATATGCTTTTTGAGATTTTTTTTACCAAACATAAGTAGCATAAAACAAATTGGCCGAAAATTTTAAAAAATTTTGATTTTTACCTTTTTTTTTGGGGGAATTTCATATAAAAAATGTGAAAAATATTGTTATTTTTGCAAAATTGACGCTCTTTTTTTGTTTATAGCGCGTGATCAAAAAATCGCACAGGTGATCAAATACCACCAAAAGAAAGCTCTGTTTGTGGGAAAAAAAGGACGTCAAATTCGTTTAGGTACAGTGTCGCACGACCGCGCAATTGTCCGTTAAAGTCACGCAGTGCCGAATCGCAAAATACCCCCTGGTCAGGAAGGGGGTAAAATCTTCCGGGGCTTAAGTAAGAGGTTACCTGGCTATATAGTAGTACATTTTGTAATAAATGTTCATACAAACGTTTGTACAAAAGTTCTCAATAAATTCTTCACTTGACAAATGCTGTTTTGAAAGTAATTCAAAATTTCGCTTTTAACATTCAATATTAGAGATATGAATAGTGAACAAAAACCATATACAGCATCTCACAAAAGTGAGTACACCCCTCACATTTTTTGTAAATATTTTATTATATCTTTTCATGTGACAACACTGAACAAATTACACTTTGCTACAATCTAAAGTAGTGTGTGTACAGCTTGTATAACAGTGTAAATTTGCTATCCCCTCAAAATATTTTTAACTTTTTTAACTTTTACCTACAGGTAAGCCTATAATAAGGCTTACCTGTAGGTAAAATTAATATCTCCTAAACCTACATGGTTTAGGAGATATTTGCCCTGCATGCAGCCGCTGACACCAGTGGCGCATGCGCTCTAAAGGTCCGGTGGACCTTCAGAGCTCCTTGCCAGCTCTTCGCCGGAAAGTGAACTCCCGCGTGCATGCGTGGGAGTGACGTCATCGCGGCTCCGGCCACTCACAGTGCTGGAGCCGCCGAACCCGGGAGAGACGCCGAGGAAAGATGTCAGCTGCCTCAGTGGTGTCCAGGCAACCGTGTCAGGGCTTCGTTCTAAGTTAAGTATTTCATAATGAGCTTGTATGGGATGCATACGAGCACATTATGCCTTTGTCCTGCAGGGTTTTTTTTTTTTGAGGATACAACCACTTTAACGTCTAAATCGCTGGCAACAAAAGTGAGTACACCCCTAAGTGAAAATGTCCAAATTGGGCCCAACTAGCCACTGTCCCTCCTCTGTGTCATGTAACTCATTATTGTTACAAGGTCTCAGGTGTGAATGGGGAGCAGGTGTGTTAAATTTGGTGTTATCACTCTCACTCTCTCATACTGGTCCCTGGAAGTTCAACAATGCACCTTATGGCAAAGAACTCTCTGTGGATCTGAAAAAAAAAGAATTTTTGCTCTACATAAAGATGGCCTAGGCTATAAGAAGCTGGCCAAGATCCTGAAACTGAGCTGCTGAAACTGAGCATGGTGGCCAAGACCATACAGCGGTTTAATAGGACAGGATCCACTCAGAACAGGTCTCACCATGGTCAACCAAAGAAGTTGAGTGCATATGCTCAGCGTCAAATCCAGAGGTAGTCTTTGGGAAATAGATGTATGAGGGCTGCCAGCATTGCTGCAGAGGTTAAAGGAGTGGGAGGTCAGCCTGTCAGTGCTCAGACCATATGCCGCACACTGCATCAAATTGGTCTGCATGGCTGTCGTCCCAGAAGGAAGCATCTTCTAAAGATGATGCACAAGAAAGCCCACAAACAGTTTCCTGAAGACAAGCAGACTAAGGACATGGATTACTGGAACCATGTCCTGTGCTCTGATGAGTCCAAAATAAACTTATTTGGTTCAGATGGTGCCAAGCATGTGTGTGGCGGCGACCAGGTGAGGAATACAAAGACAAATGTGTCTTGCCTAGAGTCAAGTATGGTGGTAGGAGTGTCATGGTCTGGGGCTGCATAAGTGCTGCTGGCACTGGGAAGCTACAGTTCATTGAGGGAACCATGAATGCCAACATGTACTGTGACATACTGAAGCAGAGAATGATCCCCTCCATTCAGAGACTGGGTCGCAGGGTAGTATTCCAACATGATAACGACCCCAAACACACCTCCAAGATGACCACTGCCTTGCTAAAGAAGCTGAGGGTAAAGGTGATGAACTGGCCAAGCATGTCTCCAGACCTAAACCCTATTAAGCATCTGTGGGGCATCCTCAAATGGAAGGTGGAGGAGCGCAAGGTCTCTAACATCCACTAGCTCCGTGACATTGCCATGGAGAAGTGGAAGAGAACTCCAGTGGCAACCTGTGAAGCTCTGGTGAACTCTATGTCCAAGAGGGTTAAGGCAGTGCTGGAAAATAATGGTGGCCACACAAAATATTGACACTTTGGGCCTAATTTGGACATTTCACTTAGGGGTGTACTCACTTTTGTTGCCAGCAGTTTAGACATTAATTGCTGTGTTGAGTTATTTTGAGGGGACATCAAATTTACACTGTTATACAAGCTGTACACTCACTACTTTACATTGTAGCAAAGTGACATTTCTTCAGTGTTGTCACATGAAAAGATATAATAAAATATTAACAAAAATGTGAGGGGTGCACTCACTTTTGTGAGATACTGTACATTGTAAGAAATTTATTCATTAGAGAAAAAATTTCCATCCTGCTCCATTGCATTTTCTTATCACTGCAGTCAACAGCAAATGTTGAGTTGACCAAACAAAAAGGATTAGAAAATTGAACTAACATTCTTAACCACTTAACCTCAGGAAGATTTACCCCCCTTCATGACCAGGCCATTTTTTTACGATATGCGTTACTTTAACCGCTTGCCGACCGCTGCAGATATACTGCGGCGGTCAGCCCCGGCCAGGCAAAGTGACGTATCTATACGTCACTAGCCTGTGACCGGTTTGTGAGCCAATAGCGGGGAGCGCGCGCCCGCCACGGCTCGTTCACTGAAGAGTCCCGATGTCAGTGAACCCGATGTCCGCCGGTCACACTACGATCGTCGGTAGAGCGGGAGAAAGGCGGGCGGCTTATGTAAACAAGCCGCCTGTCATTCTCCCCTGTGTAAAAATGGAGATCAGACGGTTCTACTATGTAGAACCGTTGATCTCTGTTTTTACAATAGTAGACATGTCCCATCACAGTTAGAAACACGCCCCTAGGACACACTTAACCCCTCCCTCTCCAATACAGTTAACCCCTTCCCTGCCAGTGTCATTTTTACAGTAACAGTGCATATGTATAGCACTGATTACTGCAGTAATGTCACTGGTAACCCCAAAAGTGTCAAAAATGTCAGTCAAGGGTCCGATCTGTCCGCCGCAATGTCGCAGTCCCGCAAAAAAAATCGCAGATCGCCGCCATTACTCGTTAAAAAAAAAAAAGACCAAAAATGACAAAAATCTTTCCCTTTGTTAGTAAACGCGATAACTTTTGCGCAAACCAATCAAAATACGCTTTTAGCGATTTTTTTGCCAAACATATGTAGCATAAAACAAATTGGCAGAAAATGTTAAAAAATTTTGATTTTTACATTTTTTTGGGAATCTCATATAAAAAAATGTGAAAAATATTGTTATTTTTGCAAAATTTACGCTCTTTGTTTATAGCGCATGATCAAAAAATCGCACAGGTGATCAAATACCACCAAAAGAAAGCTCTGTTTGTGGGAAAAAAAGGACGTGAAATTCGTTTAGGTACAGAGTCGCACGACCGCGCAATTGTCCGTTAAAGTCACGCAGTAAAAATCGCAAAAAAACCCCTGGTCAGGAAGGGGGTAAAATCTTCTGGGGCTTAAGTGGTTAACTGACAATTATGCAGTCATGCAACGTTGTACCCAAACAAAATGTATGTCCTTTTTTCCCACAAATAAAGCTTTTTTTTTTTTTTTTTGGTGATATTTGATCACCACTGCATTTCTGCTATAAAACACAACCAAAAAAAAAAAAGAAAAAAAAATATATATTTTTTATAAATTGAGGCCAATATGTATTCTGCTACATATTATCGGTAATCAAAATCACAATAAGCGTATATTGATTGGTTTGCGCAAAAGTTACAGCGTCTACAAACTATGGTGTATGTACTAGAATTGTTATTTATTTTTACTTATAATGGCGGTGATCAGGGACCTATAACGAGACTGCAATATATTGCAGAAGACATTCTGATACTAATACCTTTGAGACTTTTTTTGGAAACTGGTGACACTAATACAGTGATTAGTGCTAAAAATATGCACTGTCACTGTACTAATGACACTGGCTGAGAAGGGGTTAAAAATCCAGGGTGATTGAAGGGTAAATGTGTGCCTAGCCAGTGTTTTGGTGTGCTGTGTGTGGTGCTTTTACTAAGGGAAGTAGTGAATTTTATTCCCTTCTTTGCAGGGAAAGAAAATCCATTACTTCCCTGCGGAAAGGACAGAGCTCTGCCTTTTTTTTTTATTGGTTGGACTGGATGGACTTGTCTTTTTTCAAACTGACTAACTATGAAACCAGCTGATTGGCATCTGCTGTGCATATTCGCAGCACAGCTGGGTAGCCAGCGGCGGCGTGCACACCCTACCTGGAAGTGCTGGATTACGTACCTAGTACTTGATCTGGCGCCTTGCTGCTGTATATGTAAGTTATACGGTCGGCAAGCTGTTACATTGAAGAATTTCAAATGAAATTCTACTAGTGTATAGCTGGCTTTAGTGTTCATATCCATTACAATTGTTTTTATAATGTCTGTAAAATGTTTACATATACCCATAGCTTTTATATTACTATATCTGCTTTTTAGGATTATATTATTTAATTCCAAATATTGAGTCTGTTTATTCGTTTTTTTTTTTTTTTTTTCATGCAGGCAGAAAGGGAATAATTCTGACCATATGGCATTATAATTATGAAGAGGCTGGAAAATGTCAGGTATTCAATGTGTTTGTATCTTAGACATGGACCTGGTGTTGAATATACCCTGCATTCTTCAGCAGGCTGGTGAAAACTCCTTTAAGTTACTAGTTGCCATGGTTACTTTTTAAGAGCTTAAATTCAAAAAGCTTGAAAAATCTTCTTTCATATGGTAAGTTCTTTTCAAGGTGCATTCACCCTTAGGTCGAAAATGGTATATTATTTTATTGTATTCAATGTATAGCAGTAAAATTCATTTTTTTTACATGCTGCATAACTGTGTATTTAATGTTCTGAAGCCAGCACCAATATATTATTTTTTCTCTCTAATTTTATAGCATTAAAGGGAGTTGAAAAAAAAGTTAGTACAGGGTGGAAGCTGCTAGTGTTGTGGAATGCCCTCCTCTCTAAGTAATGATCAGTTTAGAAAAGAAAGGAGCCTGTTTCGTACAATCTCAGGGTATAATACACAAGTATAAAAGTGTTTCATTTTTTTTTTTTTTTTTTGTGTCATAGGGAAATGTGACCTTCGGCGAAGATTAAGTACCATGGGATCTCTTAAGTGATGGAACGAGGGAAAGTGAGATTGACAAGTTAATTGGGTCACCTACTGTTTGGAAAAAGTTCTATTAAAGGGATTTGGAAGAAAAAAGCTTAAGGTGTTAGCCCAAAAAAAAAAAAAAAAAAACGTATTAAATTCCTTTATTAGACAGCTGTGTCCCTTGTAATGAGAGCATCGCATAGCACATCCAGAAAAATACACTTACATTTTTAATTTACCAAACATGGTCCCACTGCATGCGGGAACATAGCCACCCCCCTCTATTGTCTTATGACAAGACACATTGGGGTTGATTTACTAAAGCCAAATAGACCGTGCACTTTGCAAAGTTCAGTTGCACTCTGCAAGAGCACTTGCTCCAGAGATTAAAGCGATTGTAAACCTAAGAAAAAAAAAAAAAACCCTGCAAGACAAAGGCATAATGAGCTAGTATGCATCGCATACTAGCTCATTATGAATTACTTACCTTAGAACGAAGCCCCGACACGGACCCCCGGACACCGCTGTGGGAGCTGACATGATCCCTCGGCGTCTCTTCCGGGTTCGGCGGCTCCGGGGCTGTGATTGGCCGGAGCCGCGATGACGTCACTCCCGCGCATGCGCGCGGGAGTCATTTTCCGGCAAGCTCCCGGCAAGGAAAGCTGAAGGTCCGCCGGACCTTCAGAGCGCATGCGCCGCTCACATGAGCGGCTGCATGCAGTGCAAATATCTCCTAAACCAGTGATGGCGAACCTTGGCACCCCAGATGTTCTGGAACTACATTTTCCATGATGCTTATGCACCCTGCAGTGTAATTGGGCATCATGGGAAATGTAGTTCAAAATATCTGGGGTGCCAAGGTTCGCCATCACTGTCCTAAACCGTGCCGGTTTAGGAGATATTAATTGTACCTACAGGTAAGCCTTATTATAGGCTTACCTGCAGTTAAAAGTGGCAAAAAGCGGTATACTACCGCTTTAAGAAGCTCTGCCGATTTCCATCATCCAATCATGTGCAAGCAAAAATGCTGCTTTTTTTTCTCCTTGCACGTGGTTGGGTATTCCTTGCAAAGTAAAGCCTTACCTCATTTACTAAGCTCTGGAGCAACTGCACTTTGCTAAGTACGCAATCTATTTGCCTTTAGTAAATAAACCTTTGAATGTATTGCAGTTTACCAATTCTTGGAGGAGATAGCTGCATCTTTTTTTTTTCAGGCTTTTTCTCCCAATATTTTCGCCCGGTTATCTTGCCATTAGCACACTTCCTGTCCTCACCTTACTGTTTCTTTTGAGAAGAAGAGTTGTCACTCCACAACAGGACTGCAATAACATTCCCCTCCCTCTTCTTCATAACATAGAGGGGAGGGGTTTCGTATCCCTCAGAGATAGCTGGGAATGATAGATGAGAACAATGTGAATGGTAACTTTGCAGCACCATCAGCATGGGGAAGTTATCAACTTAGTTACATAGTTTGTGAGGTTGAAAAAAGACAACAGTCCATCCAGTTCAACCTATGATGTGTGTGTGTTTGCTGTTAACCGTACATTGTAAACCCCTGTATGTTGTGGTCTTTAAGGTGCCCATCTAATAGTTTTTTGAAACTATCGATGCTCCCTGCGTATACCACTGCTTGTGGAAGAGAAATCAACATCCTTACCGCTCTGACAGTAAAGAACCCCTTACACAGTTTAAGGTTAAACCGCTTTTCTTCTAGGTTTAGTGAGTGGCCCCATGTCTTATTGAATTCCCTTTCTCTGAAAAGTGTGTTCCTTATGCTAGGGTCACCAGTATACAGTATTTGTACATTGATATCATGTCCCCTCTCAAGCTTCTCTTCTCCAGAGAGAATAAGTTCAATGCTTGTAGTCTTTCCTCATAGCTGATGTCCGCCTTTCCCCTAATTATTTTTGTTGCCCTTCTCTGGACTTTCTCCAGTTCCAGCACATCCTTCCTGAGGACCGGTGCCCAGAACTGGACAGCATACTCCAAATGTGGCCGGACCAGAGTCTTGTAGAGTGGGAGTATAATATCTTATTTTTTCTGGAGTGAATCCCCTTTTTTATACATGCCAGTATTCTGTTGGCTTTGCTTGCAGCAATAAAGAAAAGGAACGGCTGCACTCCAGATGAGGTCAAAATCCAGATTTATTGACTGGACTTTCCAGTGTGGCAAATAGTGGCAAGGTAGACGCGTTTCACACACTACAATGTGTGCTTAATCATTACTATCTTAGATTCACCCAGAGGTTCACCCCCTAGTGAGTAACTTGCATTCGAATTTCTGACACCCAAGTGCATTACCTTACATTTTTCACCCCATTATTTTGTTCAGGTCTGCTTGTAAGGTTACCACGTCCTGGCAAGATTTCTGGAAGAATGAACAGGTTTTCCTTGCACTATAACTCACAAGGTGGTCCAGCACTCTCTGACACAACGTTAGGCCAAAGGAAGAGTTGCTTTTTTGGATAGCATGCCCAGCCAATAAACCGAGGCATAATGAAGGCAATTAACAATGTATACAATAACACAAATTTCAAAATATCAGAATCATGTGTCATTTGTTCCCAACAACCTGGTTCCAGGGGTGATAGTTTAGACTTTCTAGGCACTGACATAAGGAGATGCCCTAAGTATGGGAGATATACTGAGGGGTTATAAAAACACAACCCCCACACATAAACCTCCCATTGCTGTAAACAGCTGTCAGTGGTCAGTGCTGGAGCACAAAGTCTGCATTGTAGCTCTCAAAACAACGTTTTGTAATCCTAACAAAAGGGAGGGGGGGGGGAAGAACCCTTCAAAGGGCAAATCCTAAAGGTTCCCCAAAGGGACAGGAAGCCTCTTGCGAGTTCTGAGGGTGATGGTAGCAGTCTTGAACACAGCAACAGTGACCCCAGATGAAGCAGGAGATGTCCCACATTCTGACGCTTGCTCCCTCAGAGCACACTGAGCGGTCCCACAGCAATGCAGATCTGGACACCTAAAATTTAACAGGATTTCACTTGAGCAGGGAAACAGTCCACAGTCCTCCACCCATCCTGGTGGGTTAATCTACCCCGTGGCAGCAGCAGTTTCTAAGGAGGTCTAGCAGTTCAGCCACCTGCAGCAGCACTGCACAGCCAGGTCTCTCTCTCTGCAGCTCTAGGAGCATCAAACAACACAACTGTTTACTCTGACTCTATCCACTCTTTTCTATACTCCTGAGCAACACTGTCCTCTGGGACTTGTATTCCAACTCTTTCTCTTTGTCCACTGTCTAGGAACTACCTCTCCCATAGGCAGTCTGTAGCTTCTGAGGTTGCTTCTACCGAGCTGTGGCTGCAGGTAATCACAGTTCCCCTATCTGGTGTCTGTGGTGGGAAGGGCTTCTGCCACAGCTGCAGCCAACTGCAGTCCTGTCTGCACTCTTTTTGCCAGCCCAGTTGCTGAGTACACTCGCAGCCAGAAAGAGGGATACCACAGCACCCTGGGTGGTTCTGTTAAAGCCAAGGTTGCGGCTGATGCTGGGCAGGCCTATTAAATTCAATTTCCAGCAACCCCTTTGGGCTCCTGGACCCTCCTAGATAGTATAATACTCAGTTCCATCTCTCAGGAGCTCAGAGAGGCCATTCCCTAATGAGGCAGAGGTAACTGGGCAGTTGATCTGCACCCAGGTGAGAGGCCCTCCACTGTCAAAACTGTGTGGGCATCTAGGCTAATTTTATTCTGCCTTTCTGGGAGAGTCAAGTCCCCTCCCTGATTGCTGATTGCTACCAGAGTACTTCAGTTCCAGTGGGGTGCCTCCCCCACCCATGTCTTCAGTCCTGGAATGCCTCCAGATCTTTACCTGTAACAGAGCTACCCTGGACCTCCTTGAGAAGGGCACTGTTTACAAGCAAATCTAGAAGGCTGGTCCTTGTTATGTTTGAATATACAGTACTCTGGGCACTGATCTAACTTAAAACACACCTCTAGACTGAATCAAACATGGTAAGGGTTTATAGACAATGGGAATATACAGTATCTCACAAAAGTGAGTACACCCCTCACATTTTTGTAAATATTTTATTATATCTGTTGATATGACAACACTGAAGAAATTACACTTTGCTACAATGTAAGGTAGTGAGTGTACAGCTTGTATAACAGTGTAAACTTGCTGTCCCCTAAAAGTAGCTCAACACACGGCCATTAATGTCTAAACCACTGGCAACAAAAGTGAGTACACCCCTAAGTGCAAATGTCCAAATTGGGCCCAAAGTGTCAATATTTTGTGTGGCCAGCATTATTTTCCATCACTGCCTTAAAACTCTTGGGTATGGTGGTCACCAGAGCTACATAGGTTCCACTGGAGTTCTCTCCACTCCTCCATGACAACATCACGAAGCTGGTGGATGTTAGAGACCTTGCGCTCCTCCACCTTTCATTTGAGGATGCCCCACAGATGCCTAATAGGGTTTAGATCTGGAGACATTCTTGGCCAGTCCATCACTGTTACCCTCAGCTTCTTTAGCAAGGCAGCGGTCATCTTAGAGGTGTGTTTGGGGTCGTTATCGTGTTGGAATACTGCCTTGCGGCTCTGTCTCCAAAGGGAGGGGATCATGCTCTGCTTCAGTATGTCACAGTACATGTTGGTATTCATGGTTCCCTCAATGAACTGTAGCTCCCCAGTGCTGGCAGCACTCATGCAGCCCCAGACCATGACCACTCCCACCACCATGCTTGACTGTAGGCAAGACACACTTGTCTTTGTACTCCTCACCTGGTTGCCGCCACACATGCTTGACACCATCTGAACAAAATAAGTTTATCTTGGTCTCATCAGACCACATGACATGGTTCCAGTAATCCATGTCCTTAGTCTGCTTGTCTTCAGCTAACTGTTTGTGGGCTTTCTTGTGCATCATCTTTAGAAGAGGCTTCCTTCTGGGACGACAGACATGCAGACCAATTTGATGCAGTGTGCAGCATATGGTCTGAGCACTGACAGGCTCACCACCACCCCTTCAACCTCTGCAGCAATGCTGGCAGTACTCAAGCGTCTATTTCCCAAAGACAACCTCTGAATATGACGCTGAGCACGTGCACTCAACCTCTTTGGTCAACCATGGCGAGGCCTGCTCTGAGTGGAACCTGTCCTGTTAAACCACTGTATGGTCTTGGCCACCGTACTGCAGCTCAGTTTCAGGGTCTTGACAATCTTCTTATAGCCTAGGCCATCTTTATGTAGAGTAACAATTCTTTTTTTCCGATCTTCAGAGAGTTCTTTGTCATGAGGTGCCATGTTGAACTTCCAGTGACCAGTATGAGAGAGTGAGAGCGATTAACACCAAATTTAACACACCTGCTCCCCATTCACACCTAAGACCTTGTAACACTAACAAGTCACATGACACCGGGGAGGGAATATGGCTAATATGGGGCCCAATTTGAACTTTTTTACTTAGGGGTGTACTCACATTTGTTGCCAGCGGTTTAGACATTACTGTCCCCTAAAAATAAGTCAACACACAGCCATTAAATGTATACTGTGATACAATCTGTACACTCACTATATTACATTGTAGCAAAGTGTCATTTCATCAGTGTTGTCACATGAAAAGATATAATAAAATATTTACAAAAATGTGAGGGGTGTACTCACTTTTGTGAGATACTGTAAAGGTGCCTCACAGAGTAGTAGAACACATATATATGAAAAAATACTTTTTTTTACTAAATATAAAATAGAAAGAAAGAGAAAAGACCTCCATGAACCCTTCCATACATAGAATGAGGCATTAGTACTGTATTCATTAGCAATGGCAATATAGCCTCCTCCAGGTAGCTTCTCTGCACGTTAGACCTCTGTACTGTATGTTCTCTAAGTCCTCTACATCCCTTGTCAAGCCCTGTTCTTTGGATATGCCATGCATGCACAGCTTTAGTGATTTCAGACCAGACAAACTGATTTTCAACAAAGTTATTTTACTGAAGCAGTTATATAATACAAATGATCAGTTCCGTACACATTCCTAAACACAATGCTAATAGCACTAGCTATACAATTATAGTTAAAATATTAAAATTTGCACTGTTTAGCTCTGAAAATGGTAATTTTAGGAACTATTTTGCAGTGTCAGTAAAAAATGCGGCTCTGTCAGTAAATTTCATGATTTTTGTTAGTAAAAGATTGGTGCCGTTTGTAAATTTTGGTTTCCTGCCAGTAAATTTCACTTCAGGGGGTCTGCAGCACTGAATGGTTACAGTGTAGTATGGTAAAGTATTTTCTAAGTATAGTTTTCCTGCCACTGCTTTTCATTTTCAATTCATTGAAATGGAAGTGGAATGATGACTTAGATGTCTCTTCCAGCAAAATACAATGAGGTCAGCTTGTTGTCAATAAAACCCTAAGGGTTCATGGACAAAACATAGAGATCAATGTATATAGCTGCTGGTGTTATGCTGATTATCAGCTTCCAAATCTGTTCCAGAAGGAACTAGGAGAGCTAATAAATGCATTTTGTGTTGTATTTTAGGCCTTTATTTTTTTTCAGCTGCTGTACTTTAATACAGAACAATTCTAGTAGGGTCTTCATTGCATTATAGGACATCTTTGGAGAGAATGCTGGGATCGTAAGTCCTCCTGGGTACATGAGGTGAGAGGAATTCAAAAGTTATAAATTCACCAATTATTAGCCAGCTGTGTGCCCATGCAAATTATTTCATTTAAGTGCAAGCATTTTAGGCTACATTCACAGTAGCCTCCTGCGTTTGGTTTATTTAAATGCATAATAAATTATCTAGGATGTATATCTTTAAAGCTGAAGTAGGGAAAATAAAAATACTCCCTTGCAATGGGGCTCACAGTACATGGGTTAAATGTTTTTATAGAACTAGGTCTGGGGAATCACAAAAAGCAGTTTTACTTACCCAATCCTCCACTCCCACAGGCTGCCTACAGGCTGTAAGACGAGTTCCTGCCATGGTCTAGATGGGAAGTAAGACCAGAGATGTGGGAAAGATGTAACCCACAGCAAACTGCAAGCCCGCCAAGGAAGAAAAGCTGAACCAGGACTCATAAGGGAAGGTATGTACTGGGCAGTCTACTGTTAGAGAGCTAGGAAGAGACATTGCTATATGTTAATACCAATATATAAGTGCAGTGCAATATATTACAGATTATACACCCATAACAAACAAAACAAAACCAACTATATTAGTATTGTGATAGAAACAATATAAAAGTCCCATATATAAAAGTCCACCATTGTGTGCAAATCAGTGAAAGCTCATATCATTTTCTTCTGATGTATTCAGTGCCCACCACCTCCAGGTGAAATACCTGCTCACCTCCAATATCTGACCCCACTACAGAGTCATGGTAGCCTTAGTGTACTCCCGCTCTAGATGGTGCTGCAACACTCCTCCTGCTCTCGTCTCAGAGTGACACTACTTCACTTCTTTCCTTATTCACGATCATCAATGACATATAACATAGAATAAAAAAAATTGGGAAAGGAAAAGATGGGGTTTAGGGGCCCTGATGAGATGATCAAAATATACTGCAACACAACGTGTTAATTTAAAAACATATGTTTAATGAGTTTTCATACACATAAAAAGGCATGTGCCAGGCAGGATAACAATAGGACGGGCACACAGAGATGGTCCCCTTAAAAGGTAGCTTGTGACTAATACTTATAATACCCTCTGGGCCCTCTATCCTTCCCATCATGATCAAGAGGCTTGTTGTCTACTTGGGAATACCATTTAAATAATTACCTGCCTGCTTATTATGCAGACCCCATGACAAGGGCGGAATATATCCTCTCACCAAAGCAGTGGATGGTTCAATTAAAGCCAATATTAATGAATACTGGGGTATCATACATGTACATTGACATAATGTGTGTATCATATATGGTCGCACAGGTACCCCAATGCTCCATTTTGATATATATATTGTATAAGGATATGAATACATCATTGCACCACCACTGCTAATTGATATACTACTGGTATTTGCTACACTACTAGCCTGCTGATGAAAAATCCGTCCGCCCTATGGTCCTGCACTTAGTGGAACACGCGAAGCCAAAAAATGCCAAAAACGCGTTGGCTGCACAGGGACCAATTCCATCTTCCTCTGTTGAGACCCACCACTTGGTTATCCAATTTGTGTTCTTATATTTTGTTATGTTACATGTTAAATGTATGTACGTCTATAGAGCATCTTGGCACATGCCTTTTTATGTGTATGAAAACTCATTAAACATGCGTTTTTAAATTTACACGTTGTGTTGCAGTATATTTTGATCATCTCATCAGGACCCCTAAACCCCATCTTTTCCTTTCCCAATTTTTTTGTATTGTACACAGTGGGGTGGCCCACCCTTTACGGTAATAATTTTCTTTGTAACATAGAATAAAGTGGAAAGATCATAGTGTTCTCTGCTACCAAACATTTATTAAAGCCAAAAATGGGATTAAAAATACTCACAGGGATATAAAACAATCATGCAAAAAATCAGCACACCACGCTGATACAAATGGCTGATTTGTGACGTCACGGGCTTCGGCTCCTCCCACCCATTTGCGTTACTCCCTCCTATTGGGCTTCTGCAGTAAGTGTTGATCTTCCTGGTTTCCTTAGAATAGCGGTCTGCTGACACGGCTTCCATACACTCATACACACCCGGCAGGATCAGCTGATTCTCAGGAAACCAAAAAGATCAACACCTCAATTATACGGGTCAAAGGGTAGCAAAAAAGGGAAACCCATTGCTAGAGTTCAAAAATATTTTGCTTTATGTTTGATCTGGTGTTCTCTTTTAAGTTCTATCTATCTTAATCTTTGATTTATTTCTCCTAACCAAAGATACTCTTGTTTTAAAAGAGTGAAGGCTGTTAAAGAGAATTGATTATGCTTGAGAAGTCACAAGAAAGTGCACAAAAACTAAAAACTGCTAAAGCAATTAATACGATTTTTTTTTTTAACATTGCTAATGCAGTATTTTTTGGCTGAAAAGAGATTTCAAGATGAAAAGACTGAAACTTGGGAGTTTGAAAATGGAAGCTCTCTTGGGAAAAAGAGTGTGAAATAAACTGTTGAAGATTGCAAAATGTGAGACCTGCGCCTACAAAACAGTAATCTAGATTGCAAATGATATTTGGTTATGAAAAGCATGAATGACAATCACACTGACTTCAGAACTTGATTTAAAACAGCTACTATCCTGCTTCTGGAGGAGATGTACTAAAGTAAATCCAACTACAAACAGTGCTGCGCCACAACCAAAAATATCATATGGTGCAATGATACTCAATCTAATTAATAAAGTGATACTCAAAAGTGTGAAAACCATATAAATCAAACAAAAAATTTAAAAAAATAAAATAAAAGTCCATATACTGTAACATAGGTGTATCTTAATCGAGTCAATCAGCAAAGTGATCCACCATGCAGTGCAAACAAACAAACAATACTGTGCTAGTGCTCCCCTCCACCTGTGCAATCAGGCTGCTCACCTCATATTTTCACCCTTGTGTTACCAGTAGGTCAAAATCAGCCATTCCCCTCTGGGGACAAGCAATTGGTCAGGTTTGCCTCTGTAACATACTCTCCCTCCAATCAGCTCTATAAGCCTTTGTGATTGACGAAGGCACCCCGCCGACTGCCTACTCCGCCTTCTGACAGTTCTTAAATAGGTAAGGGGTAGAGTCACCTGGCGATATCACCTAGTGGCACCGCCCCTATGTGACATCACTAACCAGTGCAAACTGGGTAGGTGACATTACAAGGGGGCAGTGCCACCAGGTGACGTCGCCAGATGGCCCTGCCCCTTACCTATTTACAATTGTCACATGGAGGAGCAGCCAGTCGGCGGGGACCCTTCGCCATGGGCGGAGCTTTTTTATCGGGTCTGGTGGTGCGGTAGGCGTCGTGATTGACGATGGATCTACATTGGGGGACATTGTTTTTTTATTTTTAATAAAGGAGATGTCAAAAACTGTGTGTATTTTTATTTATTTTTGACACTTTTTTTTGGTGAATGAGCAATGTCCCCCATAATTATTCACATGAGGGGGTGGGATTTGATAGGCCCCTACACGTAGACCCCTACAACAAATGACCAGGGTTGTGGGGAAGAGGCCCATGTTGAGGACATGTGGCCTGTTATGGTTCAGGAGGAGGGCCGTTAACTCGTGCTGCCAGGCTGCATGCTCGGATAAGAGTCTGGTATGGATTTTGGGGGGTGACCCCACGCTATTTGTTTTTTAATTTTGACATGGGGATTCCCCTCAAAATCCATACCAGACCTTTTTTATTTTTGGTGTGGGGTTCCCTTAAAATCCATACCAGACCCATGGTTGAACAGCGATTGTGGAATTTTGTCAAACTCTTTTGATCGACCAAAGAAATATATTGATTGTTTTCAATAGCCACTGAGTCTTTTATGATGAAATGCATATGGTGGGCACGGGCAACATAATTAAAATTGGACCATTGTTTGTCAGTATCTGTCATATTTCAGCTTGTTTTTAAGTCTATGAGTGAAGTACTTATAGTGCTGTTACATTGTGCTGTGTTGCATTATAAATATGTGAGTTCTCTTTGGTTGTTATTTATTTTATAAATTTAAAGCCATGTTTTACTACTGCAGTATTTGCTGCCTTTGTGGAGCATCTTATATTATATAAAGAGAAGTTGTGGGGAGCTGAAAGAATGCCATCATCCCCCTAATTGTAGAACAAAGAAGATCCTCCAAAAGGTGGGACTATTATAGGCAGCATCGGACAACAGTATATAAGAGTATAAAAATATATAATAAAATATAAATTTTATTAATCACAGTAATAAAATTGCCTAAAGGGATACAGGGACATGAAAAAAGTTTTTTGTTGCTAAGATGTATGTGGATACTGTGTCATAATAATATTGAAAGAACCTCTATGACAAACAATAAACATCTGACGCGTTTGGAGACTTCAAGGTTATGCTCTTCTTAAGGCCCCGTTCACATACAAGCGACGCTACTTCCCGGGGCGACCTCCGAGGTCGCGGTGCGAGCAGCGCGCCGCGACCTCGGAGCGGCCGGCACAGACTTCATAACATTGAAGTCTATGACGGTCGCTCCGGGTCGCCCCAAAGAAGCTCCGGACCCTTTTTCTAAGTCGGAGCGACTTGTGTCGCTCCTATTAGAACGGGTCCGCAGCTTCCCTATGGAAGGCGACCTACGGCGACCTGTGAGGCGACCAGGTCGCCTCACAGGTCGCCTTAGTGTGAACGGGGACTAAGACCCCGTTCACACAGGGGCGACGCTACTTGCTGGGGTGACCTGTGAAGTCGCGGTGCACAGCATTTTTCCAAGTCGGAGCGACTTGTGTCGCTCCTATTAGAACGGGTCCTGTGCTAATCAATGGCGAGCGACCCACCCCGACCTGTCAGGCGACCACGTCGCCTGACAAGTCCCGCTAGTGTGAATAGGGATTCAGAGATGCTCACATATATATTTACATAGATGTTCAGGCTCTAATGGGACGCTCCACAAACAGGATAAGCCCAAGAAATATTCTAAAACCTATTAGTGAAAAACACCTGCATTGACCTAAAGGTGAGCCAAAAATATGGCGATCCGCCCAGAGTCCCCAGCAAAGGGAATGATGTCACTGGGGGTGCAAGGTAGGGCCCAGATCAGCCGGACAACCTAAGGGATCTAAGAAAGTGAGCGTGTGGGCGCAGCCATATTGGTGTAGCCAATATCCGGATTAGGATTTGGTTAATAATTTATCAACAATGTCCAAATTGAGATAGGCAGAGTTTCAGTCACATGCATATATGTGTACTGATTGCTCTTCAAATGGAAATATTATTATATCTTTATAAACTCATGCTCTTTTTGTGCTTGTTGTCCAATACTGCCTATAATAGTCTGACCTTTTTGAGGATCTTCTTTGTTCTATCTTATATTATATAAGCCTACTTTGGATTCCAGAGTGAATTAGGATTTGCTATACCTGGATACCGTGGTGGATACATTTAAGCACATTTTGGACCTGCCTGTATTTTATAGGTCATTATCATATAGATGTGGTACTCTGGACGGTCGTCTTCACTGATTTTTATGGCAGTGACTGATGTAAAGAAAAGATTTATGGACTTTTACATTTACGCATTTATTTTTTTTACATCTGGTGTATAATATACTTATGCTCATTTGTATACTTATATTAACTTATTTTAACTTTGAAATTTTTTCAATATATTGTTAAGATTTATAACTGAAAGATTTTTTTTTAATTGATGTCAGTTAATTTCAGTTGATTGCAAAGTGCAGAACAATACCATGTGTGCTGCATCATTCAATATTTTAATCAATGATAAATCGCTTCTTTGCATTAGCTCATATCTAAGTGGACTACAAATTGCTATGTTTAGGGCCACCTTCACCCAGGACATGAGATCTATATCAAGAATTCTTGCTACAGAGCAATAATTTCATTGGAAAAGTGGTTAAGTAAAGATTGCTGCATATGAGAAAAACATTGCCTTAATTTCTAGTTTAAAACAGTATTAAAGTGGTTGTAAACCCACCTTGAGAACTTTTACCTATAGTTAAGCCTTTAATAAAGATATATATATAGGTACTAGGGGATATTTACATTGCATGCAGCTGATGATGCCCACGCCGTTTCTTCAGAGCCCTGTGCCATGACCGGTGGCTCCCGCACACATGCTCAGAAGTGAGGTCATGCGGCTCTGGCCAGTGATACAGCCAGAGTCCGCAGACGCCTGAAGGAAGATGGCCGAAGATGGATGCGGCCACCAGCGGGGACAACGCGGGCTTCGTTTGCAGGTAAGTGTCACATAATGCATTTTAGCACATTATGCATTTACTTTGCAGGTAAAAAAAAACAGGAAGAGTTTACTTACTTTAAACCTAAAACTAAAATGTAATTCCAGTTCTTAACTGTGGTGGCTGCATTAGTTGCATTTTTTTTAGTTTTTTTTTTCTTCCCTTTTTTTTATCCTGCTGATTGGACCAGTAACACAATTTCTGTCTTAGGGTGTCTTCATACTGGATGAAGGAGCAATGGAGACACCCTTGGACAGCCAGGGCCGTTTGAAGGAATTTGGGGGCCCCAAGCAAAATGGACATGGAGGCTCCCCCCGCACACACGAAAAGCCTACAGGAACCAGCCTACAGGAGCATATGTCCGCTTCATGACTGGTAATACCAGATTACAGTTGTGTAATATTTCTTCCCAGTCCCCATTTTCAACATCCCCCACATCCTTGTCCATCTAGATTTAATTTTCAAGAACGTAGAGAATAATTTCTCGGAGTCCACTTCTAAACTTGTGTCTAAGGTGGAACAGACTGATAAGTGGGGTAGAGACTGTCCATGCTGCTAAATTCTGGCAAATGCAATGTTATGAGACAATGCGAGAAGGACTGACAGATTTGGGGCAGTGAGGGAGGGAAACAGTAATTGAGGCGGGCACTGATATAGTAATGGAGGGCTATGAAGGAGGGCAGTAGAAGGCAAGTCAGACTGGTATCCACTAAGATCTCTGATCATCTTATACAGCTTTATATTTTTCATTAAACTTAAGTGACCCCTATACAACAAGTTGCCAGATATTATCGCCCCTCCCGTTCCCCCACCATGTGCCCTAGATCAGTGGTCCTCAACTCCGGTCCTCAGGGCCCACTAACAGGCCAGATTTTAAGTATTACCTTGGGGAGATGCAGACTAGAGTACTGCAATCACTGAGCAGCAGTGTTAATTTCGTCGACTAAAACCGACTAAAACGTTTTCGTCGACTAACACAATTCAGATGACTATAATACGACTAAAACTAAAATGGCATTTTAGTCAAAAGACTATAACTAAAACTAAATCGAAATTTGCTGCCAAAAATTAACACTGGTGCATGCTCAAAGCATAAATAATAACATATTAGATTTTTCACTCCAGGACCAGCAGTAGTATATAATGAGTTTGGAAATTGTAGAGAAATGCTTAAATAATGCATTACAAATTACAATTGAACTACACCCATTTGATTATAGATGACTAAAATGCGTTTTAGTCGACTAAAATGTAGGGCGTTTTAGTCGACTAAAATATACTGGAGTTTTAGTCGACTAAATACGACTAAAACTAAAACACTTGCAGAAGACTAAAATAGGACTAAAACTAAAATGCCATTTTAGTCCTAAGACTAAAACTAAATTGAAATTTGCTGCCAAAATTAACACTGCTGAGCAGCAAATGCTATCACCTGGGATGTATTTCAGTTATCTTGCAAATCTGGCCTATTAGTGGGCCCTGTAGGCCAGGGTTGAGGACCACTGCCCTAGATGATACCAGGGGGACTTTTTTCTTATGCTATGGGACTATCCAGCTGTCTGTTAACAGGTAGGTATTGTTCCCAATTGGACAATTGGTCCAATTTTTGCACGAAAAAATGGAGTGACAGACTGTCAGTGTGATCATACCTGTCGCTGGCCTGGTCCGGTCCACATGTGTGAGGAGGATGTGATGACTCGTGGTGTGTCTCTCTCTGGCGAAATTTGCGGGCCTGGTGGGGTGGCGCCACTCCTGCGCGCGCTTTAGCCTAGGCTGGGGCGGGGCTGGTGCGTAATGTGCAGATGCGCGCCGCCGCCGCACACTCTCCCCCTAGCGAGCCGACGCCGCGTGACGTCATGCCGCACCTCCGCTGTGCACCCGCCCGCCGGCCTGTCACAGGCCGCCTGTGGGTCGTGAGGCCGGCCTTTGTGTGTGAGGCGCGGCACGCGGCCACGGCGTTTGTGTTTTGGGTTTTTGGGTTTTTGGGATAATGTCAGTCTGTGTGAATGAATTGAAGCTGGCCAGTGGCAAATAGTTTGTCTCAACGCTTAAACTGCTACTTTTGCTGGACAGCTTTGTCTAGTAAAGAAAGTTTAAAAATAAAAGGTCTACTGGCTGGAACACCAAGTGGGAAAATAAAGGGAAAAAAAAAGTGATTGTAAACGATCACCTTGTAAAACAAATTAAAAAATAGAAATGAAAGGCAAAACATTTTTGTGTAGATATAAAAACATTATAAATACCTGTTTTCCCTTTTATATAAGTGATCTCATTCCCTCTGTTCTCAGCTGCATGAGATCTGGGGGGAGTGCAGCAGAGGCATGTCAGGGCAAGTCTGATTATTGTAGGAGAGTACACTGAGTTCCCAGCACAGCTAGAGAACTGACCACACTGTGCTCTCCTGCTTAGTGTGGTCGGTTTTTAAATAAAAGCAGAGGGACTGACAGGAACACCAGGGATTTCACACAAAGGAAGCAATAGAAAGAGAACAGGAGACTCTCATACAAGTACATGGTACAGCAGGCACGTATCAGGAAAAGTGTTGGAGTAACAAACCCTTTAAAGGATAAGTTCACCCTGACATAATTAGAGCATAACATGTAACATGTTACAAATATAACGCCCCCCCTCCCCGATCCCTTCTTTTTGGCAGCGAGTGAGGGGTGTTCTCCTCCTACTCGCTGCCACAGTGTAAAGAAAACGTGGTTGTGCAGAGCTCCACTCATATCATTCATTCACAGTGTTCTGTAAATGAATGGACTACAACTACCGACAGCCTTTGCAGCTGTTGGCTTGTAATTCTCAATGAACTACCCACAGTGCTATTGAGCACAATGGTAGTATGTTGTGAGGCTCCGTTTACACATGCTGCAGCCGTGGTTCACAGCAGGGGGTCCGCCGTGTCCCTGTTTACTGGAACAGGTGAGAATCCTGTCCAGATTTTTGACTGAATGGGCACCTTAATCGGACCAGAAGACACAGAGGACCCTTTTTAAGTGCTCACTGCGGGTGTCCTGGAGAGGTGTGAACCCGGCTCCATTGAGATTTGGTCATGCAATTGGATGAAACCTGCATCCAATTCGCATAAGTGTGAACCAAGCCTAAAACTGATGTATGGGCAGACAGCTTACACTAAAGCTGGATACACACTATCCAACTTTTGTAGTTAGATTTCCTTCAGATTTTCTATGTAGTGCAAGGGCCCTGCCTGACTGCATACACATTGAAAGTGTTTAGGTTTGACCTCATATTATATGGTTTTGGTAAGTCTAAAGGAAAAAGTCTTCAGAAAATCTTATAGTGTGTATGGCCCATTACAGTCTGAAGGACTCGGAGACCTGCATGACATTAACGATCTGCTGATTGCTGGTGCAATGCTTTCCAGACTCCTAAAATAAAAAAAAAAATAGTAAATGCAAATTTTTTACCTGCAAAACAATGTGCATTTATTATTTTTTGTAAAAGGTGAACTTATTCTTAAAAAAAATAAAAAATAAAATAAGACTAGTGCAGCCACACATCTAAGAACTGGTAAGCTGCAATATACATGTAGCACTACTCCCATGGGTGCTGCTGTGTGTTGGGTTCCCCTGGGTTACCATTAGCAACAGCATAACATTCTGACATATTTCCAAGTGTTTTTACCTCAGACAAGGACCAGTCCAGTTTCTTTGACTTTTATTTTTTATTAGGAACTTGGATAGAAGAAGGGATGAGTGGGATACTCCAACTGAAATGAATTATGCTGGTTAAATGCTGTTTAACGCTGGTTAACGCTATGTTGAGCTAGTCACGGCTAGGCCGCTGATTCACTTTGCCCTTGGCTTTGAAAGAGTCCTTAAAGGTTCCTGAGGTAGCTAATCTTTAAGGTAGACTGTATTGCTAAGACTTCAAGGCCCTTCCTGGTGCCCCCTTTACCCCCTAATCTTCAGGGTTTGACAACTTGGCACCTCCTTTACTGTATCACTCTGGGTTAGCTGGCTCCTTGATCCCCTTGACCCCACCAGAGTGGTCCCCTCTCTTAGGCAGACCCCTGGGCAGATGCTTAAGTACTCATGACACTGTTTTTCCAGAAGTAGTCTGCCCAGCAGCTCCACTTGGTCAGCACACTGGATCCTTCTGCAGCACAGCTCAACCCCTGGTCCCTAGGCCAACTGTCTGAACCACCTTCCTCACTTCAGCAGGTGGAGAGACAGCCATCCACCTCCTCCTGGGGCTTTGCTCCCTCCAAACGATGCTGTGTGACATGCCCTCCCCAGATTTATTCCAAATCCCAGGATGCATTGCGGCAATACCCACCCGCTGGGACAGTCATTAACCCTGGTGTGATGTTGGCTAGGTTTCCTCCACTGTCCAGCAAGGTCCCTCATTGGATACAGTGCAGAGACTCCCCAGACTCAACAGGTCACAAAGCATGTGACAGGCTAACTAACAGATCAGGCCTCCTAATAAGCAGAACAGGGCCACACCTATGCTTTGCCTAGCACCTACCTGGGAGGGTGCTTTATACAGTATTAATTTATTTTTTTTTTTTTCCAGTTTAATATTGCTTTACCATTTTCTGTAAACTCTTTAACTGGTTGCCGACCGCCGCACAACTATATACTGCGGCGGTCAGCCCCGGCCAGGCAGAGTGACGTACGTCACTCGCCTGTCACTGACTTGCGAGCCAATTGCGGGCGGGCGCGCACCCGCCGAGGCGTGCGCCCCCCGCGGCTCGTTCACTGACAAGTCAGTGTGTGTGACCGGCGGACCCGATGTCACACTACGATCGCTCCGGTGAAGGGAGAAAGGCGGAGCGGCTTATGTAAACAAGCCGCCCGTCATTCTCCCTGGTGTAAAAATGAAGATCAGACGGTTCTACTATGTAGGACCGTTGATCTTTGTTTTTACACCAATAGCAATGTCCCTGCACAGTTAGAATCACGCCCCTAGGACACACTTAACCCCTCCCTGTCCAATAAAGTTAACCCCTTCCCTGCCAGTGTCATTTTTGCAGTAACAGTGCATATGTATAGCACTGATTACTGCAGTAATGTCAAAAGCCCCAAAAGTGTCAAAAATGTCAGTCAAGGGTCCGATCTGGCCGCCGCAATGTCGCAGTACCGAAAAAAAAATCGCAGATCGCCGCCATTACGCGTTAAAAAAAACCCACCAAAAATGACAAAAATCTTTCCCTTTGTTAGTAAACGCGATAACTTTTGCGCAAACCAATCAAAATACGCTTTTTGCGATTTTTTTTACCAAACATATGTAGCATAAAACAAATTGGCCGAAAATGTTAAAAAATTTTGATTTTTACATTTTTTTTTGGGGAATTTCATATAAAAAAATGTGAAAAATATTGTTATTTTTGCAAAAGTGACGCTCTTTTTTTGTTTATAGCGCATGATCAAAAAATTGCACAGGGGATCAAATACCACCAAAAGAAAGCTCTGTTTGTGGGAAAAAAAAGGACGTCAAATTCGTTTAGGTACAGCGTTGCACGACCGCGCAATTGTCCGTTAAAGTCACGCAGTAAAAAATCGCAAAAAAAACCCTGGTCTTTTAGCAGCCAAATCCTCCGGGGCTTAAGTGGTTAAAAATAGAAAATAAATATATGCTAAGAAATACAGATTATTCCATGTAGTAACACCACTTAATAATCAAATGCACACTTGAAAATGTTTGTGGCCTTGCCTCTAAAGTTACAAACAAAGGGAGTTCCCTATATGTCACACATATTAACACCCTCTAGGGCTGATTCAAACTTGCCCGAACACTGTCGCTGTCACAACAAATGATATTTATGTGTATGTCATTACAAAATATGTGATAATATTGTGTCAATATTATGCAGTACAATCTTTGTCTATTCTAATGCCTGTTGAGATAGAACACCCATTAAAGTGGAAGTAAACCCTCCTATAGTTTTAAGTCATCTTGGCCTCTGTTTGATCTTCAACTGCCATGATGCTGCCCGTGTGATCAGTTATGACAGTTTGGTTGAAAACACAACCGATGTGACAGTTACATTTCCAGTAAATGCTGGAAATGTAACTTTTTGTGAAACTGTTAAATCTCTGGGTTTACTTCCGCTTTGAGTTTCTATTGTTGACACATTTAGGGCACATCTTACAGTGAGGGGAAAAAAATATTTGATCCCCTGCTGATTTTGTGTATTTGCCCACTAACAAAGAAATGATCAGTCTATAATTTTAATGGTAGGTTTATTTTAGCAGTGAGAGACAGAATTACAACAAAAATATCCAGAAAAACACATTTCAAAAAAGTTATAAATTGATTTTCATTTTAACCACTTATCGACCAGCCGCTGCACATGTACTGTGCCAGGTCAGCACTATTATGCGAAACAACGTACCCTTATGACGTTTTGTGTAATAGCCAGTGGGGGCACGTGCACGCTGATTGGCCAGAGAGGGAGCCAATCAGCGGGTCCAGCGGCGCGATGTCCACCAGCCACCCATGATCGCTCCCCATTGAGACAAGAAAGGCAGTCTGCCTATGTAAACAAGGCAGATCGCCGCTCTGTAACGGATGAATACAGGGATCCTGTGTTCCTGCTATTCAGATCTCTGTGTTCACCCAGTGAGTCCAGCCCCCAAACAGTTAGAAAGCATCCTCTAGGGCAGTGATGATAAACCTTAGCATGCCAGAACTTTTGGAACTACATTTCCCATGATGCTCAACTACACTGCAGAGTGCATGAGCATCATGGGAAATGTAGTTCCATGTAGGGACACACTTAACCCTTTGATCGCCCCTGGTGTTAACCCCTTACCTGCCAGTGTCAGCACAGTAACAGTGCATATTTTTAGCACTGATTACTGTAGTAATGTCACTAGTCCCCTCAAAAGTGTCAAAAATGTCAGGTATCCGATCTGTCTGCTGCAATGTAGCAGTCCCGCTAAAAATCGCTGATCACCGCCATTACTAAAAAAAATAAATAAAAATGCCATAAATTTATCCCCTAGTTTGTAGATGTGATAAGTTTTGAGCAAACCAATCAATATACACTTATTGGCCTGAGATTATGAAAAAAAATGATTTTTTAAATTTTTATTGGCTGTGTTTTATAGCAGAAAGTAAAAATGTTTTTTTTTTTTTTTTCAGAATTGCCGCTTTTTTTTGTTTATAGCGTGAAAAAATAAAAACTGCAGAGGTGATCAAATAACACCAAAAGAAAGCTCTATTTATGGGAAAAAAAAGGACATAAATTTTAATTGGGTACAGCGTCGCACGACCACACAATTGTCAATTAAAGTAACGCAGTGCCGTATCGCAAAAAATGACCTGGTCATTAAGGGGGTAAAATCTTCAGTTCCAGAAGTGGTTAATGAGTGAAATAGGTGTTTTATCCCTATCAATCAGCAAGATTACTGGTTCCCAGGTGTCTTCAATACAGGTATCCAGCTGAGATTAGAGGGAGTGCTCCTAATCTCAGCTTGTTACCTGTATAAAGACACTTGTCCACAGAAGCAATGAATCAGATTCCAATCTATCCTCCATGGCCAAGACCAAAGAGTTGTCCAATATTGGCAAGGCTGGAATTGGCTACAAGACCGTCGCCAAGCAGCTTGGTGAGAGGGTGACAACAATTGGTGCTATTATTTGCAAGTGAAAGAAACACATAACAACTGTCAATCTCCCTCGGTCTGGGGCTCCATGCAAGATCTCACCTCGTGGAGTTTTAAGGATCATGAGAATAGTGAGGAATCAGCCCAGAACTACACGGGAGAATCATGTCAATGATCTCAAGGCAGCTGGGACCATAGTCACCAAGAAAACAATTGGTAACACACTACTCCGTGAAGGACTGAAATCCTGCAGGGCCACAGGGTCCCCGTGCTCAAGAAAGCACATGTACAGGCCCATGTGAAGTTTGCTAATGAACATCTGAATGATTCAGAGGAGAAATGGTGAAAGTGTTGTGGTCAGATGAGACCAAAATCAAGCTCTTTGGCATCAACTCGCCATGTTTGGAGGAGGAGGAATGACTTCAAGAACACCATTTTCACTGTCAAAATTGGAGGTGGAAACATTATGCCTCGAGGGTGTTTTTCTGCTATGGGCACAGGACAACTTCACCACATCAAAGGGACAATGGATAGGGCGAGAATGGGTGGAATGGGTGAGAACCTCCTTCCCTCAGCCAGGGCATTAAAATCTGGTTATGGATGGGTATTCCAGCATGACAATGACCGATGACAAACCACGAAGGCAACAAAGGAGTGATTTAAGAATCCTGGAGTGGCCCAGCCAGTCTCCAGACCTTAATCCCATTGAAAATATGTGGAGGGAGCTTAAGGTTCGAGTTACCAAACGTCAGCCTCAAAACCTTAATAACTTGGAGAAGATCTGCAAACAGGAGTGAGACTTAATCCCTCCTGGGAAGTGTGCAAACCTGGTGGCCAACTACAAGAAACGTCTGACCTCTGTGATTGCCAACAAGGGTTTTGCCACCAAGTACTGAGTCATGTTTTGCGAAGGGGTCAAATACTTATTTCACCCATTAAAATGCAAATCAATTCATAACTTTTTTTAAATACATTTTCTGGATTTTTTTGTTGTTATTCTGTCTCTCACTGTAAAAATAAACCTACCATTAAAATTATAAACTGATCATTTCTTTGTCAGTGGGCAAACGTACAAAATCAGCAGGGGATTAAATACCTTTTTCTCTTACTGTATCTAGTGGAAAATGATGAGAGATTGTCACAAAAGCAGGAGGTTAGGGAAAATCCCTTAAATGGATCACCTGTCCTAGTGAACGGTGACATTTTCCTCACTTTTGGGAGATTGGTTTATACTTCCTTCCCTACCACGTGTTTGGTTGCAGTGGGGATGAATAGTAATGAAGAGGTAGGTTTAAAGAGAGAAATAGTGCCACTCCGTAGATAACCACCCAGATATAGCTCTTTATATGTTCTTTTTATTAATAACATTCCACACATGTCAGAGATAAACAGAGGTCTCCCTTCATCAAGGCTTAGATATATTGTACTGGACAACATTTTATTGTTCTGAGGCTTTATTTGGAGATTAAATTGCTCGCCTTTAGTCAAATTGTTATTTTTCTAAAGAATCCATTATTGTGACGACAATACATTTTACCCACACAACTTGAATATCCCAAGGACCCTGGTAAAGTGTATCCTCAATGCAATGGGGAGCTTTAATACAAATTTATTCTATAAGATCTTTTTTTTTCAGTCTGGAGTTCATGGCTCCTCCAGTCCAATAAAGGTATTACAAAGCATGTTAAACCTCTTTATATGAAATAAGAAAGACCTGTTTTTGCATCAGTATGTAATGAAAGAATGATCTGTTAGGATGGTAATAGATGGGCAGTTGTATTTCCAAGAACAATGGGAGGTGATGACAGCATCTGTCACTTCTCACATTGTTACCAATGAGTGGATGCAATAGAGGGAAGAGTATTCTGAACAATACGATTGTCCATCATGTTAGAACTTCCTATACTGTGATGACATTGCCTGATTGTTGGCCATTCCTAATTACAAGTTTAACTTATTGTTCTTTTAACTCTTATCTACAAGGGTGAGCCTGCAATGCAATCTGATTAAGTCACCTCTATTTCATACCTAGTTTTAAAAAAAAGTAAGAATTGAGCCAGACAAAAGTGCTTACTGAAGTAGTCCACGTTTCACAACTGGGGACCAAGAGAACTTCAGTACAAGTGATCAGGCTCTACTCACGGGATCTGTCATAGTGCAGCTGATGCTCAAAAGAAGTTGCAATTGCGCAGGCGCCATCCTGCAGGTGCCCATCTTGCCAGGCACAGGTGCACAAATGTTAACGCGGATGCGTGCAAGCCTATGCGCCATTAATGTTGGCGCCAAATGGCATACATAAGTGCAGCAGTTGCACTAGTATTTTGCTGTCTGATCTGCAGCTGTACTTGAACCTGATCCTGCGTATTCCTGTATTTGACCCAGCTTGCCTCTGAATTCATTGAACCTCTGCTACCCTGACCCTGGCCTGTATCTAGACTTTGCCTCTGCCTCTGACTGTCTGTTACCAACGCATCCAGTGTCTCTTCTTCTCCGCATGCACCAGTCTGCAGGGACCATCCTAGGGTCACAGACGCCTGGGTGCAGAAATATTTCTGGCACCCCCACATGGGCGTGGTCATCTTAATAACTACTCCCCTTTACAAATGTTTCTATGGCAATGACTCAAACACAGAGATGCTCCCGTAAGGAGTTTTCATTACCCTGGGATCCTCTTATAATCTCTTAACAATAAACAAAATACAGGAAGAGAAGTAGGGTACTCTAATGCAACCTGGATGAGGGTCTCTCTAATGGACACAGAAAGGACCTCTGTTAGAGAGTCTATTAGAAAAAGCCCCCACCATGCACCATTAGAGACTACAATGGGGTATAATGGGACCTGGAGGGGGGTCTCCTTAACAGAGGCCCTCTTGGTGTCCATTAGAGAGTCTGTTAGAGCCCCCACTAATACTATTAGCAATGTGTTTAATTAAGAGATTGCAGACATACTACAGGGGATGGTTAGAAACCGAGGACATGATACAGGAGATAGTCAGAGACTGGAGACATGATACAGGAGATGGTGAGAGACTGAGGACATGATACAGGAGATGGTCAGAGACCGAGGACATGATACAGGAGATGGTCAGAGACCGAGGACATGATACAGGAGATGGTCAGAGACTGCAGACATGATACAAGAGATGGTCAGAGACTGCAGACACGATACAAAATCAGAGACTGCAGACATGATACAGGAGATGGTCAGAGACTGCAGACATGATACAAGAGATGGTCAGAGATGGCGGAAATGATACAAGAGATGGTCAGAGACTGTGGACATGATACAAGAGATGGTCAGAAACTGCGGGCATGATACAGGAGATGGTCAGAGATTGCAGACATGATACAGGAGATGGTCAGAGACTGCAGACATGATACAGGCAGGGCCGGCGCTACCTGTAAGGCGACATAGGCAGCTGCCTAGGGCGCAACTTAGCAGTGGGCGCCAGCATCCTGCATCCCGAATCAGTAGTGGACCGGCCGGCGTGGCACTACTCATGCTGTGCCGCCTGAGCGCTACAGCAAGCCTCAGGCAGCACACACCACTAGAGCGCACATTAGAATAGTCGGGCGCCGGAGGTGCACTCCATGGAAATACAAGTTTAAACTCCTCCCTGGGGTGCTGCTCGGCGCTCGCCGGACTCAGCCCGCCTCCAGCTGCTGATTTCTGTTTCTAGTTCAGACAGGAGCCGATCTCCAATCACACCCAGGGAGCGGGGCTTGTGCCTCTCCAGACGCCCCCCACTCCGTGTTCTGGAAGAAGCAGATTGCTGGACACCGGGCTCCCCTCCCCCATCACATGCCTAGGACGGCATGTCGGTGGCCCCCGGGCTGAGGAAACAAATCCACAAAGCCAGCCAGGTGAGACGATGTGTGTCCCCTCCTCTCCAACCCCTCACACAGACGACACAGTACACTCCCCTATCAAGACACTGGCCTCACTGTCTTCTCTTCATACATGGGGGGGCTGCATTGTATATTATTAAGGGGGCTGTATTGTATGGGGGGTGCCTGCATTGTATATTATTGAGGGGGCTGCATTGTATATTATTGAGGGGGCTGCATTGTATCCTATGAGGGGGCAGCATTGTATCATATGAGGGGGCTGTATTGTATGGGGGGGGCTGCGTTGTATATTATTGAGGGGGCTGTATTGTATGGGGGGAGCTGCCTGCCTGCCTGCATTGTATATTATTAAGGGGGCTGCATTGTATCATATGAGGGGGCTGTATTGTATGGGGGGGCTGCATTGTATATTATTGAGGGGGGTGTATTGTATGGGGGGGGCTGCCTGCATGGTATATTATTGAGGGGGCTGCATTGTATCATATGAGGGGGCTGTATTGTATGGGGGGCTGCATTGTATATTATTGAGGGGGCTGCATTGTATCATATGAGGGGGCTGCATTGTATATTATTGAGGGGGCTGCATTGTATCATATGAGGGGGCTGTATTGTATGGGGGGGCTGCGTTGTATATTATTGAGGGGGCTGTATTGTATGGGGGGAGCTGCATGCATTGTATATTATTGAGGGGGCTGCATTGTATCATATGAGGGGGCTGTATTGTATGGGGGGGGGGCTGCATTGTATATTATTGAGGGGGCTGTATTGTATGGGGGGGCTGCCTGCATTGTATATTATTGAGGGGGCTGCATTGTATATTATTGAGGGGGCTGCATTGTATCATATGAGGGGGCTGTATTGTATGGGGGGGCTGTATTGTATATTATTGAGAGGGCTGCATTGTATCATATGAGGGAGCTGTATTGTATGGGGGGGGGGGCTGCATTGTATCATATGAGGGGACTGTATTGTATGGGGGGGGGCTGCATTGTATATTATTGAGGGGGGTGTATTGTATGGGGGGGCCGCCTGCATTGTATATTATTGAGGGGGCTGCATTGTATCATATGAGGGGGCTGCATTGTATCATATGAGGGGGCTGTATCGTATGGGGGGGGGCTGCATTGTATCATATGAGGGGGCTGTATTGTATGGGGGGGGGGCTGTATTGCATAATATGGGGAGGTTGTTTTGAGCAGGCTGTATTGTGTGATATGGGGGGTGTGTTGTGATATGGAGGGGCTGTATTGTGTGATATGGGGGGTGTGTTGTGATATGGAGGGGCTGTATTGTGTGATATGGAGGGGCTGTATTGTTTGATATGGAGGGGGCTGTATTGTGTGATATGGGGGTGTGTTGTGATATGGAGGGGCTGTATTGTGTGATATGGGGGGTGTGTTGTGATATGGAGGGGCTGTATTGTGTGATATGGGGGGTGTGTTGTGATATGGAGGGGCTGTATTGTGTGATATGGAGGGGTTGTATTGTTTGATATGGAGGGGGCTGTATTGTGTGATATGGGGGTGTGTTGTGATATGGAGGGGCTGTATTGTGTGATATGGGGGGCTGTGTATGGCGGACAGTGTCCCCATCTACACAAATGCTGACCTCATCTGACTGATGGTGATCTGTGATTGGCTGTCTCGATGACCTTATTCACATGGATGGCGGTGAAGCTGCATTCTTACCGACCGCCAACCGGGAGGAGAAGCTTAGGTTGGCAGGGACTGTACACAGGTCACAGCAGAAATGACCCCCCATCAGTGTTCCTATAAACTGCTTTCCACCTCCCCTACATCAATCACTGTGCTCACACTTGCGTAATGCAGAGATCTTCTGGCTCTTGGCTGATGTAGTGAAGGTAGGGCATATTGGGGGGGGGGGGCGGGTTTGCCTAGGGCACCAAAAATCCTTGCACCGGCCCTGGATACAGGAGATTGTCAGAGACTGCAGACATGATACAGGAGATGGTCAGAGACTGCAGGCATGACACAAGAGGTGGTCCGGGACTGCAGGCATGATGCAAGAGATGGTCAGAGACTGAGAACATGATACAAGACATAGTCAGAGATTGCCGTTCCAGTCTGCCTCTCACAAAAAATTACTCTAATCTTACGCTAGATTATTAGGTTTCAACCTAATGTTGGTGATTGAGATTTTTTGTAAACATATACATGTGTTATTTTCCTACCCCCAACCCCAGTCCGTGTCACAGATATTGGTTACATGGTGGGCACACCACTCTGCATTACATGGGGGCATAGTACATTACACAGATAGCACACCACTCCGCATCACATGGTGGGCACAGCACATTACATGGCGGGCACTGTACAGTGCATTACATGGTGGGCACAGCACATTACATTATGGGCACAGCACATGACATGGTGGGCACAGTACATTACATGGTGGACATGGCACAGCACATTACATGGTGGGCACACCACTCTGCATTACATGGTGGGCACATCACATTATACGGTGGGCACTATACAGCACAGCACATGACATGGTGGGCATGGCACAATAATACAGAGCTCACACCACTCTGCATTACATGCTGGGCAAAGCACATTACATGGTGGGCACTGTACAGGACAGCACATGACATGGTGGGCACACCCAAGCATTACATGGTGGGCACAGCACATTACACAGAGGGCACAACACTCCACATTACATGGCGGGCACAGCACATTACAAAGAGGGCACACCACTTTGCATTACATGGTGGGCCCTGTAGAGCACAGCACATGACATGAAGGGCACAGCACATTACACAGAGGGCACACTACTCCGCATTACATGGTGGCCACTGTACAACACAGCACATGTCATGGTGGGCAAATCACATGGCAAGGTTGGTCACAGAACATTACACGGTGGGCACTGTACATTACAGCACATTTACACAGTGGGCACACCACACCACTGGTGGGCACACCACACCAAATTACATATGGGTACACCACTGAGACTGAGGATCTGTGAGTGTGCAGATCTTGTGATAGGAACCTGGCAGCAGCACTGATAGCTTCAGCACCCCCCCCCCCTCTGCCTCAGCGCACGGCGCCTGGGTTCGGTGCACCCTGTGTACCTGCCCAGGATTTGCCCTGCCTTCCTGGCTCCTGCTGTCTGCTGCCACCAGCCCAGAGTCTGCTGTTCTGCCAACACCTGCTTTTCAGCTTTCTGGTCCATCCATCCTGGTGACGTACCCGCCACACGGAAGATGGTTCAGGCACTCTTACACCACTTACCTCTTGCAGCCACTGTTAAAACATTGGTGGTCCCTGAGCTGGGGCTGTATGAGAGGCCTTCCCTCTGCACGTCAGGCTCAGCCGTCAGGTATGTGACAGGATACTAGAACATGCACTGTCCATGGATACAGCCCCAAGTCCACTGTCTAGTAGGGATGATCGAACTTTTGAAAAGTTCGGTTCGACCAGAACACCCGAATTTCCCGAAAGTTTGGTTCGGATTCCAGAACCCCATTGAAATCAATGGGACCCGAACTTAGGGAATCAAATAACACAATAAATGCCCCTAAAAACTGCCTAGCATTCTGGGTCATGCCCCAGGGACTATGAATCAGGCAAAAAAAAGTCTTTAAAAATTGTCGTTTTTGATAGAGAGCCAATTATTGAAAAAATTATTGAAAAAAAAAAAAGAGATTTCTTTGGATTTAGTGTCTGGGGGGTCTAAAAAGTGTACATGTGAAGTTTCAGCTCTGTAGCATGTCCAGAACCAGAAAAAAAAACAGATTATTTTTCTTAGAATTTTAGTAGCGCAGGGATGGTGTTACCCTCCTTTCACACCTGGGCGTTTTTGTTTCAGGCGTTTTTCAGGCGTTTTTTGAAGGCGTTTGGAGGCAGGCATGACATCTGAACTTCTGCATAGGGGTATATATATATATATGTGTGTGTGTATATATATACTGTATATATATGTGTGTGTATGTGGGAGAAGGGGAGAAAAGTGCCGTGCTATAGACAAATGCAGAAAAAAATTGCTAGAGTGTTCTAACAAATGAAGTGCTGCATATGAACATATACAATTAATAAAATCACAAACTATACAGAATTAAATAAAGTGCAAAAATTGTGCACTATAAGCAAATCTGCAATAGACAACATCAAATAAAGTGCAAAAAGTTGAGCAATATGAACAAATGTGCAATATAACAGATATACAATGTAGGCAACTTCCATATGACCCAAAAAAGGAGCAAGAAATGTATAGCCCTCAATCATATAGACAAAAATGCTCTAATAATTGACCACTTCCCGGTAACGTGCTCCCGCCCCCACTCGGCAGCGGGGAAGCCGATGCACGGGTCAGGCGGCTCCGATTGCTCACAGCCGACCGCTCTTCTCCCTGAAATGATCACAGAGCTAATGTGATCCTTCTATATAAGATCACATGTCTCTATGGTCATTTCACAAGCCACGCCCCCCCACAGTTAGAATCACTCCCCTAGGCTCACATTTAACCCATTGATCACCCATAGGGTTAACCCTTCCCTGCCAGTGTCATTATTACAGTAACAGTGCATATTTTTAGCACTGATTACTGTCGTAATGTCACTGGTACCCCCAAAAGTGTCAAAAATGTCAGTTAGGGGTCCGATCTGTTCGCCGCAATGTCGCAGTCCCACAAAAAATCGCAGATCGCTGCCATTACTAATAAAAAAATACAACAATAAAAATGACATAAATCTTTCCCGTAGTTAGTAGACGCGTTAACTTTTGTGCAAACCAATCAAAATGCACTTATTGCGATTTTTTTTTACCAAAAATATGTAGCAAATTGGCCTAAAATGTTAAAAAATTTTGATTTTTACTTTTTTTTTTTTTTTGAGAATGTCATATAGCAGGATGTGAAAAATATTGTTTTTCTTTCAAAATTGTCACTCTTTTTTTTGTTTATAGTGCAATAAATAAAAATTGCACAGGTGATCAAATACCACCAAAAGAAAGCTCTATTTGTGGGAAAAAAAGGACATCAATTTTTTTTGGGTACAGCATTGCATGACCGCGCAATTGTCTGTTAAAGTAACGCAGTGCAAAATAGGGCCTGGTAATTAAGGGGGAAAATCCTTTCGGTCTTAAAGTGGTTAAAGTCCATATCCAGAAAAAAGGAAGGAGTGTTCAGAAATGGAAACTTGTCACCCTGAGTGCGACCATAACCAAAGGGAGTAGTCACGAGCGCTTACCAGAGTTAGTGAACTCTACTACCAACGGTAAAGATTCATTCAAGCAGGATGTGGTTTAACCCTGATGGCACAATAGTCCCCGAATGATTGTCACTGTCTCCTCAACACTTTACTATGCATATAGGAACTCTGGCACCCAAGAAAATAAAAAGCCTCTTCATAGTGTAAAACCAACAAAGATAGACTTTTTTTAAAGTAGAAAACCTACATTCTTTTGGTAATTTACGGGCGGTTCTAGTACAAAGTAATGTGATCCCAAATGGTATCTAACTGGCGCAATGTTATGGAGAAAACTCAATTGAACCTGACACCTTTCATCCTCTTAGATTTAAACTGGGGTATGAGTGTGTATCCATTCATTGCCCTTATACTGTATATAGGCAGTAAAATTGGCTCCAAATTGCACAATAAATTTGTCTTACCATTGCACAGGAAGTGTATGTGTCATGACTGGTGGCGTGCGTTCTACGCCTCTTTCCGGGGCAGGTAATAGTTATACTTGCGGTACCACAAGTACGGTGGACATGCGCCGTACAGTGTGTACTTCACCTCGGTTTGATTCAATATTAGATTCAGATTTGTTATGATACAAATCTGAAAAAACAATGCTCATGCTCCAAGCCTCGGTCTGTCTCAAAAGTCAATTGCAGTCCATGTTAAACCGGAACACATCTCCTATCGGAAGTGGGAGGAGCCCCAGAGAGGCGCTGAGTGCTCACCACCAGAGCCAGCATGGTCATACAGCGCTACATTTGCCCAATTGCAAGATTATCATGTGCTGTACTATATATGTGTTTTCACATGTAGCGCTGTATGACCATGCTGGCTCTGATTGCGGGGATGCCCATCATTACAACAGTGTGTGATACCTCCTCTGGGTACACTTCAGCACACCATCGCAGTGGGGGGAGGACCTATTTGGTGGCGACAGGGCGGCGATGACCCACCCCTTCCGGGTTGTTGGTGAGCACTCAGCGCCTCTCTGGGGCTCCTCCCACTTCCGATAGGAGATGTGTTCCGGTTTAACATCACTTCCGGCGGAGACCGATGACGCACTTCCGGTGCGCCGCGGCCGACGTCAAACACCTGTGCTGATTAGCAGCCGGTGTGAGGGACCTATATAGACCATTAAACCACCAGGGAAAAAGGTATGGCGGCTGGGACACGACTTGAGGACGGAACCACATGTAAGTACATTGCTGTGTCCGCACAGAGAAAGCTGCAGTATGCTGCACACTCGAGCACAGTCTGCATTATGTGCTAATATAGGCAATATTTATACATCTTATCCCTATCTCCTGTCTCTAGTGTGAGGGGATCATATCGCTGTCTGCCAGCTGGAGGCTGACCTTTTTGGGTCTCCCGCAACAATAAGCCATTGAGATAGTTCACTATTAAGACACCTTTAAACACAAGAATACAAGTTAAAATGTAAGTACCCACTAAATATCAGATATTTCTTGCACTTATTTTGCCCTTAAGCACATGGAGACAAAGAATACAAAATATGTGTTGTATTATATATCTGTAATTATACATATACACACCCGACCTTTTTTAATTTGCCCTCCTAATTACCCTATCCTTAAAGGTTTACTTGCCTATTTCTGTTTCCTTTTTTCCCCCTTGTCATATCTTTCATGTCCTCTTTATTCTTTAGTTTATCCTTTTTTCCCCAGTTTCCCCCCCCCCCTTCCTCTCCGTGTGTCTCCTTCCCTCCCTTTTGTATCCACTTCTCACGCTTTTCCCTTTCCTTCTTTATTTTGTTTTATCTTTTTTACTCTTTCTTTATTTATTTTTTATCTTGGTGTGATATGTCTAATTTGCAGAGTAAAATCAAAAATATATATACATATATGCTTTATTGTGGCAAAATGAAGGAAAAAAGAAAAGGAGAAAAAAATATTATACCACTAATATCATATATATTACTATTTGGAATATAAATATAAATATATTGCTCACACGCAGGTTGAACAAGCCTAATTGATCTACATACTATCCTCCAACCAGCCGTCCTATCTCTCCCTATATTCATCTATATTCTTTAAAAGGTAATTATAAAGTATTATGGAATATCATATAGAATATATGCTTAAAATTAATCCTAAAAAAGAATTTTATATAATGTCATCTGATAAACCTATCAATTTAGGTGGTTATGGTCCGAGGTGGCCCCTTCCATCGAGCCTAGCCCCCGGTCGACCAGTATGATACACTGTTGTGCGAGCAGGTGGGTTTATTCACTTTTTCTGTGCCCGCGTGATCATACAGTAACATGCATGCATATGTAACTAATCTATATGAAATACTGTAAATGGATATATTAATACATATATATATGAAAAAGTAATATATGACATATTTTCTGTTTTATCAAGAGGTTACTCAACTATCTGAGGTCCTGAGGAAGCGTAAATGCGAAACGCGTTGACCTTATCAGATTTGTATAAACAACTGTAACCCTCACCATGTCAACAATGTTTGTATACTACTTCTTGAATGTATAGGAAAAGATATTCATGTCAATGTTCATTTAAACAATTTTCGTTGTATGTTTTTTTTTTAAACTTTCTTAATAAATATAATTAATTTTTAAACAAATAAGTATGCTTACTCAGCGTGTGCCTTGAAAGTCCGCCACAATACATGTTTGGACAACCTATGTTGTACCATCCAATTTTTCAGAATATACATATAGTATTTTACTATCCCCTGCCCAATTTTGAAGAAAAATTAAAAGGTATTAACCCAATTGTTGAATAGGGTACTAAAAAAGAAAACAGAATTAAGGCTATGAATCGAGGTATATGAATCGAGGCTGACAACCATACAATCCACCTCAAACTCAATGTGGCAAATACATAACAGTTTCCTACATTCCTTAGCAGAACCTGAATATAAAAGGGGAAATGGTAATAATGACAACAAATGTATGACAACATAGTAAAAAATGTAAAAATAAAAGAGATGTGGACAATTATGATGGGTCTCCTTACAATTACAATCAAAGTAACCCCAATCAATACAAACATTGGGGTTTTCCTAGGGAAACACAAGGATACAACTGGGACCCCGAAACAAGAGAGTCTCCTGAGGGGGGGCGGCGAGTCCAGAGGAAAAAGAACTTAGGGGACACAGGTATTTTCAATCTCAGTCATTCTGAACTCACTGTTTCGGAGAAATCAGTCCTTGATAAAGGACTGAAGTTTGTTTCTCCTAAAAAACTCAATAAATTTGATACATTTATTGACATACACAAATACGTTTGTAAATTAAATGTACAGAGGTATATTATGGCTAATCCCATAAAACCTATACCACATATAGAGACTGGGGGTGTTGTACATTTTGGTCTCACAAACCTGTCATTATTCAGCCCTCCTTGCCCCGTGGCCCCTTCTTTTAGTGTTTTTAAAGACTTGGTTTTAAAAAATTTGGAGAAGCTACCTAACAAAAATAAAGACGAACACCCAGAATTGAGATTAGGTTTAAAACAGTTTTGTCATAGGAAAAATGTAGTCATCTATCCAGCTGATAAAGGCGGAGGAATTGTAGTATTGGACAAAACCAATTATTTAAAGGAAATGTCCAGAATTTAAAGTGATGGTGAGACTTATAACCAATTGTCATATAATCCCACCATTCATTTAAAAAGGGAATTACCGTAGTTAACTTAGTTAACAAAGGTTTTGATAGAGGGATCAATGATAAAAGAAATATCATATCTTGTACCAGTGGCCCCTAGAATCCCGGTCATGTACTACCTTCCGAAGGTCCATCTGTCCTCGGGGATGTCCTATAATAAGCGGGATTGATTCGGTCACATCTCGGATTGGACGATATATAGATTTTTATTTGTAGCCCTTGGTGAAAAAAATACCCTCATATCTGAGGGACACTAAGGACACAAATAAAATACTAGAGAATGCAGAGTTCCGTGAAGGCTATATATTGGCCACTGCTGATGTGGCAGTTCTCTACACGTGCTTACCACACCATTTAGGTTTGATGGCTGTTAACATTACTTGTCTACTGACAACTTCCTACCTATAGTCCAACAGGACTTCATTATAGAACTTTTAGATTTTGCTACCAAACACAATTTCTTTTGGTTTGAGAATACTTTTTATTTACAACAGAAGGGAGTTGCCAGGGGTGCCAAGTTCGCCCCAAGTTTTGTAAATCTATTCATAGCAACGTGGGAGGAGGATGTCGTCTATACCAATGAGAGGCTGAAATTGGTCCTCTTGGCTAGGTATATGGATAACATCCTCCTCCTATGGCATGGGGACCTTGAATCCTTATAGAATTTTATGTTTCATTTAAACACAAATGATAGAGGTATTTCCCTGACCTATGAGGCAAGCAAAGAAAAAATAAATTTTTTGAATCTTGAAATAGCAACACATGCTAACTTAGAAATTAAGACATATTTCAAACCGACAGATCATAATGGATATATCCCGATGGACAGTTGCCATCACAAGGTGTGTTTGAAATCTCTTCCTTACACTCAATTTTTATGGTTGCGATGCAGTTTCACCAATGTTTCTGATTTTGACTGTCAGGCACAGATATTAAAACAGAGATTTACAGAGAAGGGCTATAACAGTACAGTTATTGATAAGGATATAATAAGGGTGTATAATGTTGTGAGGAATTCTTTGTTGGAAGATAAAATTCATCATTACCCTAAGTTCCAATGGTCCTTCTTTACTTCTTTTTCCATCCAATACAAACAAATTAGGAACATCCTAAATAAACACTGTTCTTAAGAATGACCGTATTTTAGGCTCTTCCCTCCGTGATCGAGCTAGACTGATCTATAGGGGTGCACCCTCGCTACAAGGGAGGGTTGCACTGAATGTAATTAGAGATGGATGAACATCGGCCGGGCGGTTCGCGAACGCCAGCCTCAAATTTTCTCAAAATTCCGCGAACCGCGAGTTCGCGGCGGGCCCCATTGACTTTAATGGGAGGCGAACTTTAAAAACATTTAGGTCATATTTGCAGCCACAAAACATGTACTAGCTGTGAACAAATAGTCCCAGCACATGGACAATGTCATAACAGAAGTATTGCAACTGAAAAAGTTGCCCTCATTTTTTTTTTTTTTTTTACAGCAAAAAATATATATATTTTTTTCATAAATCAGCCAGAACTGACAGCAGCCAGTAAATACATTGTCTAATACATATAGGGTCTATTCACACATCTGTAAAATGGATCTGCATCCATTCCACAATTTGGCGGAACCTTTACAGACCCATTGTTTTTCATTTCCAGTCTGAAAAATTAGGCATTCACAGGATAAAGAAGTAAGTGTTGGCCATTGCAAGCCCCAAAAATTAGCCCACATGCGCTTACCTGACAGCTAAGAACGTAGTATTCTGTGGCTGAAGGTACATTAGGCATTCACAGGTAACAGAAGTAAGTGTTAGCCTGTATAGGCCCCAAAAATTAGCCCACATGGGTTTACATGACAGCTAAGAATGTTGTATTCTGTGGCTGAAGGTACATTAGGCATTCACAGGATACAGAAGTAAGTGTTGGCCTGTATAGGCCCCAAAAATTAGCCCACATGGGTTTACCTGACAGCTAAGTATGTAGTATTCTGTGGCTGAAGGTACATTAGGCATTCACACAGTATACAGAAGTAAGTGTCGGCCTGTATAGGCTGCAAAAATTAGCTCACATGGGTTAAACTGACAGCAAAGAACGTAGTATATGAAGGCTAGAGGTACAGTAGGCGTTCACAGTTTACAGAAGTAAGTGGCGGCCTGTATAGGCTCCAAAAATTAGCTCACATGGGTTGAACTGACAGCAAAGAACTTATTTTTTGTTAGCTAGAGGTACAGTAGGTGTTCACAGGATACAGAAGTAAGTGGTGGCCTGTATAGGCTGCAAAAATTAGCTCACATGGGTTGAACTGACAGCAAAGAACTTTGTTTTTGATGGCTAGAGGTAAGGTAGGCGTTCACAGTACACAGAACGGTAAGTGTCGGCCTGTATAGGCTTCAAACATTAGCTCACATGGTTTGAACTGACAGTAAAAAACGTAGTTTTTGATGGCTAGAGGTACGGTAGGCATTCACAGTACACAGAACCGTAAGTGTCGGCCTGTATAGGCTCCAAAAATTAGCTCACGTGGTTTGAACTGACAGCAAAGAACATAGTATTTGGTGGCTGGAGGTACATTAGGCATTCACAGAAAAAATAATTGTCGGCCCTGAAAGGCCCCAAAAATTTGCCATTCAATGGACATGAAATGCCTTTTATGCCGCTGTATGTAGCGAAGCCAAGGACCAGGAATTGTTGTGGGTGGAGGAATTTCGATGAAACCTGGTCTACTGGTCACGTGTGTTGAATTCCTCAGAGATCCATGCCTCATTCATTTTTATAAATGTGAGGTAGTCTACATTGTCATGAGCTAGGCGAGTGCGCTTATTGGTCATGATCCCCCCTGCTGCGCTGAACGTCTATTCGGACAGGACACTGGATGGGGGGCAAGCCAACATTTCCATTGCAAATTGTGCAAGCTCTGGCCAGAGGTCAAGCCTGCCCACCCAGTAGTCCAGGGGTTCATCACTCCTCAGAGCGTCCACATCGGCTGTTAACCCAATGTAGTCGGACACCTGTCGGTCTAGGCATTCACTCATGCTGGATCCGGAGAACAGCTGTCAGCATTCGGCTGAAAGAAGGATCTCATATCTGAAGTGACCAAGACATCTTCCAACCACCCTCTTCTTGCAGGCGCTGTTGGATTGCTACCCGCAACTGTCTCTCTGTGACTGGAAATTCCTCTGCCAGCGCACGGAAAAGCGGAATGCAGCATTTCCCTCAGCAAGGCCTGGAAGTGCTGCATTCTGACCGCCCTCTGTGATTGGTAACATTTCCGCCATTTTGTGTTTGTACCGGGGGTCTAAGTACGTTGCCACCCAGTACTGGTCCTTGGCCTTTATGCGTTTTATACGGGGGTCCCCCTTAAAACACTGCAGCATGTAGGCCCCCATTCCCACTAAACTGGAAGCGGTATAGTGGCCTGCTTCCAGCTCATCATCCAGGATATGTTGTCCTCGTTCTCCTCCCCCCATCCACGGATAACACCAGGGATCCCAGAAAGGTTTAAAGCATGCTCTTCTTGCTCCTCCTCATCCCCCCAGCACCATCCTCCTCCTCTGACTCCTCTTCAGACTCCTGCTGTTGATTGGTCTCAGATGGAGTAGCACCCCCTGGGAATTCATCCAACATTGAGACTTCCTGATCTTCCTGCTCCTGCTCCTCGACGGCTTGATCAATGACCCGACACAATGCACGCTCCAGAAAGAAGACGTAAGGTATGATGTCACTTATGGTGCCCTGGACATGACTGAACAGTTTGGTGATCTCATCGAATGGCTGCAGAAGTCTGCATGCGTCCCGCATGAGCAGCCACTGGCGAGTTGAAAAAAACCCAAGCTCCCCAGAACCTGTCCTGCCGCCGAGTTCGAACAGGTAGTCATTAACTGCACATTTCTGCTGGAGCAGCCTATCGAGCATATGCAACGTTGAGTTCCATCATGTCGGGCAGTCGCAAATAAGACGCCTGAGGGGCAGGTTTTGTCGCCGCTGAATCTCAGCAAGGCGAGCCATGGCTGTGTGAGATCTTCAGAAATGGCCCGAGATTTTCCTGGCCTGCCGCAAGACATCCTGGACCCCCAGGGTATTTGGAAATGAATCGCTGCACCACCAAGTTCAGGACGTGTCCCATGCATGGCACGTGTGTTATTTTGCCCTGTTTCAGCACGCTCAGCAGATTGGCATCGTTGTCGCACACCACTTTACCAACTGACAAATTCAGCGGTCTCAGCCACTGATCTGCCTGTGAACGCAAAGCTGAAAGGAGTGCAGGACCAGTGTGGCTCTTGGCTCCCAGGCACAACAGACACAGCACAGCATGGAAACGTCTCACCTGGCATGTGGAATAGGTTCTGAGGATCTTGGGCGGCGCAGGAGAAGAGACGGTAGCAGCGGAAGAGGAGGAGTCAGCCGAGGAGGAGAGGGAGAATGGAGGAGGAGGAGAAGAAGAGGCAGACCTGCTTGCAATCCGTGGTGATACAACTAAATCTACACGGGTGCCACGGGTTACATGCTTAACGGCCATCAGAAGGTTCACCCAGTGGGCAGTAAAAGTGATATACCTTCCCTGCCCGTGTTTGCTAGACCATGTGTCTGTGTAGATAACACCCCGCTTCAATCTGTGGTATTGGGGGGCCACAGGTTTATCACACCAGTTCTACAAATAATTGGCCAGTATCTGTTGTCAATGTGTGTAGCACAGTTAACACAGCAAAAGAGGCCAAATTTTTGCAGGACTAAAATACAATCTTAGAAAAGTATACTGTTAAATAACACCCCGCTTCAATATGTGCTATTGGGGGGCCACTGGTCTATCACACCAGTTGTTCAAAAAATTGGCCAGTGAGTTTGGCACTGTGTGTATCAGACTTCACTCAGCAAAAGAGGCAATATTGTTGCAGGACACAAATACACTTGTAAAAGTATACTCAGATAACACCCCACTTCAATATGTGGTATTGGGGGGCCACTGGTTTATCACACCAGTTGTTCAAAAAATTGGCCAGTGAGTTTGGCACTGTGTGTAGCAGACTTAACACAGCAAAAGAGGCAATATTGTTGCAGGACACAAATACTTTGGAGCATTTTAAATGACTTTTGTGGACATTAACAGAGCGATTTGTGTGTGACTGCAGCCGATCTCTAACTGCCCTTAAAGCAACCACTGGATACCTGCCTCTATAGTAAAGAGACTGTAATAGACCCTATAACAACATTGGAGCATTTTAAATGACTTTTGTGGACATTGACAAAGCGATTTCTGTGTGACTGCAGCCGATCTCTAACTGCCCCTAAAGCAACCACTGGATACCTCTCCCTATAGTAAAGAGACTGTAATAGACCCTAGAATGACATTGGAGCATTTTAAATGACTTTTGTGGACATTGAAAAAGCGACTTCTGTGTCACTGCAGCCGATCTCTAACTGCCCCTAAAGCAACCACTGGATACCTCTCCCTATAGTAAAGAGATTGTAATAGACCCTAGAACGACATTGGAGCATTTTAAATGACTTTTGCGGACATTGACAAAGCGATTTCTGTGTCACTGCAGCCGATCTCTAACTGCCCCTAAAGCAACCACTGGATACCTCTCCCTATAGTAAAGAGACTGTAATAGACCCTAAAACGACATTGGAGCATTTTAAATGACTTTTGTGGACATTGACAGATCAATTTCTGTGTGACTGCAGCCGATCTCTAACTGCCCCTAAAGCAACCACAGGATACCTCTCCCTAAGCTCAAAAGATAATAGACCTATACCGAAATACCAGCCCTCAAAAAGGACTTTTGTGGACATTGACAGAGCTATTTGTGTGTGACTGCAGCCGATCTCTAACTGCCCCTAAAGCAACCACTGGATACCTCTCCCTAAGCTCAAAAGATACTAGACCCAGGGCTTTTTTTTTTAGCTGGAACTTGGTGGTACTCAGTTCCACCACCTTTGGCTCTGGCCCTCTGCTCCCTGCTCATTACTATCACTTGTAAACACAGAGTCGTGGTTGAGTTCCTGCACCTTTTTTCTGAGAAAAAAAGCCCTGACTAGACCTATACCGAAAAATACCAGCCCTGAAAAGGTCTTCTGTGGATCTTCACAGCGCTATATGTGTCTAGCAAACTCTCCCTGATGAGCACAGCAGACCTCTCCCTACACTGGCAGAAAGCGGAATGTGAAATGGCCGCCAGATCAGGTCTATTTATAGGGTAGGGGGACTGTCCATGTGCTGGAATGTTTCAATTGGCTGTCCCGTTCCACCTGACGGCTGTGTCACGGGTCAAAGTTCTCCCCAATGTAAACAAATATGGCCGTCGCGAACTACGCCATGTGCCAGAAAATTTGGCGGGTAGCGAACAAGCAAAATTTGCCGCGAACCGACCGCCGGGCGAACCACAAGGCCATCCCTACTCATAACCCAGTTGAAGTCTATGAGGACAAAACACGTCGGATTCGATTGAATTTGCTCCATAACATTGCGCCATTTGGATACCGATTGTGATCACATTACTTTGTACTAGAACTGCCCGTAAACTACCAAGAGAATGTAAGTTTTCTACTTTTAAATAAAGTCTATCTTTGATGGTTTTACATTATGAAGTGGCTTTTTGTTTTCTTGGGTACCTGAGTTCCTATATGCATAGTAAAGAGTTGAGGAGATGGTGAAAACCATCCGGGCACTATTGTGCCCTCAGAGTTAAACCACTTCCTGCTTGAATGACCCTTTACCGTTGGTAGTAGAGTCCACTAACTCTGGTAAGCCCTCGTGACTCCTTCCTTTGGTGATGGTCGCCCTCGGGGTGACAACTTTTCATTTTGAAACACATGATGCTCCTTCCTTTTTTCTGGATACGGGCTTTAACCACTTAAGCCCCGGAAGATTTTACCCCCCCTTCCTGACCAGGGCCTATTTTGCGATTTGGCACTGCGTGACTTTAACGGACAATTGCGCGGTCGTGCGACGCTGTACCTAAACGAATTTGACGTCCTTTTTTTCCCACAAACAGAGCTTTCTTTTGGTGGTATTTGATCACCTGTGCGATGTTTTGATCATGCGCTATAAACAAAAAAAGAGCGTCAATTTTGCAAAAATAACAATATTTTTCACATTTTTTATATATGAAATTCCCCCAAAAAAATGTAAAAATCTAAATTTTTTAACATTTTAGGCCAATTTGTTTTATGCTACATATTTTTGGTAAAAAAAAAATCGCAAAAAGCGTATTTTGATTGGTTTGCGCAAAAGTTATTGCGTTTACTAACTAAGGGAAAGATTTTTGTAATTTTTGTTGTTTTTTTTTTTTAATGCATAACCTGACCAAGCGGGAGTGCGCATCTGGAGGCGCGCGCTTGCTCCCCAGAGCCTCACAGGCTAGTGACGTACCCTCTACATCACTTTGCCTGTGAGGGGCTGACTGCCGCCGTATATAGTCGGGCGGCAGTCGGCAAGTGGTTAATTTTTAAAGCAATTTTGTTCATATGTTTGAGGACTTTGCATTTCTTGCTCCTTTTTGTGACATATGGAAGTTGCCTACATTGTATATCTGTTATATTGCACATTTGTTTATATTGCACAACTTTTTGCACTTTATTTGATGTTGTCTATTGCACATTTGCTTATAGTGCACAATTTTTGCACTTTATTTGATGCTGTATAGTTTGTGATATACATAATTGTATATGTTCATATGCAGCACTTTATTTGTTAGAACACTCTAGCAATTTTTTCTGTATTTGTCTATAGCGCAGCACTTTTTTCCCCTTCCTTAGCTTTGTGCAATATTGTTGTGTTGTAATTAGGGATGATCGAACGGTTCGGGTCGACCATCGGTTCGACCCGAACATTGGATGTTCGATATTCGGCCGAATACCGAACCTTTTGCGGCAAAAGTTCGGTATTCGGCCACCAGAACCGCCCAAAATGCACTGGGACAGGAACTGGGCTTTAAAAGCCCGTGATTGGCCCAGAAACGTCTGCAAAAGCCAATGAGGGGGCAGGAGTCTCCTAGGAACGTGATTGGAGTGACTACGGGGACCAGAGGCCAATCAGGAGTGAATACGCCCCACACTATATAAGATGGCCCCGCCTAACCCCTAGCACAGTTATCCAGAGCCTGTTGAAGAGAGTTGAAGCAGTTCTGTCTGACTCCTGCTTGCTACACTACATTTCCTATATATCGAGTGGTTCTAAAGCTCCATATAGCAGAATTGTATTTAGCTTACAGCCAGTGTAGTTAGATACAGCGATTGTGCTGGTTCTTAGAGTTAAAAAAAAAAAAAAACTTAAGGGACAGTGTCAGTCTTCTGCTGTATGGAGCTTTCTATTTAGTGGAAAGGGATATCTAGTGTAGTTAGGGAACTTTGTACTACATTAGTTAGATTTGAAAATTTAGTTTCTGTAGGGAAAGTGTGAGGGTTCTGTTTAGTGAGCACGTGGCACAGTGCTGCTCTATCACAGCAGGTATACGTGCTTGCTAGGCAGCAAAATACAGTGACAACTTAACGCCTTTTGTTCAAAGCGTTAGGTGCACTGTACAAAAGCCTTTGCAACTGTGCGTGACACGCAACTGCTGTGCTGTATCCAGCGACAACTGTGGGTCGCATAGCAGTGTGTGTTTTTCACCGCACACAGTTGCCAACGCATCAGTGACAACCTAATGCCTGTTGTTCAAAGCGTTAGGTCCACTGTGCAAAAGGCTTTGCTACTGTGCGTGAACCGCAACTGCTGTGCTGTATCCAGCGACAACTGTGGGTCGCATAGCAGTGTGCGTTTTTCACCGCACACAGTTGCCAACGCATCAGTGACAACCTAACGCCTGTTGTTCAAAGCGTTAGGTCCACTGTGCAAAAGGCTTTGCTACTGTGCGTGAACCGCAACTGCTGTGCTGTATCCAGCGACAACTGTGGGTCGCATAGCAGTGTGCGTTTTTCACCGCACACAGTTGCCAACGCATCAGTGACAACTTAACGCCTGTTGTTCAAAGCGTTAGGTGCACTGTACAAAAGCCTTTGCAACTGTGCGTGACACGCAACTGCTGTGCTGTATCCAGCGACAACTGTGGGTCGCATAGCAGTGTGCGTTTTTCACCGCACACAGTTGCCAACGCATCAGTGACAACCTAACGCCTGTTGTTCAAAGCGTTAGGTCCACTGTGCAAAAGGCTTTGCTACTGTGCGTGAACCGCAACTGCTGTGCTGTATCCAGCGACAACTGTGGGTCGCATAGCAGTGTGCGTTTTTCACCGCACACAGTTGCCAACGCATCATTGAGAAATATGCCTGGTAGACCAAGAAAAGGCATACGTGGCCCTGCTGCGGAAAGGGGCACAGCTTCTAGGGTGTCTAGAGGCAGGGGTGGACGTGGTGGTCAGTCCTCAGCCAGGCCACCATTTGGATTGTTCTCCGGCAGTGGCCAAGCTATACGTCCACAGTATGTACAGGAGGTGGTGGACTATATGAACAAACCCTCATCATCGGCATCATCTGCAACTACAGTGACCCAGGCAGAGAAAAGTGGTCAGTCTTCTGCAGTTGTCAGAACAAATACAGATGAGTCCATGTCCACCTCATGTCCTCCCTTAGACCCAATTTCAGACATGGCAGAGGAGTCAGCTGAGCTGTTTGACCACAGTGTCGGCCATCTACTCCAGCCTGATGCTCAGTCCTTTATGGAGTCTGATGTTGGGTCTGAGTTTGAGGAGGAGGCAGAGCAAACAAGAGGGGAGAGCAGACGGCCCGCTCCATCTAAGGCCGCACCTGTTGTCTCCCAGGCCAGGCCTGATGCTCAGTCTTTGATAGAATCAGATGTTGGGTCTGAGGTTGAGGAGGAGGCAGAGCAAACAAGAGGGGAGAGCAGACGGCCCGCTCCATCTAAGGCCGCACCTGTTGTCTCCCAGGCCAGGCCTGATGCTCAGTCTTTGATGGAGTCAGATGTTGGGTCTGAGGTTGAGGAGGAGGCAGAGCAAGCAAGAGGGGAGAGCAGACGGCCTACTCCATCTAAGGCCGCACCTGTTGTCTCCCGGGCCACTATACACACCTCATCTTGCTGGGCCTTTTTTGAGACATCCCATGCAGATAAAACAGTTGCGATCTGCAAGATTTGTAAGAAGGGTATAAAACGTGGCAAAAATGTCAACCACCTGGGTACAAGCTGCCTAAACAGGCATTTGACAACCCACCACTCGGCCCGTTGGCAGGAGCATTTAAAGAACCCACAAAAGGGCCAAAGATTGGTCAGTCGGCCTCCTAGTTCTCCTCGCGCTCCTCCTCATGCTCCATCTGCTCCACCTGCTCCACCTGCACATCAGTCTGTTCCTGGCCCTGCTATAGTCACTCGTCACCTGTTGGCAGCCTCCACTGGCAGGGATGATGATATAGCAGGCAGTGTCGCATCTACCTCCAGCACACCACCAGCTGTAACATCTAGACGCCAAATTTCGATTCCACACATGCTGGAACGAAAAAAAATGTATACTCCCCGCCACCCACATGCCCAGCGTCTAAACAGTAGTTTGGCTAAACTACTGGCTCTGCAACTATTACCATTTAACCTGGTAGAGTCTGCTCCCTTCCGTGACTTCGCAAAATGTGCAGTTCCACAGTGGCAGGTGCCAAGTCGGCATTACTTTTCCCGTAAGGCCCTGCCATCCCTATACCAACATGTGGAAGGCAATGTAGTGTCGTCCCTGGCCAAGTCAGTCAGCCGTAAGATACACTTGACGGCTGACACTTGGTCAAGCAAACATGGGCAGGGACGGTACATTTCTGTCACTGCTCACTGGGTGACACTGCTTGCCAGTGGAAGGGATTGTAGCCAGGGCTCGGTGCTGCAGCCAGTGTTGCCCCCACGTCTGCAAAAAGCTGGTGGTGTTGCTGATCCGGGTAGATCGATCACTTCTACCCCCTCCTGCTCCTCCTCCTCTACCTCCTCCATGCCCTCCTCTGCAGAATGGTCCTTTGAATATGATGAGGTACCACGTAAACGTTCAAAGGGCTATTCTATGTCTCAGGCCAAAAGGTGTCACGCAGTGCTGCAGCTTGTGTGTCTAGGGGACAGGCAGCACACTGCCCCTCAGATTCTTGGGGCTCTGCAGGCACAGGCCCAGAGGTGGTTGACACCACGCCAGCTGCAGCCAGGGATGGTGGTTACTGATAATGGGTCAAACCTCCTGGCCGCCCTTCGTCAGGGAAAGTTAACCCATGTGCCATGCCTGGCGCATGTCCTGAATCTCGTGGTACAGCGGTTTTTGAACTCGTACCCGGGAATGCAGGATGTGCTAAGGATGGCAAGAAGGGTGTGCAGTCACTTCAGGCGGTCGTACAGTGCCACTGCACGTTTGGCCGAAGTGCAGCGCGAGTTTCACCTGCCGGTACACCGCCTCAATGTGACATGCCCACCCGCTGGAACTCCACCTTGGCTATGCTGCAGCGCCTGTACACGCAGCAGAGGGCCCTCAATGAATACCTATGCGAGTACGGCACCAGCACTGGCTCTGCGCGCCTGGGCTTCTTTTCACCACGGCAGTGGCTTTTGATTAAGGATGCATGCGCTGTCCTCTCGCCATTTGAGGAGGCCACAAGGATGGTCAGCCGGGACAGCGCATGCATCAGTGACACCCTACCGGTACTGTTTTTGTTGGAGCACACTCTGCGTGGCATTATGGACAGGGCACTGGAGGCAGAGCAGCAGGAGGAAGAGGAGGACTTCCTTGCCTCTCAAGGCCCCCTTTATCCTGAGAATCCTGACCCCATTATGCCTAGCTCCCAGAGGCCCGAGCAGGATCCAGGGGTGGAAGAGGAGGAGGAGGACGATTCTGCGGGAACTTTTGCAGGGTTTGAGGAGGAGGAGGAGGAAGACATGCGGCAATCTGCAAGGCCTAGTTTGACTCCCTCGGGACACTTTGGAGTAGTACGTGGCTGGGAGGAGGAGGAGCCCGTTGAAGATAATGTCGTTATGAGTGACCCCGAGGAGTCAGCTTCTCAGGCCTTCGCTAATTTGCGACGCATGGGAAACATCATGCTCCAGAGCCTGCGAAAGGACCCCAGAATCAAGGCCATTAAAGAGACTAACCACTATTGGTTGGCCACCCTACTTGACCCCCGGTACAAGTGTAAAGTCTCGGAGCTTTTCCCATCCACCCATAGAGTCCACAGGATCAAATCCCTTGAGGACAGTCTCAAGAGGAATCTGGTGAACATGTTCCCCGACTCCCGTAGGGTGCAGGGGCGGGGACAACCTACCATGGATTCTACTGGTGGTCACGAGAGGAGCGTTGGAGAAGGCGTGCGGTTGACGGATGCCTTTCGGTCTTTTTTTAGTCCTCACCGCCCAGGCCTCTCAGCTGCCACATCGCATCGACACCGTCTGCATCACATGGTGGACGATTACGTGAGGGCACAAAGTGACACAGAGGGCTTTTCATGTGACGAATCCGATCCACTGGCATACTGGGTCTTAAGATTAGACCACTGGCCAGAACTGGCCCAGTATGCCATGGAGTTGTTGGCCTGCCCTGCTTCCAGTGTCCTATCGGAACGGGCATTCAGCGCAGCAGGAGGATTCGTCACAGACCATCGAACTAGACTCTCCACCGACTCAGTCGACCGTTTGACATTCATTAAGATGAATCAGTCGTGGATATCAAGCTTTGATGCACCTGATGCAGACCTTGTAGACTAGGCTATCGTTGTGATGTGGCAGTTGAGCCTCAGTTTAAGCCTGGACCATGGTGCCACCCTCAAACCCTCCTCTCATTCTCTTTACGTTCACAGAACCTCATTTTGGTTATGACAAAAACGACAATGTTTGCGCACCTGTTCCACAGGTGCACACCTTTACAATTTTTGGGCCTCCTTCAACACCAGCTCTTTGGGGTTAAGGTGGGGAGGCTATGCTAAAACAAAAACGACAATGTTTGCGCACCTGTTCCACAGGTGCACACCTTTACAATTTTTGGGCCTTCTTCAACACCAGCTCTTTGGGGTTAAGGTGGGGAGGCTATGCTAAAACAAAAACGACAATGTTTGCGCACCTGTTCCACAGGTGCACACCTTTACAATTTTTGGGCCTCCTTCAACACCAGCTCTTTGGGGTTAAGGTGGGGAGGCTATGCTAAAACAAAAACGACAATGTTTGCGCACCTGTTCCACAGGTGCACACCTTTACAATTTTTGGGCCTCCTTCAACACCAGCTCTTTGGGGTTAAGGTGGGGAGGCTATGCTAAAACAAAAACGACAATGTTTGCGCACCTGTTCCACAGGTGCACACCTTTACAATTTTTGGGCCTCCTTCAACACCAGCTCTTTGGGGTTAAGGTGGGGAGGCTATACTAAAACAAAAACGACAATGTTTGCGCACCTGTTCCACAGGTGCACACCTTTACAATTTTTGGGCCTCCTTCAACACCAGCTCTTTGGGGTTAAGGTGGGGAGGCTATGCTAAAACAAAAACGACAATGTTTGCGCACCTGTTCCACAGGTGCACACCTTTACAATTTTTGGGCCTCCTTCAACACCAGCTCTTTGGGGTTAAGGTGGGGAGGCTATACTAAAACAAAAACGACAATGTTTGCGCACCTGTTCCACAGGTGCACACCTTTACAATTTTTGGGCCTCCTTCAACACCAGCTCTTTGGGGTTAAGGTGGGGAGGCTATGCTAAAACAAAAACGACAATGTTTGCGCACCTGTTCCACAGGTGCACACCTTTACAATTTTTGGGCCTCCTTCAACACCAGCTCTTTGGGGTTAAGGTGGGGAGGCTATGCTAAAACAAAAACTACAATGTTTGCGCACCTGTTCCACAGGTGCACACCTTTACAATTTTTGGGCCTCCTTGAACGCCAGCTCTTTGGGGTTAAGGTGGGGAGGCTATGCTAAAACAAAAACGACAATGTTTGCGCACCTGTTCCACAGGTGCACACCTTTACAATTTTTGGGCCTCCTTCAACACCAGCTCTTTGGGGTTAAGGTGGGGAGGCTATGCTAAACAAAAACTACCATGTTTGCGAACCTGTTCCACAGGTGCACACCTTTACAATTTTTGGGCCTCCTTCAAAGCCAGCTCTTTGGGGTTATGGTGGGGAGGCTCCGCCAACACCAAAACTACCATGTTTGCGCACCTGTTCCACAGGTGCACACCTTCATAATTTTTACGCCTTCTTCAACACCAGCTCTTTGGGCTTACAGTGGTATGGCTCCGCCAACACCCAAACAACAATTTTTGCGCACCTGTCACACAGATGCATATCATTTTAATTTTTTTCCTTACAAAGGCAATTATTGCTTTCATTACCAGCACTTTCATAGGGATATGGTGTCAAGGCATCGTCCGCACCACCAAATGCCCAATTTTTAAGCATCCTTTACTTCTATTCAAAGTCAAGAGACAACAGTATTCATCCAAAACATCTCTAATCTTGTTCACTCTGCACTACATTGTGGCCCCTACCCCTAACCCTCAATGTATCCGTGCATATATGTCTGTTTCTTGTGAGATTTCAAGTTAAAGTGCACCAAACACCATTTTACATGAAATAAAGTGCAATTACATACATCTTTGGACTTCTTGAAACATTTGGTAATAAAAGCCCCATTGTGGAAATACACCCGTTAATTATATGCACATTTAAAGAGACAGCACCTTTTTCCAAAAAAAACTCTAATCTTGTTCCCAGTGCACTGCATTATTTCCCCATCATACACATTGGCTGAGCCGTTGATTAGGAGCAAAAGAAAGGTGCGGTTAAGCAAAAAAGTCATTTTTGAAGGTTTGGTATGCTGTAATTCTGGTTCTGGACATGCTACAGAGCTGAAACTTCACAGGTACACCTTTCAGACCCCCCAGACACTAAATCCAAAGAAATCTCTTTTTTTTTTTTTTTTTTTTAATTTTTTCAATAATTGGCTATCTATCAAAAACGACAATTTTTAAGAACTTTTTTTTGTGTGATTAATAGTCCCTGGGGCATGACCCAGAACCCTAGGCACTTTTTAGGGGCATTTATTGGGTTTTAGGGCTTAAAAATGGTGTTTTTTGATTACAGAAGTTCGGGTCCCATTGATTTCAATGGGGTTCTGAAATCCGAACCGAACTTTCGTGAAGTTCGGGTGTTCTGGTCGAACCGAACTTTTCAAAAGTTCGATCATCCCTAGTTGTAATGTCAGCAGCTGTTCTTCGTGACAGTAGTGCAGTAATCTTTTATATATATTTGGTGTCAATTATATCAGAGCCACTGACTCAGAACAGATACGCTGCAAGTAAGGTCAGATTGAGCTCATATGGATGTGCACACTTGTGCTGGGCAAGTGACTCTGGTTCTGAAGACATTGGATCAGCTCAGCCTGGTAGCCCAACAACTAAGCATTTTGAGAAGGAAAGGTCAGCACTGGCAGCATCCAGATATCTTGGCATGTGTGTCAGTTAAAGAAAGAATTATGTACAAATGTTCTCAAAATTATCCAATAAACACTAACATGATAATTAGGAATCTGCAAATTGTACGTATTATGAAATCTAGGTGTATCTCAATACTGTCATCCATCTTAATAGGTCAATAAATGTAAAGACAGCAGCATGTAGAGTACATGGGCAGCTCTGTTAGGCACACCCTTGATGTGGACAGATTAGAAAGTTGTTGGTTTCTTTTGTTTGTTTTACATAATATTCAACTTATTGGGTGTGTATCAGATCCTTTATGAATATACACCCGTGTATTAATCCTTGGTTAATGCATTGATCCTTGTGCACAACTTAAATAATAGGATAGAAGGTGGTGACTGAGAAATACATTTTATAGGTACAGAACTGGAAAGAGCTTCATTTACAGCAGTGTATATTAAAGTAATTTACCATTCTTCTATTTATCTATCTATTTTTTCATGCTTAGTGCATCGATGCTAAGTAATCAGTGTAAGACCTAATTCATGCAGATGGCAAGGCGAAGTTTGTTAAAAATAGGCAGTTGACCCACAGTTTTACCTAATGCCCACCTAATGTCCATCATACTGTTACAGGGGGCTGTTCACATGCTATGGTTGCGATGCTGTGCAAAGATGGAGGAAAATAAAGAAAATATTTTTCACTTAATGGAAAAGAATGTGTACAGAGCTGCACCTGCACCTATTAAACATCAGAATACTGGATGTTAGACCTAAATATACAGTGCATTGCGAAAGTATTCGTCCCCCTTGAACTTTTCAACCTTTTTCCACATTTCAGGCTTCAAACATAAAGATATAAAACTGTAATTTTTTTTGAAGAATCAACAACAGGTGGGACACAATCATTAAGTGGAACGAAATTTATTGGATATTTCAAACTTTTTTAACAAATAAAAAACTGAAAAATTGGGCGTGCAAAATTATTCAGCCCCCTTAAGTTAATACTTTGTAGCGCCACCTTTTGCTGCGATTACAGCTGTAAGTCGCTTGGGGTATGGCTCTATCAGTTTTGCACATCGAGAGACTGAAATATTTGCCCATTCCTCCACAGCTCGAGCTCAGTGAGGTTGGATGGAGAGCGTTTGTGAACAGCAGTTTTCAGTTCTTTCCACAGAATCTCGATTGGATTCAGGTCTGTACTTTGACTTGGCCATTCTAACACCTGGATACGTTTATTTGTGAACCATTCCATTGTAGATTTTGCTTTATGTTTTGGATCATTGTCTTGTTGGAAGACAAATCTCCGTCCCAGTCTCAGGTCTTTTGCAGACTCCATCAGGTTTTCTTCCAGAATGGTCCTGTATTTGGCTCCATCCATCTTCCCATAAATTTTAACCATCTTCCCTGTCCCTGCTCAAGAAAAGCAGGCCCAAACCATGATGCTGCCACCACCATGTTTGACAGTGGGGATGGTGTGTTCAGGGTGATGAGCTGTGTTGCTTTTACGCCAAACATAACGTTTTGCATTGTTGCCAAAAAGTTTGATTTTGGTTTCATCTGACCAGAGCACCTTCTTCCACATGTTTGGTGTCTCCCAGGTGGCTTGTGGCAAACTTTAAACAACACTTTTTATGGATATCTTTAAGAAATGGCTTTCTTCTTGCGACTCTTCCATAAAGGCCAGATTCGTGCAGTATACCAATGATTGTTGTCCTATGGACAGAGTCTCCCTCCTCAGCTGTAGATCTCTGCAGTTCATCCAGAGTGATCATGGGCCTCTTGGCTGCATCTCTGATCAGTCTTCTCCTTGTATGAGCTGAAAGTTTAGAGGGACGGCCAGGTCTTCGTAGATTTGCAGTGGTCTGATACTCCTTCCATTTCAATATTATAGCTTGCACAGTGCTCCTTGGGATGTTTAAAGCTTGGGAAATCTTTTTGTATCCAAATCCAGCTTTAAACTTCTCCACATTAGTATCTCGGACCTGCCTGGTGTGTTCCTTGTTCTTCATGATGCTCTCTGCGCTTTAAACTGACCTCTGAGACTATCACAGTGCAGTTGCATTTATACGGAGACTTGATTACACACAGGTGGATTCTATTTATCGTCATTTAGGTCAACATTGGATCATTCAGAGATCCTCACTGAACTTCTGGAGAGAGTTTGCTGCACTGAAAGTAAAGGGGCTGAATAATTTTGCACGCCCAATTTTTCAGTTTTTTATTTGTTGAAAAAGTTAGAAATATCCAATAAATTTTGTTCCACTTTATGATTGTGTCCCACTTGTTGTTGATTCTTCAAAAAAATTACAGTTTTATATCTTTATGTTTGAAGCCTGAAATGTGGCAAAAGGTCGAAAAGTTCAAGGGGGCCGAATACTTTCGCAATGCACTGTATATACATATAATAGGTGTGCATCAACATAAATAAAGTCCACAAAAACAAAATTGTGTAAAAATGTGTTCAAACTTCTATGATGTGATAATCTTCAACTCAGTTTGAGAGAAAACATTCACAAATTGAATGGGACATTCAACCATTCACCAATCCCATGTAGATATCTCATAAGGCCAACCAAACACTTTGCGCCCTCCACCATAGGTAACAATAGTCTCTTACAAAATTAACAGGATTCCCTGTTTAAACAAGTTCATCACCAAGCCTCTAGGCATCCATTCATGATAAAGCAATCCACCAGCTTCTGACTTCAATACCTCCAAGGTTAGACCAGACAGCTTTCACACTCATAGAGGGGAACAGAGGCCACACATAGTGTAAAACCATCAAATGATTTATTAGAAAAAATATATATATACTTACAGAGGTGAAAGAGATCACAACATGTAACATCAAGTAGCAGCGCCTTGCAAGCATCCACCGGCAGACGTGATGACGTCCCAGATCTAGCCCCACCAAACGCGTTTCGCCATCAGACAGTGTTGTCAGGGGAACAGCTGTACACTTTCAGGTTTTTTTTTACCTCTTACTGAGATTGTCCCAAACAATGTTTTCATCTGTTTAGGTAATATTCAGGATCCGTGTTGAATTCCTGAGATGCTGGCCCAGAGATGACAAATTCATATCAGTCCTGATGTGTGTGCATGTGTGTTTGTCAGACATTTGTAAACACAGCCATAAAATGCACACACAAAGATCAGCCTCCCACTCAACCTTTTGACTTGTTATAAAATATTACAATATTGAGGAGACTGATGATATCATCAGGCAAAGGTACTGGACTGTACTTCAAGATGGTTTTTTGATATTAAAAGGTAGAAGTTTTTTGAAAAATTCTCCTGTTGCTATATATCAGGGATCTTCAAACTACGGCCCTCCAGCTGTTGAGGAACTATGCGCCCCATGAGGCGTTGTGAAACTCTGACATTTACAGACATGACTAGGCATGATGGGAATTGTAGTTCCTGAACAACTGGAGGGCCATATTGTGCAATGCCAGAAAATTTTAAGAAACAAACCTGTTAGGTACTGAAAGGTTTACTTTAAAGCTGAACTCAGACCAAGGTTGTAGCTATGAATTTTAAATTAAAATAGCTTAAATACATTTTTTGTCCTAAATTCATCCTCTTATAACCCTCTATGCCAAAGAACATGCTGACAGGAGGAGAGAGCAAACAGATGATCTCATCAATTTGTTGAAGCCCCTTAAACACTTCAGCTATGGTCGGTTTTACCCCCTTCATGACCATGGAATTTTTTGCTTTTCAGCACTGCAATACTATAACTGGTAACTGTGCAGTCATGCAAACAAATTTTATATACTTTTCTTCACACGAATATAGCTTTCTTTTGGTGGTATTTGATCAATACTGGGTTTTATTTATTTTTTTTATTATAAAGATGAAAAAGGACCAAAAATGTTGGAAAAAACAATATTTATTTACTTTCTGCTATAAAACATATCCCACAAACAAAAATTGTCAAATTGAATTTCATTATAAATTTAGGCCAAAATGTATTCTGCTACATGTCTTTGGTAAAAAAAAAAAAAAAATCCCAATAAGTGTGTATTAATTGGTTTGAGTGAAAGTTATAGCATCTACAAAGTATGGTATAGATACCGGAATTGTATTTTTTTTATTTATACTGTATATACTTGTAATAGCGGCAATCAGCAACTTATAGTGGGACTATAATAGCAATTTGACACTGGAGGTGGGGGGAACTGACTAAATGACAGGCATAAATCATTGGCCCACTGATCGGCATGTGCTAGAGTGAATGGCAGCACATCCAGGGCAGCAGGCGTACGCACACCCCCTACCCAGAAGAGCCGGAACACTGTACATGATACAGCGCAGTGGGGCAACTCTGCCGCAGTAGGTGGTCGCCAATTGGTTAAAGTAGAATTCTGGGCTCAAGCTAACTAATCCTAAAACTGCTCCGACCCCATTAATAGCATCTATACTAACTTTCCTGTGGAAGAAAGAACTGTAGACTTTTTTATTTTCAGCCCACGTTGGTCCAGTCACATGATCCCCTGTGTTAGCCAGCGGCCGGCCACAGAGGATAGAAGGGAGCCCTCTGAAAACAGCCGAAATGCTTGAGCAGTGACGTCTCTCAAAGCCTTACTATGGGCCATCTGTTGTCAGCGCTTCCTCCTCTCCCCTAAAACCGCTGTTGGATGACACATGGTGCCAATTACGTGATCGGACCGGAGTGGGCTGAGAAAGATAACTATACAGCTCTTTCTTCCATAGGGTAGTTAGCATAGGAGAGGGGGGAGAGCAGTTTTAAGATTAGTTAGCTTTAGCCCGGATTCCACTTTAACTGTTCAGTTATAGGCCAAGGGAAAATAAGTGACCTAACTCTGTGTGGCTTAGCTGCAGACAGGTCACCATGCAGGGCTATATAAATCCCAGAACTGGGTAGACAGAATTACTAATCCTGCAGCAAGTAAACTATTCCCATATATGTAAAACTGCTCACAACCAGCACTCAAGTAATGATACAATCTTGTTGGTTACTGATTGCCCCAAATACATTTACAGTCTCCAAAAGGATTGCTGATGAACAATGGTGATCAAGGCCTCAAAGCTCTTTATAGACTTAAATCTTCAAACAACACTAACAGACAAAAAAGAGTACAACAACCTTGTGCAAAACCTTCAATAAAACTTTATTAATAAATAACTTCAAATACTCAAAAAAGTACTAAAAAAAAAAAAAAAAAAAAAACAGCATAAAATGTAGTATCCATCCAGGTGTAGATATCCTCAGGTCCCAAATACAGATGACCAACTATAAAACCCTTTCAGCCAACTTCTGCCACTGGTCCAATTATATAAAGAACAAAAAGAAGGTGCACCTGCTTTTTGTTCTTTATACATTGTTTCCATTGGGTTTCCCCTGACCCCAGGAGGGCAGCAAAATCTGTGCATATACCTGGAGCCATAGAGACTTACCGCCGCCACATCTCTTTTGAGCGCAGGATAATATGTTTGTTTGTTCACACTGTCCCAAGTGTGCAAAGTGCTGAGGCATCTCAATGGCAAGATCTCCTCCTCAGAGCTCTGAGGAAGTGGGCTTGCCCTCAAAACATGTCAGAACTTTTTAGAAGAGTAAGGGAGATTCAGAGATTTATAGTTGCCTGTTTCTTCCCATCTAGAAGGTGAATGCACCCCCCCCCCCCCACTTGTTGTACAAGCATTATGGTGGATGAAATGACTAGGATTTAACCCATTCTGCTTAATATATTTACTTCCACCGATGTCTGGATAATAATCAACTGACCTGGAGACAACCACCTATTAGCAGGTTAAACTATTTTTCAAGAATTTATCCCAACAGAGATGGATTAAAAGAAGGCTATTATAGACAGTAATGCTTTCAAACACCCAACCAATTTGGTCAATAGGGATGTGGTAAATACAGTACATATGTGCCCATATTTTGTTCCTTGATTTTACTCATTAAATCTACACACAACTCGAAATATGCATGGATAGGCTGTGACTTATAACCATCTCTCTGGTTTGCTATTTCCCCACTTAAGTTGGGACTAGGGCCATGGAAGGGTACTTGGCCTAGTCCGCAGGGGTTCCTCCAAACAACTAAGGCCCATGAGATATGTAGGACCAGATTACCAAGCACATGCAACCAGGGAAACCTTGCCTACCATTGCCTAGTGGGCATACCCTCCTCCACCAGACCACTATTTATTTCTGACCTGAACCAGCTGTAATTTCATGCTCCCCAGATATTACTTATATTGATAACCTCGTATAAAGAAAGCAGTATGTCTGCATCCAGCCATAATCATCTAACCCTAACTCCAGGTAATCGCAGGCTGTGTGTAACAGATATTTGCAGCAGCACATCACTGTTTTTTATAAGCTGAGTGACCACAGCTCTTTACTGATCCACACATTCTTGCAGCTAGATTTGGAAGTGTGTGCTACACACCCATGTGAATGCACCCTAAAAGGTTGTTCTCTGCAGTGGGAAGTGGTACACCGTGTCACTACATGGCATTGAGTGAGATGATCATCCTTCCTAGGAAAACACTACTACTCTGGTCTCCACTCACTGCTACTTCACTAGCTACTCCCTAACTTCACCCTTGGCCTGATTATATATCTTTTCTGGATGATGGACAGAAGGGCCCCCCAGCAACCCATGGACAGGGCTACTCAGTAAAGGGGACTTACACCCTGTTACATGAAGCCCAAACCATTTATGCCCACAATGCTCAATTTGTAAAGAAATTAGCTCTTATATTAACACCGTTAATCTGTACTTAGTGAAAAATGCATTTTAATATATATCATCTGCTTTTCGGTTGAACGTGGAAGCTGTACTTTGCCATCACCTGCAAACAAAGCTACAAAACTCTGTTCAAAAAAATATTTTTTATAATTGCTTTTTTTTTTTTGCTGCCTCTCAGGACTCCATTTCTTATGCCCTTTGAAGCACTAATTTCCCAGTATGCCCCTGGCTCACATGTTGCCTTGAAAGTGCCACGTGACACCTCTGGTCTTGTCACTGGAAAAGTACAGAAAGTCTAAAAAGAATCAGGTCACATTAGTTCTTTATTTGTGTTCAGCGGAATGTCAAATTAATATATCATTTTGTAGGCAACACAACAATCATTTTATTAGTCATTTTCAGTTCTCAAACAATATGGCTAATGAATATAAACTCTCAAGGGGAGGAAAATGCAAAAACTGAGAAAGGCGCAATCTTTTGACTAAAGAGAAATGGTAAAGATAATACAAAGCCCCCCAGATATCTATTCAGATGCAAATTGCAACATTTTGCTATTTTAATTGGTTTGAGGTTTGTTTTTTAAAGTAAGTAAAAGAGTCACAACCGGTTCCAAATGGAAATTTTAATTTGAAAGTAAGCCCATTTTAACAAGATCTGCTTATTGCCATTCCCTGTCTGTATATAATGATACTTAGGCCTCATGCACACAGGGTGTTTTTACAGCAGCTGTTTTTGGCGTCAGATGTTTTTTTTCTGCAGCCAGTAAACTCCCCAGCATGTTATCCTATGTGTCCATGCACACATGGGCTGTTATCAGCAGTTTTTTGGCATGGGCGTTTTCTGGCTGGAAAAAAAACAGAACTAGTATATTTTAAGAAGAGTTTTTCAGCTGTAAAAATGCTCAATCTCTGATAAAAGCTGAAAAAGCAACTATTTTGAGTTTATCAGTGTTTTTGAGCCATAAGCTTTAATGAGAGTATAGTTTTGCTAAAAAAAAGCTAAAAAACGCTACAGGTAAAAAACGCCAAAAAAATGCTAAAAAAAACGCTACTGCAAAAATGCTGCAAAATGTACTCTACAGCTACAGCTTTCTACAGCTAATGCTACTGGCTTTTTTTATAAAGTCCAGTGTGCATGAAGACTTAAAGTGAACCTGCCCTGGCCTAAATAGTACATATGGTTACAGCACTGCTAAACCTTGTGGTATCTGCAGGTACCTGTTTCAGGCTTCTAATTGATCTCTGCATCTATGTGGAGCTCTTAGAATATTGAGTTTAGACAGACTTCCCTCTAAGTCGAAAAAAAAGCATATGAAAACCCTAACAATGAATTCCTCCCATTTGTTCCTGTTTGCTCTATTAGATATACAGTTGAAAGCAGTTTGTTACATTTGTTTAATAAGTGCATAAAAATACCTGCTAATCCTGCCAGGAATCCTGTATGCTGATAACTCTCTATGCTTTCTTCTTCCTAGCTTTCCCCCTGGACTACAAAACATAAATGGGGAAGAGAAGAGGGAGGTATTTTGTAGTCTTTTCCTAGTGTAACAATGCTGTTTCTCTTTAGATCCTGTTTGGGGATTGAACAGTCTCACCCTAGGACAGGGAGTGTATTACTGGCAGGATCACCAAGTAAAAATAAAGGATAAAAAAAAGGGAAAAAAAAATAATAAAAAAATAAAGGAAAAAAAGTAAATTATTTTGTCCAGCATATCCAAGGGCTGGCAAACTGCAATATATTCCACTTTAATCTCAAGTTTAGATAAATGTAGTCTTAAACCACTCTGTACTAAGCCCCACTTACAATTTTCTAATGAAAAATTCCAGAGCCTCCTACCAGTGCCAGATCTCTGGGTAGGTAGATGAGCCAGAAGCCTAGGACACTTCAGCAGGAGATGGGTGCAAAATGGGTGTGACTTGCAACATTTGCAGTAGTTGACAAATTATGGAAGGTCCCACTGCTAACTCCATCACCTACTAAAATACTGGATTTAACAGCAAAATAATAGGGTCACAGCTTAGCACCAGAGGGTTTTGAAGTTTATCTTGACTTCAAGTCCTATTAAAGCCTAAAGGCCCGTACACACGTACCGATCGTCGGCATACAAACGTCGGTGGACGAAGGATCTGCCGATTGTACGCGTGTTAGTATGGTGCCTCCGACAGATGTCTGCGCACAATCCGCGGACAAAAGTCTTTCTTGCAAACATGAAAATTTTTGTATGCCGACACCAGAACGGACGATTGTTCGCCTGTCAGTACACAATTCGGCCGACAGACCGCAGATTTGCAAGACTGGGCATGCTCAGAAAATAGAAAACACAGGGAAAGTTAACCATTACATGACATCACTTCTGCAGTCGACGGACAAAATTCTTGTGCTGTCCTTGTGCTGTCTTTGCACTTTTCAGCAGACACCGACATCCCGGGGAGAAAAGAGGAACATTTGTATGCCGACCATCGGTACGTGTGTACGGGGCTTAAGACTAAGAACCAAAGACCTCCACAAGAACACAGAAATTGATATGCATAGCTGCTTACATTTTTCCCCTTAATTCTGCATTTCAGCAATACATTTATCACAAGCTCCTTTTAGGCCATGACAGGAAGGTTTACATATATAGCTGGTATTATTGCAATAATCACATCCACTTTAACACACAAGCTGGTTTGGTCAGAGGCAAGTTTAGAAGGCTTAAATGTACAAATCCAAGGGATACTATTGCCCCCAAATGCAATGGAGAGCGCCACATGCAAAGGTTGGAGCAAAGTGGAATGGAGAGAACCTAGAGATTTTCTTAAGACATTAATTCATATTACTATTTTCTTTTTCCCATTGTGTGTGTTGGGTTGTGGCTTTTGACTACAACTCCCTTTAGGCTTTGTTTGTCACTATAAACTATAAAAATTCAAACCCTAGTATTTTTTTTCTGACATCCTTATGTAGCATGGTGTAAGTAACTTTTGTATCCATAAGAATGTGACATCTTTTGATGCGATAACATTTTAATGAAAAGTCACAATAACCATTGTTTACTATTAAAATTATATATATTTTTTTTTTATACAGCCAGTTCTAGATATTACAATTTCTCCATTCCACATAAAACAGCATCACACTTTTCCAATGGAAGCTGCTATCTATTTCGTATTATTTCTCTGTGTCACAGACCCCATCACTTGGCACATTGCTGAACTTTATGCAGTGTATGTAAAATCAAAACTTTTTTTTTTACATAAAACATAAAATATAGAAGGGGAAAACCCCCCCTAAAAAGTTATTTTATCCTGTCCCTGCCCTTCTGGGAGATTTCCCTTTACTTCCTATCTTGGAGACACAACAGGAAAATTAATTTAGTCTCATCTTAGAAGGCTACCATTGATACATCTCCTCATTGGAAGATTTATCCTCACCTCCTATTTTGGTGGTGACAAGTCATAATGTTTGGATTTTCCCTCACTTTATGTCTCGGTGGCAATGGGCAACAGGATAAATAAAGGAGTGGAAATCCCCAGAGGGGAGACAGACAGCAATAAAAATGTAAAAGGGGTCCAACCCTTTTCTTATCTATCTAAATTTAAAAAAAAAAACGTACTTACCTTACATACTGTTTAAGGTGTATTTGTAAAGAAAAAGCATAGAGCTATTCATTGTCATTAAACTGCATGTACATTTGTTCTGTGGGAATAGGGGCAAAATTTAATGATATTAGGCTTTTTTCCTTTAAAGTATAACTCCAAACATGATGTATTTTTACATAGTTACATTGGACCAATGTAAATCTATATATGACATACCTAGCTTATACCCCTGGAAGCTAGAAATTTCTGAAGTAGACATCACTACACCAGTGATCTCCATTTGCTGAGCAACCTGCCTGATGCAATGTGAACACAGGAGGTTGGCCACCCAGCACGGGTGCCAAAGCGTTCTCTGAATGGACAAGGAGGAGGGCGTGATGTCACCACCCCACCTCTCCACTTCATCCAATCAGAGAATGCTTTGCATTAATTCAGAAAATTGAAAGCACTCTCTAAATGGTGCCTCCCACATTGAAGAAAAATATATTTAAAATATATTTAAAAAAACACATTATTAATTGTTTTTCCCCAAATATATTGGAAATATATTTGAAATGCTACAATTTTGGCCATATTCAATATATTTCTAAAATTTTTTCCCTAAATATATTGGAAATATATTTTTCTCCCATATGGGCTGTGCTGAGCAGATGACCTCCTGTATTCAGAATGCATCAGGCCGGCTTCTCAGCATAGGACCTAGAAACATGTGGAGATCACTAGAGTAGCAATGTTTACTTCAGTGGTCTCCACTCTCCAGCTTCCACATGCATCAACCAGGTATGGTGGATACATAGTTACATTGGTCCAAGCCAATTCCTTTGTCCTTCACATCACCTCCCTACATAGCGATTTATGTAGCTGTTGGGGAAAGAGTGAAGAGGTATACTATAACGTATCACTGGACTGCTGGGGCTGTTGACATCATGTCCAAGATGGCTCTACCCATGGGCAATTTCGGGATTTCTACACACATTTACAGGTAAATATCATGCATAAAATACCATAAAGTGGACCTTCACCTCCCCAAAACACATTGGATCTTTTGAACCCCCCCCCCCTTCCCAACTGCCATCATAAAACTTGATATATGTTTTTACTAACCTGTTTTTTCATTTTCCTGTAATCATTTTTTGTCTCCCGTGTCATTCTCACCTAGACGATATTGACGATATTGATGTATACAGCCACCTAAAACATTCACATTAGACATCCCACATGGCATCAGCCTACTGAAAGCCTCTAGTGGCATATCACCTGGGACCAGTTGCAAGAATCTGGAAGAGATAACTGGCTCCCAATAATGTTAGAAAGGAAGATGGCAGCAAGACTCAGTGTGCAGCAGGGGTTCAGATCATTGCAGGACACTGCTGGATTCGTTGAGTGGATGGTATGTTATTTGAGCACATACCATCAGACAATGTAAGAGGGGATTAAAGAAAAAATAACTCAGCGGGGAAGGCTGAAATTCCTCTTTAAATGTACAATCTTATGGAAATATATTTGTTGAAATGATTGATCTGGTGACAAAGTTAAATAATAGTATACTGTATACATTTGGATTAGCTACCAAGTTCAGACCCTATCTGCTTCTCATTCTCAGGCTGCTATAGATAGTGACACATGCCTGAAATCACCTATGAGAAGCCATTACTGGGAACATTACTGTACAACTCCAATATAGCAGCCAATGGAGTCAAACTTCTCACCACAAATGAAACTTACCCCAGCATAAAAGGTCCAATATCCTGTCTCTGCTAAGCCAGTGATGGTCAACTTACTTGATATAGGGGCCTCAAGTGCAGTCCCTGACATCACAAACAGACTGCACAGAATATTAACTGAATGTAATACTACAGAACATGGTCAGAGACTGAAGATGTGTAATAGGAGATGGTCAGAGATTTAAACCATGCTATACAAGTTTTTGGAGATGGGGCATGCTTCAGGAGACACATTACATTAGACTTTCCAACTGCTAGTACTGCCCCTATAAAAGTCAAGGTTTCCTCAATTGTGCTTCCTATAGACCTTTTAAAGGAGAAGCGAGGGATTAATAAAAAACAAAAATACATAAAACTAACTTGCGAAGTATTTGTCCTCTGCTCCAAACTCTCCAAGCTGACTCTAGACCCAAGAACTGACCACTGATTACTCTCAGTCTTAGTTCTCAGTCTTCAGTGAGCAGAAAGCTGGTGACATTCAGTCACAGGCTCTGTCCCTTCAGTGATCACTGGAGTGCTAGGTTGGGGATGGGGCAGGAGTGGCTGGCTCAGGCTCTCCTATAAGGGTTTAACAATTAGCATGTTGCTATGCTGCAGCACCCCGCATTCCCTGAGACCCCTAATGACAGTGGCCAGAGGTTTCTCTCCCCCAAAGCCACTGCCACATTTAAAATTGTCATGGCTTTGCCGGGTTCTGCCTGCATAACTGTGTCATTCATTCACAGCGATCTGTGAATGAATAAACTACAAGTTCCATCTGCCACCATGCAAGATGTACATGAAGTTCTCATTGAACTACAAATGTGAGCCCTCATAGTCCAATCACAATTCCTGCAGTTCAGTAACTGAGACCTCCACAGTGTGTATTGTGGTGCATTGTCTTTCATTGGTAACAGCACCCTAATGCACATATACAGTGCACTGCAGAACATGTATATAGCATGCCCCAACATAGAAATGTAAATGCTTCCTTTGTTCCATTTTAAAACATAGAGATGAAATTGCTCCCTGTGCATACAGCAGTACCTATTTATTCCGTATTGAGGTGATGGGATGGGATGGGGTTGGGGTGTGAATGGGTCCTTACATTTGCTCAAATGTCCCACAAATAGGAGGGATGAGTAAGACTGAATCTTTGCTTTAGGATACCGGACAAGTTGCTACTGGACGCTATGCTGATTGGATAATTAATGGCTGATTGGTGCTCTGTATTGAATGTATATCCTCCAACAGAAACCATTACTTTCCTAATAATTTCAGCATCTGTTCCGGTTCCATCAATACTACTTCTGAGCAACAAACAATCAGTATGTCTATGTACTGGTGACCTCCACTGCCTGTTGGCTGCCCCAGCGGCCTTGTAGGTCTGGGTCCAGTGGTGGTCTCTTTGTATGGGAACTTGTCAGGGAGCAACATTATACTTCCACCCTTGTTTTTATCGAATGTGGCTGGGCATGTTAAAATGTGTATAACAGTCAGAATAGCCCTGTACATATATGTGAGTAACCCTGAAGAAGACTTATATAGCTTCATTTTGAAAACACGTTGGATGTCTCTAGACTTGTCAATTCACGGTCAAGGCTAACATTTGTAAATATTGCTGTGTAATTCATGCATGTTTGATGTATCCACATCAAATTTGTATTGCTCTGTTTCCGAATAGTATTATAATAAAGTTATTTTTTTTAATACTGTTGAGTTTTTCCACAGGCAGTGTGCCTATAATAGTCCCTTTTTATGAGGATGGTATTCTTTTAAGATTAATCTACAAAAAAGCACACATAGCATAGTCGAAAAATAGGCCCTGCAAGCTCCCATCTATATGATATGGAGTAAACAAATGTTTATTTACTTCTCTAGAGTTCTTCCTTATGAAACAATTGAGTTGAGTTCTCTTCTGGTTTTCTAAAATGCCTGTGGCTTTTTAGTTTATAAACTCAATACCTCTATACCAATCAACTGGTTAAGGGTCCTTGAAGAATTCATTGGCATATCCCCTTAGTGGAGTTAACTCATGATGAGAAAATTAGATGTAATTAAGTCTGCTTTGTATATTTAAAAGCCATGACATTTGAACTAGTTATAAGAGCAGCTTCAAGCTTCAGATGCTAGCTAATGTGTGTGAGGTATGATTGACTGAGTATCGATTGACTCCGGAGGAATGAAATATTCAATCACATTCTTTCTTCTGACAGTTGTGCTTGTAAAAATCCCTGCAGGATGGAGAGGAGATCTGTGAAGTTTCATTGTTCCTCTTCTCTAGAGAGATAAGCCAACATGGATGTCAATGAAAGGCTGGTGCCAGGAACTGACAAGTGATTTGCCAGTGTTTGGGGATCTCATTTTCAGCTGTCATTGGGTGTCTTTTACTCCCTTGGTAATTGTCAAATGCTAGATTCTTTTGACATGGCAAGCTCAAATGACAGTAGGCTGGGTTTGTCTAACTGACAGTAATCCTATAAGGACTTAATGACGAGTCTTTTAACCACTGTCACAGTAAGTGATGCAACAAATTCAAGCATGGCTGAAAGACCCTCCAACATGGCCTGCTCCTTTAAGTACAAAACACTTGTCTTCTGATTTCTCATTATTATTTAAAACTTTATGAATAAAGAATGTACAGTATATTTTATGTATATCTGTGTAGGTTGGTACTCTATCAAGCCCCCGCCTCCCACGCAACCAATTAATGGTTTCCTTTTTGTTTGCTGATCTCTCATTATTCTGATCTGATGAGTCTCTAGTCGTCTAGATCAGAAATACTTGTTAAGGTTTTGCATAAATGTTAGCTATGTAATCAGAAATGAATGAGATAGAGAGAAGATGAGGATCAGAGTGTGTATCTAGGTTTGAATATACTAATATTGGAAGTACTGCACTAGCAATTGGACTTTGTAGAGGTGCACTGAACGACTATTGGAAATGGCTGTTATCACACAGTGAGAAAGTGCTGACAGTATATAGCTTCCATAAGGATTGTTCATTCTACTGGCAATCCCATCCCAAGGTAGTTTTTCATAAAGCCTTTTTTGTTTCTAATCACATGTTAATCTGGCTAAGGATTTAACTGTACAAACCTGGGCCTTGATCATAATTCATAATGAAAGTGCTAAATGTGCAGTTCACTTGGTTTGCCTGCTTGGGTAAATGTTTGTGCTGCATGGGAAAATGTATCAGGTTTATTTTCCACATTAGGTATACAGTTCTAAAATTAGTTGGGGATAGGTGGAAAGAAGGGAGTGTGTGTGCTATGGAGGGAGGGATGAGGTAAGAAGGGAGAAAGGGGGAAAAGGAGAATTATTCATAATCATAGAAAACGTCTTAAAGTGGTTGTAAAGGCAGAAGGTTTTTTTATCTTTATACATTCTATGCATTAAGATGAAAAACCTTCTGTGTGCAGCAGCTCCCCCAATCTCCCCTAATACTTAACTGAAGCCATTTCGATTCAGCGATGTTGCAGGAGAGACTTGGCTGCCCAGGACTCTCCCTCCTGATTGGCTGAGACAGCAGCGGAGCGTCATTTGCTCCTACTGCTGTCAATCAAAATCAGTGAGCCAGTGAGGAGAGAGAGGGGCAGGTCCTAACCAAAAATCCATGTCTGACTGGACACATGGAGCCGCGGCTCGGATTGCTGGGCCCGTAGCACCGAAGAGGGACCCAAAAAGAGAAGGATTTGGGCTGCTCTGTGCAAAACCACTACACAGAGCAGGTAAGTATAACATGCTTATTATTTTTAAACACAAAAAAATGAGACATTAGTATCACTTTAATTTCATGTTCACCCCATTAGATATTATAAGTGTTTAAAAAAACAACAACCTTTCTCTTGCTCAGAATAGAAAACCTGCCAGCCTGCCCCCACTGCTAATCGGACTTTACTTTCTATAACTTGTACTTTCAAGCAAACCCAAAAACATAAATGTAATATATTGAACATAGGTGTGCGCAGCCTATTGCATTAGGGTGTGCACCCTAAAGCTCAAACACACGTGATAGTGTGTCTACATATATATATATGACCTCGGCACATAGATCTCCATGCCAGCACAGTGAAAGAGAAGTATGTAAACACTTCTCTTATGGCAAAGGTGGTAAGCGGGAGATCTTTCCCATCTTTCTATTGGCACACAGAGCAATAATGCTAATGCACACGGGGTGATTAGGGTGTGCCCGGGCACACCTGGCACACCCTGTGCGCACGCCTTTGATATTGAAGCTTAGCAATTCTTAGGGTCCTTTCACACAGGCTTTCCGCCCGGCGGACTCTGTTTGGCTCAGCGGGGATCGATCCACCGATCCCAGCTGAGCAGGTGGATGACAGGTCCGTCTCCTCTTACTTTGCAGAGACAGAGCTGTGAGAGCCCCACTCTCCTCTATGGGAATGGGAAATCGGATGAATATGGACCGCCTGTCCATTTTCATCCGATCTGATCCTCCAGATGGATGGAAAATAGGGTTTCCATCCGTCTGGATTTCACGGACCACATCGGATCGGAAAGCAGCGGGTGTCAGCGAAGATGTCACCGCTGACATCCACTGCTCTATAGGGGTACATGAAGCATCCGATTGGGTCCGCCCGAAAAACTGACAGGAGGACCCGATCGGAAAGCTCGTGTGAAAGGGGCCTTAAATGTGTTGGCCTAATGCAGCTCAGGGCGGATGGAGGTGCAAAAACAAAGACCTCGTTCAGGCAGTATGGGTGCCAGCACCCGTGTGAATGAAGCCTAAGACAGCTAAATAAATGTATCCTATTGCACAGCCTACACGGGGGGGGGGGGGGGGGGGTATGTGACTAGAAAATGATTCTGAAATATCCTCCTGTATGTCTGTCATCAACTCCAAATTTGAAATGTCACAAGGGTACATTGCCAGTGTCAACTGCAACCTCTGCATTCCTTAATATTACAGTGATGGAAATGCGTTATCTTAACACGGACATAGATTTTATGATTTAAAATGTTTAACTTGCATCAACAGCTCCCCTAATGATTCCTTCTTCTACCCCCAGGCCCAATAACAGCCGTTTAGATTTTGGGCTATTGTTATGCCGCTGCATGCAATGATAAGTACATAAGTAAATTAATTTGCGTCTTTTATATCTGCCTGAAGTTCAGCTTTACCACCTACCACCTTAGACCATGAACTGATCACAGCCTTCTGAATGTGATCTTGAACAGTTTCATTTTTTCCTTATTTACGTCAATTTTTTTCCCCATTTTCAAAAGACTCCAGCCCAGTTTATGCGAAGCTTTCCTACGTGTGGCCTTTAATAAGGAGAGACAGATAACATAAAAAAGATACTTTGAATTCACAGCTTTTCTATGTTCATGCTAGACTATACGCCACAGCTGAAAATATACTTATTAATAGATTAAAAACTATGACACTTAGCAGTTTTCTCATCAGTGGTGTTTTTCTGCCGTGCACCTACTTCAAAGAAGTCATTGATTCCAATTATTGCTGTGATATTGATGTTTACAAACTGTTTGCTCTGCAAGACTCATGTTTTCCAGACACATGGATTGGAAGAGTGAAATGTGTGCAATAACACATATTGAAACAAAGACATACAGTAGCTATTAGAATAGGTTTTGAGCTATGTACACACCACTGCCTTGTGTCTCCTGGAAAAGATACTGTATTGCCAGTTATAGTCTCACAGGATTGCTCTGTAGGTTCCAGACAAAAGACTATGTAATATTTATGCATTAAATAATTGATTACCAACTTTTACTAATATAATTTTAGACAAAATAAATTGTAGATATGATCTCATTACCTTTTTTGTTATGTAAATTTGCATAGGACATACAAAGTCAGTTATGAAGAAGGATATGCAAACCTGTGGTTTCTAAAGTTAACATTTCATGTACTAGGTAGAGACTCCAGAGAGACGGATGTTATCTTGCCCTTGTACAAAGCGTTAATAAGACCACATCTAGAATACGCAGTTCAGTTATGGGCACCAGTTCATAAAAAGGATATTGGAGAACTGGAGAAAGTGTAGAGAAGGGCAATCAAACTGATAAGAGACATGGGGGAGCCCAGCTATGAGGATAGATTAGAGGAACTGAACTGATTCTACCTTGAAAAGAGGTAGTTAACCACTTGCCGACTACCATCGGTATATTTACTGCGGCAGTCAGCCCCTCACAGGCAAAGCGACGTAGGTCTACGTCGCTCGCCTGTGAGCCTCTAGGGGGCGAGCACGCACCGCTGGAGGCGTGCTCCCGCCCCCGCTCGTTTGCAGACCACCCCCGTGCGTGTGACCGGCGGACCTGATGTCCGCCGGTCACTCGCGATCGTCGGGTGGAGAGGGAGAAAGGTAGGCGGCTAATGTAAACAAAGCCGCCTGTCATTCTCCCCTGTGTAAGTGCAGAGATCATAGGGTCCTGCTATGTAGGATCGTATTTCTCTGTTGTTACACATACAGCCACATCCCTTCACAGTTAGAAACACGCCCCTAGGGACACACTTAACCCCTCCTTCTCCAATAAAGTTAACCCCTTCCCTGCCAGTGTCATTTTTACAGTAACAGTGCATATTTTTAGCACTGATTACTGTAGTAATGTCACTGGTACTCCCAAAAGTGTCAAAAATGTCAGTCAAGGGTCCAATCTGTCCGCTGCAATGTCGCAGTCCCACAAAAAAATCACAGATCTGCGCCATTACTCGTTAAAAAAAAAATGACAAAAATCTTTCCCTTAGTTAGTAAACACAATAACTTTTGCGCAAACCAATCAAAATACGCTTATTGCGATTTTTTTTTACCAAACATATGTAGCAGAAAACAAATTTGCCTAAAATGTTAAAAAATTTTGATTTTTACATTTTTTTTGGGGAATTTCATATAAAAAAATTGAAAAATATTGTTATTTTTGCAAAATTGTGGCTGTTTTTTTGTTTATAGCGCATGATCAAAAAATTGCACAGGTGATCAAATACCACAAAAAGAAAGCTCTGTTTGTGGGAAAAAAAGGACGTCAATTTAATTTGGGTACAGCATTGCACGACCGCGCAATTGTCCGTTAAAGTCACGCAGTGCCGAATCGCAAAATAGGCCCTGGTCAGGAAAGGGGTAAAATCTTCCGGGGCTTAAGTGGTTAAAGAGTAACTCCACTTTTGTTGAGAAAAAAAATTCCCCTTCTGGGAGATTAATGTACATTGCAAGGATTATTAACAAACATTGTTGCAGATTCCTACCTTTTGTTATTCTGAAGAAATAGCTGTTTACTTGTGTCCATGTGCTAAGTGAATCTGTATGGGAGTGACTTTATAATTATCAACCAGCTGCTGCACCTGCATGACTCTAATGAGGAACTTTGCAGGGTCCGCATCCCTTTTGATGTGATTTCCCTTTGGGAGTATATCACCAAAATTAAATTTTTATTGCAGGGGATTTTGGAAATCTGACTTGTGTGTTAGTAGACTTCTGGGAAAATCAATAGGCCAATCAAACAAGCAGAAAATTATGCTTCTGGGGGGGTCGTTTTGTACACCATCTGTGTACAGAAGTCTAAAGGTAGCCATATTGCATTGCATTTTACTGGAAAGTACAGCGCTGTAGATTTAAAAGGAAAGGTAATTTTTAATAATATTCAATTACAGCAATTATACATGCTATATATATTTTTTTTTATTTGCTATTTCTATTCTCATGTAAGTGGAGTTACCCTTTAAGGGGGCATATGACCATCATACAGAAATGATCTACGTATATAGTAAACTTATTGCAAATATGTTACTTGAAGGTCATTGCAAAACAATCGTTGGGCAGAGAAAGAACAGAGCTCTGCCTATGTACACAAGGCAGATCCCCATTCTGACAGGGGGGAAGTGATGGATTTTGTGTCCCTGTAAAGCAAGGAATATTATACATAATTTCCTTTAGTAAAAGCAGCACACAGTTAACACTGCTTAGGCACACATTTAACCCTTTTGATTGCCCTAGCTGTTTAACCCCTTTCCAGCCAGTGTCATTAGTACAGTGACAGTGCATATTGTTAGCACTGGTCACTGTATTAGTGTCCCTGGTCCTCACAGTGTCAGTGTCCAATTGTCTGCTGCAATATCGCCGCCATTACTAATATATATATATATATATATATATATATATATATATATATATATATATATATACATACAGTATCTCACAATAGTGACTACACACCTCACATTTTTGTAAATATTTTAGTATATCTTTTCATGTGACAACACTGAAGAAATGACACTTTGATACAATGTAAATTAGTGAGTGTACAGCTTGTATAACAGTCTGAATTTTCTGTCCCCTCAAAATAACTCAACACACAGCCATTAATGTCTAAACCTCTGGCAACAAAAGTGAGTAAGCCTCTAAGTGAAAATGTACAAATTGGGCCCAATTAGCCATTCTCCTTTTCCCGGTGCCATGTGACTCGCTAGTGTTACAAGGTCTCAGGTGGGAATGGGGAGCAAGTGTGTTAAATTTGATGTTATCACTCTCACTCTCTCATACTGGTCACTGGATGTTCAACATGGCAACCACATGGCAATGAACTCTCTGAGGATCTGAAAAAAAGGATTGTTGCCTTACATAAAGATGGCCTAGACTATAAGAAGATTGCCAAGACCCTGAAACTGAACTGCAGCACGGTGGCCAACACCATACAGCGGTTTAACAGGACAGGATCCACTCAGAACAGGCCTCGCCATGGTCAACCAAAGAGGTTGAGTGCACGTGCTCAGCGTCATATCCAGAGGTTGTCTTTGGGAAATAGACAAATGAGTGCTGCCAGCATTGCTGCAGAGGTTTAAGGGGTGGGGGGTCAGCCTGTCAGTGCTCAGACCATACGCCGCACACTGCATCAAATTGGTCTGCATGGTTATCGTCCCAGAAGGAAGCCTCTTCTAAAAATGATGCACAAGAAAGCCCGCAAACAGTTTGCTGAGGACAATCAAACTTATTTGGTTCCGATGGAGTCAAAGACAAGTGTGTCTTGCCTACAGTGAAGCATGGTGATGGCAGTGTCATGGTCTGGGGCTACATGAGTGCTGCCAGTACTGGGGAGCTACAGTTCATTGAAGGAACCATGAATGCCAACATGTACAGTAACATACTGAAGCAGAGCATGATCCCCTCCCTTCAGAGACTGGGCTGCAGGGAAGTATTCCAACATGATACGGACCCCAAACATACCTCCAAGGCGAACACTGCCTTGCTAAAGAAGCTGTGGGTAAAGGTGATGGACTGGCCAAGTATGTCTCCAGATGAAAACCCTATTGAGCATCTGTGGGGCATCCTCAAATGGAAGGTGGAGGAGCTGCAGGTCTCTAACCTCTAACATCCATCAGCTTCCTGATGTCATCATGGAGAAGTGAAGGAGGACTCCAGTGGCAACCTGTGAAGCGCTGGTGAACTCCATGCCCAAGAGGGTTAAGGCAGTGCTGGAAAATAATGGTGACCATTCAAAATATTGACACTTTGGGCCCAATTTGGCATGTTCACTTAGGAGTGTACTCACTTTTGTTGCCAGCAGTTTGGACATTAATGGCTGTGTGTTTTGAGGGGACAGCAAATTTACACTGTTATGCAAGCTGTACACTCACTACTTTACATTGTAGCAAAGTGTCATTTCTTCAGTGTTGTCACATGAAAAGGTATAATAAAATATTTACAAAAATGTTAGGGGTGTACTTACTTTTGTTAGATACTGTATACATTTCAGTATATATACCATAGTTTGCAGATACTACAACTTCTGCCTTTAAATAGTGATACTGTGTATATAAAGAGTGCTACCCTATATATGGGTTCCTTCTATTACCTCGCGTTTAAAATAAAACAAAAGAATATCAATCAAGCATGAATGATTAGTATAAATAAATCAAATTCAATGCTTCATAATTCACATAAAGTCCATTATCTCAAATCTTCTTAATAGTGAAGTAAAGTAACATAGTGCTAAAGTGCCAAGTGCTGTAAACTCAAATGCAGTGCAAATCATGCTCCCCTCCTGTGTGCCCACTCACTATGGACTCCGGATGATAGGAGTCATATGCGCTTGTGCAAATGTCCTGGGTCTGCTGAGCTTTGAAGTCCCCCTACGTCACTCCAGCTGCTATGGACCTCCAATGACAGGAGTCATATGCGCTTGTGCGGATATCCTGGGTCTGTTGAGCTGTGTAGTTCTCCTTCTTCACTCCTACATTTTTGGGCAATAGGATAGCTTAATTCAGTTTTATTATAAGATCAAATGAGTTAAAACATATCTACATACATGGTATAGGAAAAAATAATCACAAACTGGAACCGGAAGTCCACAACGACCTTCATCTCGCCAGCCAGAAATGACGTCACCACCCATGGTCCGTTGACGCGCTGCGCTCCTCCCACAGGGCGTCATCAAAGGATACCCTCAGATGATCTGTTGTGTGTGTTTATAGTGTGATACTCCTCCCTCCACACCTAATTCCTACCCCTACAGCCTATAACTTCTTCCGGTCCGCGCTATAGCCGAAAGACGGCTACAGCGCGGACTCGAATTTCCGGGAGGTCGTCTTTAAACGGCCTCCCAGTAACAGGCTCCCCGCGCGCTCCCACTGGCGCGCATCGGGGAAAGTCTGTGTCGGCCGTGTCCCTTGGACACAGCCAATCACAGATCGTGGTAAATGGCCAATCACAGCAGTCATTTACCACGTGATCGGCCCATGCAATGAGAGATGATCTCATATGTAAACATATGAGATCAGCTCTCATAGCCAGCTCTCCTTCCTCACACAGAGACTGCGTGTGAGGAAGGAGCACAGCTGATTACAACAGAGGTAAATAAAATACAATGTGCCCACCATCAGTGCCCCACATCAGTGCCCACAATCAGTGCCCATAGTGCTGCCAGTCAGTGCCCATCAGTGCCTGCTCATCTAGGTGTGTGGGCACTGATGGTGCTGCTCATTAGTGCCGCCATCAGTGCTCATCAGTGCCACCCATCAGTGTCCAGCAGTGCCGCCTCTCAGTGCCCATCAGTGCCGCCCGTCAGTGCCCCGCAGTGCCACCTATCAGTGCCCAGCAGTGCCACCTATCAGTGCTCATCAGTGCCACCTATCAGTGCTCATCAGTGCAGCATATTAGTACCTCCTCATCAGTGCCACCTCATCAGTGCCCATAAGTGCCACCTCATCAGTGCCCATAAGTGCCACCTCATCAGTGCCCATCAGTGCAGCCTATCAGTGCCCATCAGTGCCGCCTCATCAGTGCCCATCAGTGCAGCCTATCAGTGCCCATCAGTGCCGCCTCATCAGTGCACATCAGTGAAGGAGAAAAATGTATTTATTTTCAAAATTTACTCGCAGAAAATAAGAAAAACTTTTTTTTCCAAATTTTCTGTCTTTTTTCTTTTTTTTTTGTAAGAAAGGAAAAACCCAGAGATGATTAAATACCGCCAAAAAAAAAGCTCTATTTGTGTGAAAAAAATGATAAAAAAAATTTCATATGGGTACAGTGTAGCATGACCGCGCAATTGTCATTCAAAGTGTGAGAGCGCTGAAAGCTAAAAATTGGCCTGGGCAGGAAGGGGGTGAAAGTGCCCGGTAGGCAAGTGGATATATTTTGCGCAAACCAATCAATATACGCTTATTGGGATTTTCTTTTACCAAAAAAATGTAGTAGAATACATATTGACCTAAATGTTTGAAGAAATCTGATTTTTAAAATGTTTTTATTGGATATGTTTTATAGCAAAAAGTAAAAAAAAATATATATATTTTTTTTCAAAATCGTCAGTCTTTTTTTGTTTATGGTGCAAAAAATTAAAAATACAGTGGTGATCAAATACCACCAAAAGAAAGCTCTATTTGTGGTAAAAAAAAAAAAAAAAAAAACTACATACATTTTATTTGTGTACAGCGTTGCATGACTGCACAATTGTCAGTTAATATGACGCAGTGCCGTATCGCAAAAAATGGACTGGTCATGAAGGAGGGTAAATTTTACGGAGGTCAAGTGGTTAATAACACCATAGATTGCAGCTCTAGGAAATATATGATCAGAATTGGGAAGGAAGATTTTTTTTTCCCTGGAGCGATTTGGAATATGCTTTATAATGTTTTTTTTTTTTTTTTTGCCTTCCGCTAGATTAGCTGTGGGTATAGATTGTTTATATGCAGTTTTTAAATGTATTTTTTTTACTCACGTTCTGATGGTTGAACTCAATAAACATTTGTCTTTTTTCCACCTAACTATGTAACTTATATTAGTATTATGAGATTGTCAAACATTAACCATTGATGTAACCACCAAGTGACTATGTATGGATGATGTAGGCCTGTGCTGTACATATAGGTGCACACGTATATCCAGTTTGCGTGCATATACTCATTAGACACCCCTGGATTGGTGTCTTTGGGAGATAATCAGCTATACATAATAATCCAGCCAGACCTGCAGGCTCTACTCCTGAGATTGGTCTCCAGGGGGTATCTGTGGCAGTTAGTTTAATATGTAAAGACCCCCTATTTATTATCTAAAACTGCCAGTTTGGTGAGTTTATCACGTATTGTGTACACCTCTATTTTCATTGTTCTTCTCATAATTCCTTTATTTTGCTGACTGTTCAGCTGTCAGTCTTTCAGAAGTAGGATACAATTGACAATTACATAGCTTTGTGATGTGGCCTTTCTGTGAATACTGTATATTGAGCAGAACTGACATGTATGACATCCATGTGAGCATTAATGGTTCATCTAAATTATGCAAATATCTTTGCAGATCTTAAAGCAGAACACCAGGCAAACAAAACACTGATGAAATACATATATGAGAGCTGTTCTTTTTCTTGTTTTTTTTTTTTTTTTTGACAAATACATTTTGTTACTGTTCATCCAGTCTTGAGATTTACAGTGTTCTGCCACATATGACAGTCTTGATCTTTCTCTTCTGCACTTTCATTTTGACCTACAGTTATCTTTTACACCTACACTCCTATACATAGTAACATTGTTAGTGAGGTTGAAAAAAGACATCAGTCCATCCAGTTCAACCTATGATGTGTGTGTGTTTGCTTTTAACCGTACATTGTATACTCCTGTATGTTGTGGTCTTTAAGGTGTCCATCTAATAGTTTTTTGAAACTATCAATGCTCCCTGCTGATACAACTGCTTGTGGAAGAGAATTCCACATCCTTACCGCTCTTACAGTGAAGAACCCCTTACGCACTTTAAGGTTAAACCGCCTTTCCTCAAGTTTTAGTGAGTGGCCACGTGTCTTATTGTATCTCCTCTCTCTGAATAGTTTGTTCCTTATGCTAGGGTTGCCAGTACAGTATTTGTACATTGATATCATATCCCCCCTCAATCGTCTCTTCTCCAGAGAGAATAGGTTCAGTGCTTGTAGTCTTTCCTCATAGCTGATGTCCTCCATTCCCCTAATTATTTTTGTTGCCCTTCTCTGGACTTTCTCCAGTTCCAGCACATCCTTCCTGAGGACCGGTGCCCAGAACTAGACAGCATACTCCAGATGTGGCCGGACCAGAGTCTTGTAGAGTGGAAGAATAATCTCTTTATTTCTGGAGTGAATCCCCTTTTTTATACAACCCAGTATTCTGTTGGCTTTGCTTGCGGCGGCTTGGCATTGCATGCCACTGCCAAGCCTGTTGTCTACCAGTACCCCCAGGTCCCTTTCCATCCTAGACTCACCCAGAGGTTCCCCCCTAGTGAGTAGCTTGTTTTCTGGTTTCTGGCCCCCAAGTGCATTACTTTACATTTTTCAACATTAAACCTCATCTGCCATGTAGTTGCCCACCCCGTTATTTTGTTCAGGTCTGCTTGCAAGGTTTCCACATCCTGCATAGAAGATATTGGCATGCCTAATTTAGTATCATCTGCAAATACTGAGATTGTACTAGATATCCCCTCCTCTAGATCATTTATGAATAAATTAAACAGGATTGGTCCCAGGACAGAACCCTGGGGGACCCCACTTTCCACACCCGCCCAATCCGAGTACTCCCCATTAATCACCACCCTCTGTACTCTCCCCTGGAGCCAGTTCTCTATCCAGGTACTCACCTTATGGTCCATACCTACCTTCCTTAGTTTGTACAGTAAGCGTTTGTAAGGGAACGGTGTCAAAGGCCTTTGCAAAGTCCAGATACACCACATCCACAGGCTTACCTTTATCTAGGTGGCAGCTCACTTCATCGTAGAAGGTTATCAACATGCTCCTTGTACTGTATCACACCTGATTGGCTCCTGGTGCTGCACCCCCCCCCCCCTTCACTAAGCTCTGCTGTACAGTGGGCTGCAAGGAGCTTGTACTAAGTCAAATTAGGACTAATTCAGATACTAACACTGCTTTCATGTAAAAAATATATATTTCGATTATTTTAATAATTATTAATGAATATTAAATGCAGGGTTGCATTCATGAGAGTCTTTTATATTAAAGTTAGCTTAACATTTATTTAGCTTTAAATTAAACCTCTCAATACCCTTGGGATACTATTCTTCAGAAGGGCAATCACATACTAAAGTGCCAAAACAACCCCAAAATCAGGATGCTGTAACACAATATTTTCAACTGATGAATATTTTCCTGATAGTGCTAAAGGCTGGTCCATCACCTACTGGCTGTTTCTACTGGCCAGTAAGGCCTCCCATCATAGCGACTGATCAATATAAAAAAGGCAGGAAGGAATAGGTGAGTATGTGATACCCAGGGCTGGCCCAAGAAATTGTGCTGGCTGGGTCCAACAATTAAATTCTGTCCCTCCAAAAAAAAAAAAAAACACGCCCACCAAAAGGCCCACACATTTTTATTTTATATCATGATAAGTAAAACTAAAATTGAATTTATCAGGAAGTCAGATTTATATGCAACATCACTTTGTCTACATGCCCAGTTATATGACATACCATTATATACAATTCCAAACCACAAACTCCAGTATTATTTAGTTTGTCTGAATGTCTGACATCATTGCACACACCCTCCACCTCCTCATACTCATCAGCTTGCACTACGGGTGGCAGTATGAGATGGGGAAATGCCGCCCGTAACGCACCCCAAACTGATGACACAGAACTGCTGGAAAGAAAATCTTGGGCGTGAATTTGCTGTCCCTCTCAAAGTACTGCCTGGGTCTAATGGACCCAGTGGGACCCATGGTAGGGCCAGCCCTGTTGATACCAAGAAGTGGTACAGTGTGCCCAATTTCAGCATTATCTTGGCACTTAAGTGGAAACCTAAATTATAGTGAGGGCAAGATTGGGTATCTGCATTGTACAGCCAAAGCCTTTGTAGTACCTTTCTGGTATGGAAAAATAGGGTTTTTCAGCTTTCATAAGCTTTAAAAAATTAAAAGGACACTAGATCCAGACAAGAAGTCAAAAATTTAACAAATAATGCTATCCTGGAAACCAAGAAATTGCAACAGATTGCTATGATCTCTGTATGTCACCAATTAAAGACTCTTAAAAGAAGGGTTTTTCAGTGAGACTCTCTCAGTTAGCAGCCATTAAATTCATTGCATTGACAAAAGCTGACATGCAAGCACATGATTTTCAGTAAAGGGCTGTGTTGGTAGACACAGCAGTTAGTACAAGCAAAGTTCTGTGAATTCCTAACAAAGGCACAGATCAGGTCAGGCAGCAGACAGGCGAACAACAGAATCCAGAAGACAGGCAGGCTCTTCATAACTAAAATAGTAATAGGAGTCACAGATCAAGTACTGGCCATGGGGAACATGAGGAACCATTTCACCCAAGCACTGTCCCTAAGCAGAATTGACATTGATGACAGTGCTTTCAGCAGGTGGGGAGGGAATTAACCAAATAACTGGACAAAGAGATGTTGGCATCAGGAATGGGCATAGGCATAATTGGGCTACACGATAGGCATCATTAGGCTACACGATTTTGTAGGGTAAATATAGGGCCATTTAGAAGACCACTATACCAGCTACTGTAGTGATTTAGCAATTAGACTTGACAGGTACATAAGAGATATCTGCACGAAGCTAAGCTTTGTTTTTTAGACAGTATAAATGTTACATTTTTACATTTGCCTGATAGATATATTTAAAGTAGTTCGCCTCTTCTTCTAAAATTTGGTATTTGAAACATAATACCCCTTTCTTATCGTGGAATATCCTCTTAGTGTTTTGTATGCTTTTCTATGTCAGATAATAAACAATGCTAATGTTAAATGATGTCATCAAATTCCCAGAAAGCATAACAGGCAAACATTTCTGAATCACTATGATAATTTATGACTGTTTCAATCTAGCAAGCTGGTTTGCTTATGAAATGGATAAGCGAAAGGAATCTGTCATCTTTCAGGGGACTTTCTATAACAAATAGCGTAGCTAGAAGATCCATCTTCACATAGGAAGACACATCCAGCCTCTAAAAACTTGCTAAGTTTGTCTCCCAATAAAAATTTATCATGCAAATTAGATTTTATGGCTTACCTGTAAATGAATGTGAGTCTAAGTAGACAAATTTCATAAGAAGAAGAGACGGCAAGACAATGTTTAGGAATGTTTAGGTTGCAGTTTATATGCCAGACAGTAAGGACTTTAATTCCAAAGTTGTGAAATGTTTCTGTTCTGCTCTTTAAAACATCTATACTTTTCTCAATTTTCGGAGCTCACCTTTAAATCTGAAATCTAGGCAGATATAAAAGACACAAATTAGGGCAGTTTTTAATCATAAATACATTGTTGAATGAATTTTCCTTTTGTACATCACGGGACACAGAACCATAAATCATACCATATGGGTTATATAGCAAAATACAGGTGAAGGACACTGGCAACCAATCAGAAAGAATGCCCCCCTATATAACCCCTCCCACACAGGAAGTACCTCCGTTTTTTTCGCCAGTGTCTAAAGGTGATAGTCACTGTGGAGAGTCTCTCCACATTTCTCTTCAAAGAAGAAAGAAGATATGCTAAATATCCTGATCAAAGATCACTGAATATAAGGGGCTAGCTATCAGATCCATCTAAAACAATCAATGAACTAAAAAGATGGTACCTGAGATTTAGGAAGCAGATACAAGGTTTTGCCTGTAATGCTGTCCTTTTTAGGCGCTGGACCCTGGGATCCGGATCCTTGGAATATCAAACCCGAAAGGCGCTCCGTGCAGGGTGCTCTACAGGTCCAAGGCCGTGGCCCCTCTAAAACAAGGGGACCCAGTCCTCGAAGGTTGCCAAGACAAAGCTCGCCATAATCGGTGAAGATTGGATTCCTGTTTTAAAACAGAATCCTGTGGCAGGACTGGTGAGTCAAATTTAAAATATTTACACATACAGCAAACCTTGAAGGTAAAATTTGCTGGCATAATTGCAAATTGTAAATATTTTATTCACTGTTCTCTTTGAAAAGATAACAGAGACTGAGTGCCATGTGAGTCTCTGCATGAGACTATGGATGTTAAGCCTAGGCAAAATACATCCTGTTATGCAATATTTCTGTGCTTGTTTTTTTTGACACACTGTTTTTACCCTGTGCTGATCACCTGATAGGTATCAGCTGTGACAAACCAATGTGTGCATGAGACTGTGGATGTTAAGCTATGATAAATACATTCTGGTAAGCATTATTTCTATGCTTGTTTTTCTGACACACTGTTTTCACTCTGTGCTGATAACCTGATAGGTATCAGCTGTGACAAACCAATGTGTGCATGCAAAATACATCTTGTTGAAAGCTCTAGCTTTTACTTAGGGATTAAATGTGCCATTTATATCAATTGTGATTATACGAGCTTGTGCAGTTGTGGGATTGATGCAAAGTTTGTTTAAAACATTATTTATTCGCCTATTGTTATCACACTATTTTTCTTGCCTTTGGCTGATCACCTGAAAGGTATCAGCTGTGACAAACAAAATTCAGCCTAAAGCCTCGTACACACGCACCGATTGTTGGCCGACCGATCGGCCGTCTTTTGTCCAGTGTTGTTGTGTTGGTTGAAATGTGCTCTAGACTGCACACGAATTTTGTCGGCCAACAACAACCAACTGCAGAAGTGATGTCATGTTCTGGTTTACTTTCTGTGTGTTTTTTCTTCTCTGAGCATGCCCAGTCTTGCTCATCTGACTTTTGTCGGCCGAAATCTGTACTGACTGACGAGCAATCGGCCGTTCTGGTGACGGCCAACAAAATTTTATAGCATGCACACCAGATTTTGTTCGGCCGAAAAGTCGCAGTCTGTTGTCGGAAGCATCATACTAACAAATCGGAGGTTGGCTGAAAATTTATGGCCAACAATTGGTGCGTGTGTACGAGGCTTAAGCTGCTCTTACCCCATGTGGTTGCGGTTTTCGCCTTGGTGCATAAGTGCCCGAATGTTCGTCTCCTCCCTTGATAGCGTGTCTGTGACAAAGGCCTATTCACGCCTGAGCGAGAATCTTCACCTTTAAATACAGGCGTATGCCGCATGGAGGGTGTGCTTGAACGCGATTAGCATGCACGGGGACGCCATATAGCACGGTATGCATGCGCAGTACAGCATAAATGGACGCAATTCAGAAGGAACTGTTTTTAACGCGCTAGCCTCTGCTGAGGCTGAAGAGGACACAGAGCAGCAGCAGCAGCAGCTGGGTTGCGTGAGTCACTGTGGGTGTACGTTACTGGCACAAACAGGTCCGGTATCTTAGGAAAATCAGTGCTGTGTGCAATAAGCAGTATAGGCTTGGCACAAGCCTTGGGTACACTGAAGTTAGTACCTCAAGTTTGTCTTGCTATAAAGCAATGTCTGCCCAAAGTGGGCTGGGGGTGGGGCATTGTTGGAAGAGCCAGAGGCGACTAGCCAATCTGAGCCATTACGGTTGTCAGGCATAGTAGTTACCCCAGGTAATTCTGCCGCAACCTATGTCACTAAGGACATTTTGGCATCACCATTATCCAGCCTTGAGGGTAAGATTGCTGACATGATTGCAGCATTACAAAGAGGGAAGAAACGTGATAGATACCCCTCACCTGAGTCACCCCCTGAATTCAGTTCAGGATTGGGTAGAGGATGTGGAAGAAGTAGCTGATGGTGACCTTATAGAAGGTCAAGTTAAGGTTTCCACTTCTGGGGAGTCAGGGTCAGAGGAGTCTCTGTCAGCCTCTCAAATCCAGAGATTGTTAGTTAGTCTCTTACTGAAATGGTCCAGTCTGGACAAAAATTTCCTCCCTTAAAGACGGCTGAAGTCTCCTTTTCCTCTCTAGGCTCATTGCACCCTCCTCATAGTCCTCAGACGTTTCCCATACATCTGCTCCTGAAGCAAGGAATGTATAATGATTGGGACCATCCTGATAGGATTTTTGTTCCTCCTAAAAGGTTTTCACTATTGTATACTATGGAGGAAACGTTTACTAAGAAATGGAATATACCCACTGTGGATGCTGCCATTTCTTCGCTTAACAAGAGTTTAACCTGCCCTGTGGATAATGCCCAGGTTTTTTAAAGATCCAGCAGATAATAAGTTGGAATCTTTATTGTAAGCCTCCTTTGCGGTTGCAGGATCTGCGATACAACCAGCAGTAGCGGCCATAGAAGTTTTTCAGTCTTTAAAAGACTGTATGAAGCAAGTGTCCAAGACAGTTCCTTCTCAAAGAGAGTCTGTGGAAGATCTGTCAGATCTACCTCGCACTTTGTTTCACAGGGGATGCTCTTACGGACTCATGTCATGTCATGACAAATGTCACGAGTTGCTCTGATGACAGTGCATATGCGCAGAATCCTTTGGTTAAAGAGCTGGTCTGTGGAATTACCATGTAAAAAATGACTGGCTAACTTCCCTTTTCATGGAGAATAACTTTTTGGTGATGATCTGGATAAGTATATTCAAAAAATCTTGGGGGGAGAGGGGGGGAGAGTACGTTGCTATCTGTGAAAAGAAAGAGCAAGCGTCCTTTTTTTAAAATCCCCAGCACTTGTAATACCAGTGCTTCTAATTCCAGACGGTGGCGATGGACTCAACCATCTGAGTCCGGACCCAAGCCTTCAGGGCAGGGTCAGAAAAAGCCCTGGGCCCAGAGCTCAGCCAAGTCTTCCTCCAAGCCTACTCTGTGAAGGGGCTCCCCCACTCACCTAGGTGGGGGGAAGGTTGCTGCAGTTCTCAAAGGTTTGGGTGGAATTGATTCAAGACAACTGGGTTATCTCCACCATTTCACAGGGGTTAAAACTGGAGTTTCGAGTATTCCCGTATCCTCATTTTATAAGGTCAAGTATACTGGCAGATCCTCTAAAAAGAAGGTCTCTCTGTCTGGCATTGGACCAGCTGAGGGCTCAAAGAGTGATATTTGAGGTTCTGGAGAACGAAAGGTTCAGGGGTTCTTACTCAAACCTGTTCATAATCCCCAAACCAAGCAGGGATATGAGACCTATTCTGGGTCTCAAAACTCTAAACCAGTTTCTTAACGTTCGTACTTTCCGTATGGAGTCAATTCAGTCATGGCCTCCCTGCAGGGAGAGGAATTTCTAGCATCCAAAGACATCAAGGATGCTTATCTCACGTGCCTATATTCCAGGTTCATCAAAGGTTTCTACGCTTTGCAATAGAAAACTGTCATTTTTAGTTTATGGCCCTGCCTTCGGGTTAGCCACAGCTCCAAGAGTGTTCACAAAGATCCTAGCTCCAGTATTGGTGGTTCTAAGGTCCCGAGGGATATCTGTAATAGGATATCTGGATGATCTATTACTAATAGATCGATCAGCTTCAGCTCTAAGCCGAAATGTCCTCCAGACAGTAGAGTTCCTAGAACGTCTGGGTTGGATACTGAACTTGGCAAAGTCAGCATTACAGCCGGTCCAGCGTCTGGAATATCTGGATCTTCTTGTGGACACGGTACAGGCAAAGATATTCATGCCAACAAGAAAGGTCACAGACCTGAAGGATCTGGTTCGGTCCGTAGTAAGGCTGAGATATCCTTCTATACGTCTTTGCATGATGTTAGTAGGGGAAGATGGTGTCCATATTCTAGGCAACTCCCTATGCTCAATTCCATGCCAGACCCTTACAGAACAACATTCTGTCTACATGAACCAGAAGGGTTCAGTCTCTGGACTGGTCTATGAGTGTATTGGAGACTGAATTGGTGGTTGTTGACCAGAAATCTGGAGAAGGGGGGAATCCTTTTTTCCAGTGACCTGGAAAGTGATGACTACATATGCTAGTCTCTCTGGCTGGGGAGCAGTTCTGGAGGAAGCCACTGTCCAGGGGAAATGGTCTTGGGTAGAGAGAGGTCTCCCCATCAACATTCTGGAAATCCGGGCAGTCAGTCGTGCTTTGAAATACTGGATGCTCAGACTTCGGGGTCACCCTGTCAGGGTGTAATCCAACAATGCCACAGCCGTGGCTTATATCAACCATCAAGGAGGCACAAAGAGTCAGTCAGCCCAGAAAGAGGTGGATATCCTCTTATCCTGGGCAGAGAGGTTTGTGCCATGCCTAACAGCAGTTTTTATTCCAGAAATAGAGAACTGGCAGGCAGATTTTTTGGCAGGCAGATTTTTTGAGCCATCAACAGATGTTTCCAGGGGAATGGTTCTTACATCCTGAGATTTTTCAATCAATCTGCCTACGCTGGGGGGTCCCAGGCGTAGATCTGTTGCCATCTAAGTTCAACAACAAGTTGAAGAGATTTGTGTCCAGAACCAGGGATCCACTCGCAGTCCGAGTGGATGCTTTGGTGACTCCTTGGGAGGAGTATTCCCTTATTTATGCCTTTCCTTCGGTGCAGCTGATACCGTGTCTGTTGTGCAGGATCCAGCTAGAAGGGAAACCAGTAATCCTGGTAGCTCCAGCATGGCCGAGCAGGGTTTGGTATGCTCAAATCCAAAGGTTGGCAGTGACGAGGCCTTGGACTCTTCCACTGCATCCAGGCTTACTCTCTCAAGGTCCGATGTTCCAACCTGCTGTACAGTCTCTAAATTTGACGGCTTGGCTTTTGAAGCCTTAATCTTGAAGGAGTGGGGTGTATCTGGCCCTGCAGTTTATACGCTGATAAATGCTAGGAAACCACTCTCTAGAAACATTTATTACAGGGTCTTGAAATCCTACATGTACCTCGTGTGAAGCAAGGAATTGGCATCCCCGCAAATATATCATCAGGAGAATTCTGGCTTTCCTTCGAGTAGGGATAGATATGAAATTAGCCTTGAGCACTATTAAAGGGCAAATTTCAGGCTTATCGGTTTTCTTTCAGGAATTCATCGCTTCCCATTCGTTGGTTCAGACCTTCATCTGGGGAATGTTACATTTCCTTTCACCTATGAAGCCACCATTGTGTCCTTGGGACTTAAATTTGGTGCTGGCAGTTTTACAAAAACAGCTTTTTGAACCTTTGGGGCAGGTTCCCCTGGTTCTTCTGACCAGAAAACTTGTCTTTTTGATTGCGATAACTTCGGCTAGAAGGGTATCGGAACTGGCAGCTTTTTCTTGTACAGAGCCATTCTTGATTTTTCATCAGGATAGGGTGATTCTAAGTCCACACCAAGGTTTTTTGTCCAAGGTGGTATCTACCTTTCATTTGAATCTGGGCATTATACTACCTTCCTTTTTTTACAGATCCTCACTCAGAGGAGGAAAAGTTATTGCATTCTCTTGATGTAATGCGTGCACTTAAGTTTTACTTGGAGGGATCAGCTCAGATTTGTCAAACCGAGAGCTTGTTTGTGCTGCCAGAAGGACCCAGGAAGGGGTTGGCAACATCTAAGTCTATGATTTCTCATTGGACTCCCCAGGTTATTACCCAAGCATATGGTTTAGAAGGGAAGGTTCCACCTTTTCCTGTAAAGGCACTCTCTACCAGAGGAGTGGGTGCCTCTTGGGCACATCACCATCAAGCCTCTATGGCTCAGATTTGTTAGGCCGCGACCTCGTCATCGGTGCATACGTTCACTCGTTTCTATTAAGTGGATGTTGGGACCTTAAGTGGATGTTGGGACCCAGGAGGAATCTGCATTTGGCCGCAGTATTCTGCAGGCAGCGGTGTAATCCTTTTGGTGGTCGGATGGTGGTATTTTTTGGTGTCCCCCTCCCCTCAGAGGCATTGCTTTGGGACATCCCATATGTAATGATTTATGGCTCTATGTCCCGTGATGGACGAAAAGAAAAATTGATTTTTTTTAATGCAAACTTACCTGTAAAATCCATTTCTTGAAGTACATCACGGGACACAGAGGTCCCTCCCCTCTTCTATGGAGGCTTTATTGCTTGCTACAAAACTGATGTTTTTCCTGTGTGGGAGGGGTTATTTAGGGGGGCATCCTTTCTGATAGGTTGCCAGAGTCCTTCACCTGTAGGTGGCTATATAACCCATATGTTATGATTTATGGCTCGGTGTCCCGTGATGTACTTCAAGAAATGGATTTTACAGGTAAGTCTGTATTAAAAAATACATTTTAAAATGCAAGCAGTGTAAGCAACTGGATTTCATCTTGTATCATCAGACTCTTGAAGTACCTTTTGCAACAGAACTAGAGTGTGAGAGACAGAAGCAACACAAGGAACCACTCAGTTCATGTAAGCACTCAATGACATGCAAGCATGCAATGTTCCTGCTATTCATTATAACTGTCATTTTCGTAAATCCATAGATTTCACTTAGGGGCTGTGACATAGCAATAGATAATTAGAGCTATCAATGGGATTGATTTACTAAAACTGAAGAGTGCAAAATCTAGTATAGCCATGTATGGTATCCAATCAGCTTCTAACTTCAGCTTGTTTAATTAAGCTTTGACAAAAAAAAACTTGCAGGCTGATTGGTTTCTTTTTTTTTTTTGGTTTCTATGCACTCTCCTACTCATGGTAGCTCAACCTCAGTGTTTCAGGATATTATGGAAATAGAGTAATAGTTTGTGGGTTATGTTCTGGCCTTATCAACATTGCTCAATACAGAAAATGAAATTTGATTGATTGTACTAGTAGGAGTTGGAAGCAAGTTATATTTTTGTTGGTTTTCTGAGTTTTCCCTTGACTTGCTGTCACTCACATCAAGTGGTTTATTTCCACTCCAAGCTACAGTACAATCATATTGCCACTGTTCTAAAGTTAGAAGATCATACTTTAGTTACTGTAAAGTAAAACTGTAGCCAATCATCTATTTCTTTAAAATCCATCCTCACAGACCTCTGTAGCTGCAGGCATTATGAATTCCTCCTTAAATTTACAGCAAAGACATTTTCTCTTTTGCTTTTTATATTTTAATTTAGTTTGTGCTTCCAGGGGTGACTTGTCACCCTGCCAGCCTTCTAATATATATTGTAAACACAGAGGAAGAGCTCAGGAATAGGTGAAAGAAAAAAGCCTAGATTTCCGGCCTGGACAGCTTCACTGCATCTTTTGCAAAATTTGAGTATAAATTGCTCCACAGTTCCTGCAGCTAGAAAGGTCAATAAATGGTTGTTTTAAAGCTAATTTACTACTTGTTAATAATAGTAAATTATTGAATTTCCATAGCCTGGACACATTTCTACTTTATATTGAGCTTTACAAAATCCACCCATTACCAGCCTAACATCTATCCGAAAGTTTCAGTGCTGTGACTTCTCATTATTCCACCTGGAAACCTCGATCCCTCACATCTTCATATCTCAAAAAATGCTTTTTGCTGATTAAAGTGGCAAGAGAACATTTGCTTGAATGATCAAGGATGAGCATTATTAGATTGCAGAGACATGGCAATAAATGAAGTTGAGTATTCCTGGCTTTAACAACTGTCTCAAAATAAGATTTTCACAAAATCCCAAGTTACTGTCAAGTATAGGACTTTTATGTTGCAAGTAGTCAGGTGTATGCAAGCATTGTCAGAATGAAAAAGAGAATCCTTGGAAAATATAGTCCCTGGCCCCTTCATGCATCTTAGTGCTGCATTTTCAACTTACAGGTATTTACCTTTACAATTTTATTGTACTATCATTTTTTTTGTTTTCATTTCACATACCTCCCAACTTTGTGAGATGGAAAAGAGGGACATCTATAAGCAAAAAGCATGTAGGCATAGGACACACCCCCTGTCACGCCCCCTTAAAGGAGGATTATAAAAAAAAAAATGTTAACCCACAAGTGCTTTTTTTTACCACTACTATTCTTTTATATTGCCTTTTGAAATTTACAAATGCTGCAGTTTAGAAATTGGATGAAAGGTTTGACACTGGGAAACACTTTTTGAATGATAAAAATCTGCATTTTATTTACAACTGTACAGATCAGACCAAAATGAGAGACAAATGAGAAAGAAAGAAGCACAGAGAGACATTGATTCAAATCAGGGACAGTCCCTCAAAATCAGTTGGGTGTTATGATTTTAGTGTTAGACCATTTTCAGTCAGGCAGAGTGAAAATGCTACAAACTGACTATTCAGATTGACAACCTAATAAGGAAATGAGTGAGAAACATTTGTCTTTATTAGCAAAAAAATGTCACCAACCAGCACACTCTTTTGGCAAAT